>NC_138055.1:67406877-67774358 GCF_964194185.1 Rhinolophus hipposideros | reverse complement strand
AAGAGAGAGAGAAAGAGAGAGAGAAAGAGAGAGAGAAAGAGAGAGAGAAAGAGAGAGAGAAAGAGAGAGAGAAAGAGAGAGAGAAAGAAAGAGAGAAAGAAAGAGAGAAAGAAAGAGAGAAAGAAAGAGAGAAAGAAAGAGAGAAAGAAAGAGAGAAAGAAAGAAAGAAAGAAAGAAAGAAAGAAAGAAAGAAAGAAAGAAAGAAAGAAAGAAAGAAGAAAGAAAGAAAGAAAGAAAGAAAGAAAAAAAGAAAGAAAGAAAGAAAGAAAGAAAGAAAGAAAGAAAGAAAGAAAGAAAGAAAGAAAGAAAGTTGATCCTGCCTCAAAAGAATTTTTTTAAATCACATGCTGTTTTTCATTGGATACATCTGTCCATAGGGTAGCAAAAACTGTATCAAGGGCATTCAACGACTTGCCACTTGGTGGTGCTAAACTAATTACACAAACTTGATTAAGCACCTGTGTGCCAGACACCACAGATAGTAGAAAAATAAACAAGATAACTTTTCCTGCCTTTATATACTGGTAATGTTACAAAAAAGGTATAATCTTTACACAAACTAGAACATCCTAAGTGCTCCTCATACTCTGGGGGGTAAAAAAGAGCAATGTATAAAGGTACTAAAACAAGAAGACAATTTCTGCACTTGTATTAAAATTGTCTCATGCCCTCCAGGCTCTTGTTTATTCTTAAACATGCGCTAATATGCCCAAGCTGGTAAATATATTTATAAAACTACCAATGATGGCCTGCTGATGGCAACAGAAACTGTAGATTTTCTTCCTTTAGCAAAGGAAGTAAATTACATATAACTTATTAAAAGAGCTCTGGGGACCACAGAAAATGTTTCAGAATAAACTAACTGACCCCTAATTTAGGAAAAGTTCGAATTAAAAGGCAAAAACGAGGCAGGCAAAGATAAATTCAACTAAAAAGAGATGTACTTGGGAAAATCCAACTCAAGACTATGCTATGTCCAGACAGAAAAGCTGAAAAAAATAAGGAAGTTGCACCATCTAGCAGCAAATAATTTTTTATATTGTTCCAATACTTAAGTGGGATTTCTATTTGTATTAAGGTTATTATAAACTTCATTTTCAAAGGCTACAGATAAATGAAAATGTTCAACCCAAATGTTTTTTTACTGTTAAACTTAGGGATAAAATTCTTGCCCTAAATCTCTGTCCAAATCTGGAAATCCAACACCTTCCATACATAATATGCGTTCTCAAACTTTAACAACTCAGAATTTTATAAGCTAAATTTAACAAAAAAGTTACAAAAATTCAGTTTCTTTAAAACCACTCAGCACATAGGTAATTTAAACTTCTGGTTATAGAAAGTATCCACTGGAAGTGCCAGTATGTGCCCGGAAGTTCTAATGAGCTCCACACCGAAAAATCTAAGCACCTACTTGTTATCTCCATTTGAATAACCCACAGGTATCTTAAACAGTATGTTTTATCCAAAATCTGCTCTTCTGACATTCCCAACTCTGTCACAGATATCCCATCAACCCAGTTATCCTAAATGCCCTTTTCACCACTACCCCTCATCATTTCTAGCCTGGGTTGCTAAAATAACATTGTGGTCTCTCTTCCCCCAATCTAGTCACCTTCCAATAACTGGTGTACGGTATGTAATGTGTAACCACTGCCAAAACGAATCTTCATGCAATGTACATCTAACCATACCACACCTAAGCGTAAACTCCCTCTAACTCCGCCCTTTACCTCTATAGCTACAAAACACCTGCCACTCCCCAACACATACAAATTACCCGGTTTGGGCCAGTCTGAACTCACATGTTCCCTCACCTTGTGCCTTTTTGTGTGTACCTGGAACAGCCACTTACACCTTCTCTCTGCCAATAACTCCCACCAAGGCCTTCAAAAGGGCACAAGCAACAAACAGCTTGTCCAAATGCTTCCAACAACCTCCATTCCGCCTAATCTGATTTAGAAGTTTCTTCATTCATACATTCACCACATTTATTGATCGCCAACTAGTTGCTGGAAATAAAGGTGTTGGTGGAAAAACACACACCAAAAAAAGTGCCTGATTAAACTAGCAATGTCACGTAAGCCAGTAAATCAATGGTCATAGCAGAGCGCGATGCACAAAATAAAGAACGAGATGTCAGTTTCAGTTATTTCTTCAATAAATATATAGTGAATGCCTACAATATGCTAGGCATAGAGCAAGTTTCTAGCTGTAAACAAGTAAGATTCAGTCACTGCCGTCATAGCACTTACAATCTAACTGAAGATTAGGACAAGAAAACAGGAATTACAACATACATGACAGAAGTATGAATAAGCTGCCACAGCAGGCCCTAATAAGTGATGTCTAACATAGACGTAAGGCACAGGATGAGAAATCAGGAAGACTTAACCAAAATGACATATAAGCTGAGACCTGAAGAATGGCAATTTGAACTAGAAGAGGGCATGTTCTATACAGAGAACAGTAATTCAGCGGATGGTGGCAACCCAGATCAGAGAGTTAAGGCTGAAGAGTTTGCAAACAAGAGATCAGATCTTGTAAGTCATGCTCAAGGATTTGGGAGTTTGTAATTCATCCTAAAGACAATCTTTGCCAATAGATAAGACAGCCATTAGAAAGTTCTAGCAGGGGAATGCCATAGTCACACTTGCCTTTTTCTAACACACTGGCTGCAGAGCCAAGAACGAACAGCTGCAGTAATCCAGGGAGGGAGACTCATGGCAGCTTGAACTAATGCAGCAGCAGTACCGATGAGGAAAGGGAGATGGCTTAGATTTTGTAAAAGTTGAAGTGATAGGATTTCGAGACCTGGGAGGTGAAGGGGAGAAGAGTCAAGAACAAAACTTAGTGAATGGAGTTATTCACTGAGATAAGGAATACAGAAGAAAAAGTAATTGATTTTTATGTGACATGTTAAATCAGTAATGACTATGGAACTAAAGAAATGTAGAACACAGGTGGTTTTAAGAGTAACAAGCCACAGAAATTCTCAAAGTAAAGACACAAAGATACTGGGGGGCGGCCGGTTGGCTCAGTTGGTTAGAGCGCACTGCTCATAACACCCAGGTCACCAGTTCGATTCCCACATGTGCCAGTGAGCTGCGCCCTCAACTGAAAATGACAACTTGACTTCGAGCTGATGGGTCCTGGAAAAACACACTGTTCCCCAATATTCCCCAATAAAAATTTAAAAAAAAAGAGAGCGAAATACAGAGCTACTGAGGATGATACAGTGAAGGGCAACTGCAGAACTCTCACTGCTTCTTAGGGGCATTGTAGTGCCTAGCAATGTCAGACAGGAGGGCAGGGCTAACTCAGCCGTCTGGGGAACTACCATGAGGACCAAATGACTACATATACATTACAGTGCAAGTAAGAGCCAGCAAAAAGATTTTATAAGGATTTCCTTCCACACAAAAATGAAAATAAAAGATTGCGTTATAAATTTTCACCTAGTTCCAGCAGCTATGTCCCACCAAAGCAAAGACTTAACCTTTGAATTCTTTCCAAAAATGACGTGCTTATTAATTCATAAATTGAAGTAACTTATTAAAATAGCAAACCACTGTACTGTCAAGAATAAAGTCTGTATTTAACCATTCTTGTACCCAAAGAACTCAGCACACATTCTTTTGTTAAAGAATGCCAGAAAAATAAAGAAGACATACGTATATGCAGTGTATCCTGTACCAGAAAGATAACTACCATGTTACAAGATGCAATCTAGGAAAAGAAAAATTCTCTAGGAAAATCTACTAGATACCAAGACTATTCTTTATCTTTCTTAAACACAAAGGTTTCACGGGACTATAAGCATATCTAAAAAGAACTGCAAGGGACCAAATTTAAGCTACAAAATAAATTCTCATTAAGAATGCCATCAAAACAAACTCTAAGAAAAAAGAAAGCTGATTTCCCAATTGTTTCAAATTCTTTTCAATAGAACCAAATTCTAACACAACCACAGTAAAAACACAGAGGTAGGCTGAAGTGCAAGAGGGACGGTGAATAACAAGACTGCTATTAGTGAACCCATCTCTCTCACCCTAGTCCCCCTCATTTTCTCTACCTTCCTACTTGTTCCTCTTCACTGAATACCTACTCTGTACCAGAATCTACAGATGCAGGTGACACATTTCAGGCACTGCCCTCATGATTATTAGTCTACAGGTCTTCAGAATACAAATACCCACGAAAAACAGACCCACTTTAAGGAGTTGAAACTCATACTGCATTTCTTCTTTAGACATGGTAAAGGGGTGTTTGTTAGTGAGCGGGTTCCTTCTGAAGAACTGAAGCATATAAGCTCCAAGGTAAGGGGCTATCTGACGTATCCCTAATGCCTAATATAGTGCATGGAACAAATGAGGTTCGTAATAAATATTCGTTAAGTAAATGAAAGTAAACTGCAACTATCAGGGGCACTGGGCATTAAGGACAAAACCTATTTCAAGGCTATCTCCTTTCTCCCGCCTTCTTTGTAATAAATTCAACTCGTTCCATTAATTCAACTCTGTTCACCTGTTAGAAAACAAGCAGAATGGCCTTTACAGACGTGTCCCTATTTCTCCCCTCAATATTCACAAGAGGATGTCACTCTTTCCCCATTTGGTTGACTGTTAAAACATATGGTTTTACACATATATAGCAACAAAGAACAGCTGAACTCCAAGAATCAAGGTTTATAATGAAACTGAAACCCACTTTCAAAAATTCAGCTAAGAAAAACAACATACGTATGCAAAACTGAATCCATATACTCATGCTGACAAAAAAACCTACCCTCGAATTTAGTCAAATCATCAAAGAACTGAATACATAAACTGGTATCATGTATTCACTGAACTAATGCACTACTCATTGGCAAAAAAACTCATCAGCATACTAAGGGGCATTACAGGGCCCTTTTCCTTACCAAAAGGATACAATATGCCATATAATCACATTCATTATATTACATAGCATAAAGAACCTACAGGAGACTTTATATTCTGGTCTAATCTTCATAAACTAGTTTTTTAGGTTTTTCTTTGGGTTTTATTTTAACCATGGATCCTATGCTAGAAAACTTATAGCCAAACTTAGCCCACTAAAGCATACAGTTTATTTAATAATCGCACTTCAGTTCCATCTACTTTCCCTACCTTTACTTACTTTCCTTTTCCCTCCTTTTTCCATTTTACATAACTATATTACTTTTATATTTGTGAACAGCCTTAATCTTTGTGCAAAATGGCAGCAAAAATAAGCATCAACTATTTCCAAACCATCAATAACCTTACAATCTTAAGACAATCTGAAAGACCTTTCTTAAGTCTACTATAGTAATAATAGCACCTAATATTTATTGAGCACTTGACACCAGGCACTATTCTAAATGCTTTGCAAATATTAACTCATTTAATCCTCTCCACCACTCCATGATGGAAATAGAATTATCCTCCATTTTACAAATAAGAAAACTGAGGCATGGGGAAGTTAAGAAATTTACCCAAAGTACACAACTACAAAGCAATGGAGCAACGGTTTAAACCCAGGCAATCAGGCTCCATCACTTTAACCACTGCTCTACTGTGATGATTTTTCATTCATCGAAACTACATGACTTCTAAAACAAGGTATTTTTCAATTCCTGTAACAATGAGAATTAGAACCAGCGGTAACTTCAAAAATGAAATTCACCGCCATACCAAAAACCATATTCTTAACCTTTACAATTCCACCATAACCAACCAATGACCTGCAGGGAAATTGAAGATGAATGACACCTACACAGTATATACTATGTGCCAGACTTTGTTCTAATATATTCTGTTAATCCTCCTAACAATCCCATAAAGTAAGTACTATCATCATCCCCACATTACAGGTGAGAAGACTGAAGTACAAAGAGGTTAAGTCATTTGACTGAAGTCACTCCTAAGTGTGAACTTAGTGATTGAAACTAGCTTTGCTCTAGAGTCAAGCTCTTAATTGTTACCCTGCTTCTCCATTTGACAGAGATTAACTTCCTCCCTCCATCACTTCCTACACTCAAAGCTCAAAGCAAGCAAAGTGGACTTATTAGAAGTTACTATACGTCCTAGATCTCAACACTGAGAGATTCTAATTCAATAAAGCTAGGTTGTAGCCCAGCATCCGTATGTTTAAAGGTACCTCATGTAATTCTTGTGAACCTTGGTTAACATCCACTGCTCTAGGTTTCTAAACTAGACAGGGCTTATCTGAACTTTTGGGGGGGGTTGGGGGGAGTTAACTACAGAAACACACTCATAAATATATTTTTTCCCTACTCCCCATTCCCAAAGAAAGACTGGGAAGTAGGGAAGCATAAGATAAAGTCAGAAAGGTAACATGGCTTTTTATACCATGTTAACCAGCCTTGAGTATTATTTTAATGATGACAGTAACAAAATAAAGATGCTGTTTGTTTAAAGCAAGAGATGATCAGATTTGTGCATTAGAAAAATAACTCCAGAGGTAGTTAGTGTAGAGAGGTGACGGTGGGCAAAGAAACTGCAGACGAGGAGAAAAGGTCAGCCAAGAACTCAAGACTAGGGGCAAACCAAAGGCCTGAATGAAGTAAGCATTGAGAATGAAGAGGATGCAGCAAATTGAAGAAACATCTTTAAGATAAATCTGGTAGTACACTTGGTTATTGATTAGATGTTGTTATAGAAATGGACATCTCCAAGTTTGTTTTATATGCGGCCAGGTGAATGGTGAAGCCATTAAACTAGATCTGAACTTACTGAGGGAAGACTAAGTGGGTTTTGTGGGTCATGATAGTATTACGTGTGAAAGGAGCCGCTTTGGGCATGGAAAAATAGTTAAGGTGGAGTGTTGGGAACAGCTGTGAATTTGCAATGAGTGAGAATAAATGAGGTGATGGAGTTATGAAATAAAAAACTAATTTTAAGAAGTCAGATTATAAAAGGCAGTGGTTGGAAAGGGTGAAAAAAGTCTTACATTTCACAACTCTTGTTTCATTGTCTCAAGGGTTGTTTGAAAATCAAGTCACACCTGCAAGAGGGAAGGGTAGTTCCAAAGCAGAGGCTCCCTTCTTAGAAAATCAAACAGAATAACCTTCACCTATGTAGTGAGTCAAGTAGAAGATCAGCATTCAACCTGATGACAAAAGCTGACAAAAACCACCAAGAGCGTGAATAAGCCAAAAACGACGACCATCCTATTTTGTAAAATAGCCAGTACGTACTCTGTTTTTAAAAATGATTTTATTATTTCATGTAATCCTAACTCCGACATAAGAAATAATGAAGACGTCACCTCCATTCTGGAGATAAAGAACATGAAGGGCAGAGAAGTCATGCTTGCTCAGTGTCCCAAGTTCACATTTCAGAGTAATAGTAAAACCAAGACCGTCTATCTGTTATTGGGCCTCCCGGTCTAATAGTCCGTACACCAAAACACAAACGCTTTGCCAAATAATTCAAAATGGGATGGGAAGGGCAGCACAGAGAAAATAAGCGAAACTCAAGGAAGAGAGGAAGCTACCTACAAGTAAATAGCCCTTAGTGCGGGATGAGTCATCACCAGACCCAACTGTTTACGAAACACTCCTTCAAAGGGCAATGCCGCCAGCTGCATGCCATGCTAGTCCCAAACACCAGGCACTGAGACGTGTCGTCTTGGGGACGTGAACAGGCACTAGACCACGCAATCTCCGCATCCGATCCCAGTTCCTGACCAACTAGCAGGGGGTCACTGACAAGAAGGCACCCCAGACACTCCCACAGCGACAAAACAGAGCCGTCTAGGAAATAAATACCTTAACTAACGCCTCCTTAGATAAGCGGGGGAGGGTGCGAATCTCCACGCAGCTCCCTAAATGGAAACACGCCCTTCTGCTCACAACCACCCACCACATCGGCCCTGTGGTAAAATGGATCCCACACACTCTTTTCTTCTAAGCGCACAGCTGCCGGGCACCTGTTTGCAGCTCCTCCCGAAAGGACCTCACTAGAGTGAAGCAGAGGAAGGCAGGGGCAAATGAGACTAACGCCCCACAGGAAGAGAGAAGGCCGCCGGAGTCAGAAGAGCCAACAGAAAGAACCGGAGTCTGAAAAAAAGGGAGCTAGAACAAAGACAGGAACGAGGCAACTACCCGTCCCTTGGAAAAGGAATGCAAAAAAGCGCCCCCGGCAGGGAGCAGAGCCCAGAACAGTGGCGAGGCCTAGCTGGCCTTGGAGCCGGAGCCAGGTCTCTAATTCCCGGGCGGAGAATAACAGTGACAACGGCGGACACCACCAAGTCCTCTTCTCCACATCCGCCACAGTCTGTTCCTGATGCGGAAAGGCCCTCGCGTCCCTCCCTGGCAACCAAAGCAACCCCCATCCAAGAAAAAAAGCATGGGTGTTCTCTGGGGCCGTTACCTTCCCGCTCACAACACCCGCCGCCGCCATGTTTCCTGTGCGTGCCTGTGATGACGTAGCAGCGCCTCACATGTCTCTCGGACTCACAACAACATCCGGCAAAACCAGACTGATATCCGGGCGGGGAAGGGGCGGGGCGTAGCGGGAACGGCGCAGAGTGAGGGGGCGGGGCGGGAGGCGTGGCCTGACTCTGGCACGCTCGGTGGGGCGCAGAGGCAGCTAGGGTGGAGTCTCTGGAACGCGCTGCGCATGTGCCAGTGTCTTTTTCCAAAGTGAGACCTTCAATTGAAGCGTTTTTGCCGTGGGGTTTGGCAGACAGCGAGACGCAGCTGTTCTAAGGCCACTTCGGTTTCGTGTGATCACCACATTGGGAGCCGTGATCCTGGGTTTGTGGCCATAGACAAGTCACTTCCAGGTTCAGCCTCAGTTTCTCATCTGTAAAATTGAGATATTAGGGCTGTCGTGAAGATTAAAGGAATCCCAGCCCTCCCAGATTAAAGGAATCCAAGGCACACATGCATAAGGACTTTTCCCCTTTGTCTGTGAAGTTTCTGAATTTGAGTCAAGTCACTGCCACTCATGCGTGACCTTCAACAAGGTATTTTAATAAGAACTGCAGTAATACACCTTCACTGATCCAGGGTCCAATGCACGTAACTCCTAGCTCCTACAGTTACTTAATAACTGTGTGACTTGAAGTTTCTAAATTCATACAACTTGAGGAATTAAAATGAGAATTACCCATGGAATAGTTACAGGGATCTCATGGGGCAAAGCATGTGTGGTAAGATGATTCGTTGAGACAGGAAGATATTGATTTGTTTTGTTCTCGGTGCTCTAAAAGAATGCCAGAGAATGATTGGATACTACCCCTGATAGCCCTGGCACAAGATCTGGGACTTCCCTTGCCCCATGGTCAAATAAAAGTTGCCTTGGTACCAGAACACCTTTGCCCATTGAGGTACTTCCCTCTTCTTGCAATGGAGGGGGATTATGGGTTTTTTGAGGTTGGTTGAGTAAGTGACAATCAATGGGAATAACAGAAAAGAAGAGTTACAGTATCTGGGAATGTCAGGAACCTAATGGGTGAGGGAGGTGGCAAGACTTTAGATGGGAATGGATCTAAGCACCATTAGACAGGTTGCACACCAGACATCAGAGATTCTAACCACGACCAAACCCCATGCCCAAGCTTGGCACTGAATTAGTAAAGCAGCTCATCTGTAACGGATAAATGAGCTGGGAAAATGGGCATATTAACAGCAACCAACACTGAGTGAAGACTTGAGGGCCTTCCCCAAAGGTACTGGACTGTCAGACCCCTAGAACCTTTCTACAACCCTGGGTGTGGTTTATAGAGCCCTAAAAATGACCCAGATTAAATTTCCACCAGTTCAGAGTAATGGGTTGTGGTTAGAAAAAAAATTTATTATGACGTTTCTTACACTTGTGTTTTCAAAAAACGTTGAAGCCCTTAGTACAGTGCCAGGAATAGAACACTCAATAAATAGTAGCTATTATTTATATAATAAGTTTGTGAATTAAAGGCTTCTTATTAAAACATTGGCAACCTAGATTCATCTGCAACGTCTTCATATTCTTAAGCCTCATCCCCCAACTGCCCCTTGAATGCTGGTGCTACCCATGGGCTATCCTTGAATTTCTTTTACTTTTTTTCCAAACACTTCGTAAGCCATCATTTTCATATTCTGGTGTCACCACTTCCTAGTTGCTGATGACGCCCACATACCTCCAGCCAAAGTCTCTTTCCGAAAGTCTAGAACCCATACCGACCACCTGCTGGACCTATTTATTTGAATAACCCACTCACACTTCAAAAAATCCTAAATCTTTGCTACTAAAAGATTATAGTCTGCAGACCAGCAGAACCAGCATCACCTGGGAGCTTGTAAAATTCAGAATCTCAGGTCCCACCCCAGAACTACTGAATCAAAATCTGCATCTTAAGATTCCCTACATGATTTGTGTGCACATTAACCTTCGAGAGCAGTCTTAAATGAAACTTATATTTTGCTTTTGTTTTCTGAAAAGTACTACTATTTGCTGAACTAGAGATGCAGTCAGAACACAATTTCTCCAGGAAAGTGTTGCTATTAGTTTCTCCTTTCTTCTGTGTCTTCTGGAGAGCTCCTGAACCCCACAATGTCTCTCTTTCCTATACCCACTACCACGGTTCGGGTCTCTCATTACCTCTGGTTTGGATGACTACTTAATTGGATGCAATCTTAATTTTGTCCCTTGTTTTCTGCATCATCTTCCTCCTAACCCATAATTCATATCCCTATCAGATTAACCTTTATAAGGCATAAATGTGATCATATGAACTCCATGCTTAAAATCTCTTATTAGCTCCCCATCTCTTCATGGAAGAGTTCAAGTTCTCCAGCAGAGCATACAAGGTTCTTCATAAACTGTTCCTGTCCACCGTTTTAACTTTATCTCCTACTTTCCCCACTTAGACCCAATTCTCCAACCACAGACCCCATAACTAAATATCTGAATGTTCCCTGAATGTGCCATGCTGGGTTCCAAGATTGCTTCTCACTAGCAGATTGGCTTGCCTTGGATCATGAGACCATCCCTGAGCCAATCACTGAGACCCAAAGTATATTAGGTTCTGATTGGCCAGATTTAAATCCTATGCCCACAACTTCAATCAAATACATGGAATGAAAGGATGGGTAATTCCCAGAGAAAAATTCAGCAACCATTCCAAAAAGGGGGGAGGGGCTTCTGGGTAAGCCAAAGTAGTCCTCAATTACAGGGGCTCCATTTCTGCACTCCGATGGTATCACACTATAAAATACTTGGTGGTTTACTGAATTGCCTTTCTTTCCCTACTAAGCTATGCACTTCTGAAAGACAGGGACTATGTTTTTCACTTCTGTGACCACCACACCTGACACAAAAGTAGTAGACACTAAAGGGTTTGTTTAACAAATAATTTAAATCAATTCGCCATTTAGACATGGCACGGTTATACTTTATCTTCTAGAGGAAAGAGACGATTTTCCCTCTTCAATGATATCCTCTGCCTATATGCAAAGGGAAGAAACAAGATCAGGATGTCAACATAACTTGTTTCATGCTTTTAGTTTTTTACTGTATTAGACGGAAAATAATCACAGTACAGTTATAAAAACAAGTGGACAGAATTTTGAAGCAGCATGCATATAAATTTAATGTAAATAAAGTCTTGAGTTCCTTATAACTTAATACAAAATAATTACTGTTTTCCTGGGAATAATGTTATAGTTCGTAAGTTCACTCTCATGAACTATGTAGTCATTTACTAATTATAACATCACTCAGAAAGTCATATGATGCAGAAAAACTCTTAATAAGCACCTCAAAGAAACTTAAGACCTGGGTAGGACTTTAGAAATAGTCTCCACAGGTTTTTCAGTTGAAAAAATTCAGTCTCTTAGAGATTAATTATTTGCCAAAGTTATGAGCTGCTTTATCGCTGAATAGAGACTTCATTAGAGATACGTGTCTTAGTCAGCTGTGCTACTCAGCTGAAAGTGATCACTGCCCTCTCTGAACTACAGCATTTAATTACCTGTTCCATTTGATTCTCTCTCCCCTCAGTCTCTGACTGACCTATTTGTCTTTCATAGCTTATCCCACGTCATACATTATCTATTAAGATCCCCCCAACTTTGCCACAACTCACTGATCTCTCTACCTTTCTTGATCTCTTAAAACAACCAGACTAAACCTTTGTTTTAGTGCTTGACTATACAAAGTAGAACCATGAACAGAGCATAAACCTTGCTGACAGCCAAGAGATTTCAGGATTTCTCTCTGGATAAATTGTCCAGCTGAAGACCAGGCCTATAGATACTGACAGTTGGGGATCTCCATTGATGTGATCTAACCACATTGTCCTATAGTGAAGAACAAAAACCAACAAGCCCCACCTATATACCTAAAACTTCCAAGCAGCTTTTGTTTCAGGACTCTTAGCTATAAACAGATAACTGGATTATTCCACATTTGAAGAAAACCTTTAAGATGAAAGGCGGAGACTAAAATGAACAAACCAACAAAAAAGCAATTCAAAATAAACAATGCAGAGAACAGAAGAAAACTTTTAAATTATAATAAATACCCTTAGAAATGTGAGAGAACACTTTGCATTCATGAAACAATAATAAAAAGCTATGCGAAGAAATATTCAGGAGGCCGGCCGGGTGGCTCAGGCAGTTGGAGCTCTGAGTTCCTAATACGGAAGGCTGCCTGTTCAATTCCCACATGGGCCAGTGGGCTCTCAACCACAAGGCTGTCGGTTCAATTCCTCGACTCCTGCAAGGGATGGTGGGCTTTGCCCCCTGTAACTAAGATTGAACATGGCACCTTGAGCTGAGCTGCCTCCTGGATGGCTCAGTTGGTTGGAGTGTGTCCTCTCAACCACAAGGTTGCCGGTTCGACTCCCACAAGGGATGGTGGGCTGCGCTCCCTGCAACTAGAGATGGCAACTGGACCTGGAGCTGAGCTGCGCCCTCCACAGCTAAGACTGAAAGGACAACAACTTGACTTGGAATAAAAACCTGGAAGTACACACTGTTCCCCAATAAAGTTCTGTTCCCCTTCCCCAATAAAAAAAAAATTAAGCAGAATTACCACATGTTCCAGCAATTTCACTTCTAGATATACATCCAAAAGAATTGAAAGCAAATACAGGTATTTGCACACCACACCAATATTCATAAAGGTGAATCTAAACAAAATATAGTATATACATGCAATGGAATATTATTCTGCCTTAAAAAGGAATACAATTCTGATACATGCAATCACATGGATGAACCCTGCAAACATCACACTAAGTGAAATAAGCCAGACACAAAACGGCAAATGTTGTATGATTCTACTCACATGAGATACCTGGAACAGTAAAATTCATAGGGACAGAAAATAGGATAGTGGTCTAGGAGCAGGAAAGGGGGTGGGGGAGAATAGGAATCAAAGTTTAATATGTGCAGAATTTCAGTTTGGGATGATGAAAAAGTCTAGAGATGGACAGTGGTGATGGTTGCACAAAAATATGAATATATTTAATTCCACTGAATTGTATACTTAAAATGGCTGAAATGGAAAATTTCATGTTATGTATATTTTTCCACAACTTTTTAAATAATTAAGAAAAAATATTCAGAATCTACATTTAGACTGAGTTCTTAGACTTGACATCAAAATCATGACCCATAAAAGAAAAGTTGATAAATTGGACTTTATCAAAATTAAAAATGTTTGCTGTCCAAAGGACTCCATGGAAAGGATTAAAAAACAAGCTACAGACTAGGGTAAAACATTTGCAAACCACATAGGCAGCAAAGGACTAATACCTCGAACATGCAAAGAACTCTCAAAACTCAACATTAAAGAAACAAATCAGCAGTGTGGAGGTTCCTCAAGAAATTACGAATAGAATTACCATATGACCCAGCACTCGCTCTCCTGGGTATCTACCCCAAAAATATAAAAGCATTTCTCTATAGAGACACGTGTACTCCAATGTTCATTGCAGCTTTGTTTACGGTGGCCAAGACATGGAAACAACCAAAATGTCCCTCGATAGATGAATGGATAAAGAAGTTGTGGTACATATACACAATGGAATACTATTCGGCGTTAAGGAAAGATGATATAGGAGCATTTGTGACAACATGGATGGATCTTGAGAGTATAATGCTAAGTGAAATAAGTCAGACAGAAAAAGCAGAGAACCCTATGATTTCACTGATATGTGGTATATAAACCAAAAAGAACAAGACAAACAAATGAGAAACAAAAACTCATAGACACAGACAATATTTTAGTGGTTACCAGAGGGTAAGGGGGTGGGGGGTCGGTGATGAGGGTAAAGGGGATCAAATATATGGTGATGGAAGGAGAACTGACTCTGGGTGGTGAACACACAATGGGATTTATAGACGATGTAATACAGAATTGTACACCTGAAATCTATGTAAATTTACTAACAATTGTCACCCCAATAAATTTAATTTAAAAAAAGAAACAAATCATCCAATTAGAAACCACTTAATCCAATTAAAATACACTGCTGTAACAAATTAATGAAAACTTTGTTGCTGAAAAAACGCATTTTTATTTTCTTACCACCAGACATCAAACACAAGTCTCACTGCCCTAAGATCAAGTTGTCAGCGGGGCTTTATTTCTCTCTGGAGGCTCTTACAGGAGAGTCTATTTCTTTGCACCTCCAGGCTTTAGAGGTCACCTACATTTGTTGGCTTATGGCCCCATCTCCATCTTTACAGCTATTAATATTCCATTTCTCTTCAATCTCTGCATCTTTGATTTTTCTTCC
Organism: Rhinolophus hipposideros; assembly: GCF_964194185.1. NCBI lineage: Eukaryota > Metazoa > Chordata > Mammalia > Chiroptera > Rhinolophidae > Rhinolophus > Rhinolophus hipposideros. The sequence goes on along the minus strand of NC_138055.1, from coordinate 67,759,601 downwards.
TTACTAGTAACATATTCCCTGAAAGGTTCTCCACTTAAAGACTCATGGAATTAGATTGGGCCCACCTGGATAATTCACAACAATCTCCGATTTCCAGGTCCATACCCTTATCCATATTGGCAAAATACCTTTGCTGTGTAAGGTTACATATTCTGAGGTTTTGGGGATTATGACATGATGTCTTCAGAAAGCCATCGTTCTGACTATCAACATTTCACTAAAGAGGGTATAAAGATGGCAAAATTAGCACATAAAAGATGTACAACTTCATTTGCATTAGGGGAATGCAAATTAAAATCATAATGAGATACCACTACATACTTATTAGAATGACTGAAATAAAACAAATAGTGGTAACACCAAATCCTTGTAAGGATGTGGAGAAATTGAATCACTAATACATTGCTGGTGGGAATATAAGAGTATAGCCTCTCTGATAGATAGTTTGACAATTTCTTACGTAACTAAACATACACTCACCATATGACCCAGCACTGTACACTTAGGCATTTATCCCAGGGGAATGAATACTATATACACTCAAAAAGCTATACATTAATATTCATAAAAGCCTTTTTACTAGCCAAAGCTGGAAACAACCCAAATGTCCTTTAACAGATGAAAGTTTAAACAAATTGTGGTGTATCCATACCATGAGATACTACACAGCAATAAAAAGGAATGAACTATTGCTGCATGCACGAATTTGGATGGATCCTAAGAGAATGGTTATAAGCTGTATTATTCCATTTATACAACATTCTCAAAATACCAAATTATATACAGAGAGAACAGTGCTTCCAGGGGTTAGGGATTGGAGAGGAAGGAAAAGTGGGTGGGTGTGTGTCATGCGGGGACTCTGGTCCCTACACAAGAACGCAGGATATGGTGAGGCCAAAAAGGAACACCCACGGAGCCATAGATAAGGGAGTCATACCACTATATTCTCGATGGCGGCTGGGTTGGAGACACAGGGAGCAAACATCCACAAGTACCCCAACAAGGGGTCTTCCTGCTCCCCAGTCTCGCTGGCAGCTGGGTGAGATACATAAAGTAGGAGCCACAGGATGAGCAATCTGCCGTCTGCTTCTCTGCCTGCCAACCAACCAACCAACCAACTTGCGCGGCCACGGCACTTATATCAGGGGCTAATTGGCTAACTGGTTAGAGCTGATGGCCAACCAGTCACAGCTGATGGCCATCTACTACCAGAGCCAGCACCCCTCCATGTGAGGCCGAGAGCCTGGAAACTGCTCTCTGGGACTCTGTCCCCACAGTGTGGCTATAAAGGGATAGTACAAAGAAGTCTTATTATGATGGAACAGTTCTGTATCTTGGTCACAGTGTGGTTATATGACTCAACACAGGAGATAAAATTGCATACTATACACATGACACACACCCACATGCAAATAAGTACGTGAAAAACTGATAATATCTGAGTAAGTTCTGTGAATTGTATGAATGTTAATTTCCTGGTTTTGATATTGTACTATCATTATATCAGATGTATATATATATATATATATATATATATATATATATATATATATATATTGCGGAAAACTGTGTGAAAGGTATATGGGTCCTCCCTGTACACTTTTTTTTCGCAAATTTCCAAAGTTTATATGTATATTGTACATATATATTTTTTTAAAGATTTTATTGGGGAAGGGGAACAGCACTTTTTTGGGGAACAGTGTGTATTTCCAGGACTTTTTTCCAAGTTCAGTTCTTGTCCTTTCACTCTTAGTTGTGGAGAGTGCCGTTCAGTTTCAAGTTGTTGTCCTTTCACTCTTAGTTGTGGAGGGCGCAGCTCAGCTCCAGGTCCAGTTGCCGTTTTCTAGTTGCAGGGGGCGCAGCCCACCATCCCTTGCGAGACTCAAGGAATCGAACCATCAGCCTTGTGGTTGAGAGCCCACTGGCCCATGTGGGAATCGAACCGGCAGCCTTCAGAGTTAGGAGCACGGAGCTCCAACCGCTGGAGCCACCGGGCCAGCCCCTATATTGTATATTTTTGAATTCAGTTACATATTTTCACATAAGTATCAGTTAGGATGCCTTTAATTGCAAATAGCAGCCAATCCAGAAAAATATTAAATGAGTTGACTTTGTTTTGTCTCACACAACAAAAATTAAAGAGATCGGGCACTTTCAGGGTTGATTAACTCACCACCTCAATATGGTCATCAAAGACCCAGCTTATTGCCATATTTCTGCTTTTCCATTTCCAGAATATTGGCTTTTGTCCTAAAATTGTACACTCGGTCTCAAAATAGTTGCATCAGCTCCATTAGTTACATACTTCTACAAAAACATGTAAAGACCAGAAAAGAGAAAGTTCCTTTCAAGGGTTACTTTTCTAAGACTAATGAAAAGACTTGCAGAATCTTCCTCTCAAATCTTATTGGCCAGAACAGCATTCTCATTCCTAAATGAGAATGGCTCTGGAAATGCAGTAGGGCTCTGAAATTTATAGCCCTCAATACCAGAGAGCAGTTAGCAAAAAAGAAAGAGAAAATGGCTATTGAGCAGACAGCCTACATGTCTGCAACATCATATGTACAAATGGGGTCGAAAATTTTTGTTTAACCTTTAATGCAATTGAAAAGTAATAGCTCGATCAAATATATGGTGATGGAAGGAGAACTGACTCTGGGTGGTGAACACACAATGGGATTTATACATGATGTAATACAGAATTGTACACCTGAAATCTATGTAATTTCACTAACAATTGTCACCCCAATAAATTAAAAATAAATAAATAAATAATTTTTAAAAATGTAAGCTCTATAGTTATCCATTTTACCTAAGGCCACTATGATCTCTCCACGAATGACTACAGCTACGTCCTTGTACTCCCTTCCTAAAACAGTTTTCCCTTCTAATCCTTTCTCCACAATGAAGCACAGTGATCTTTTTCTTTTTGCTTTTCTAAATCACAATGTCATTAACCCCCTAAAACCATTGACTAATTTTTTTCACACTACAATAGGTAATTTTCTTTGTTCAAGGACTCATATCACAAACATTAAACCAAGCATGGGCTTTGATTCTGTGAGCTCAGATTCACACATTTAGGAAGATAAAGGCAAACTGTGATCCATGTACATGTAGGGAAACTAAAGGCTCGTGGGTAATCACACTGCAGGTTTTAAATTTCTACAGTCTAGAAGCCTGAAGTCACAGGTTTTTGAGGTCTTCTGGAGGTCCCCCAGGGTATCTGCACTTTTCTTGAGTTGAGCAATCTCATCATCCTTCAGTTTCTGGTTGATAACACTGGTGAATCCCCAAGCATTCAGGATACATGGAAGGTACAGGAAGACTTCATTGTCAATGTCATATATCCCCTTCACCATAGTTGATTGACACTGGATGAATCCTGGATAGATTTTTCAACATGGATTCAACGAGGTCAGCCACATTAACCCAATAGCCCAGTTGATGTATCCTTTCAGCTTGATGACTTCATAGGCACTTTTCAACCACCGTCCTATGCACTTCCTTCCAGTTTTTAAATATCAGTGTCTGTTTTCATTTCTGGATTCAGTTCCTGGAGAGAAACACCTGCCACATCCACTCCACTCCATACAGCCACACTTGAGTCACCATGTTCTCCCAAAATCCATCCATGGCAGCTTCTGGGATGAATGCCAAGTTTTACAGCCATAAAATGACAAAATCTAGCAGAATCCAGATTACATCCACTTCCAATCACACAGTGCTTAGGTAGTCCCCTTAGTTTCCAGGTAACATATAGGAGAATATCCACTGGATTAGAAGCCACAATTATGATGCAATCAGGACTGCACTGGATGATCTGAGGAATAATGACTTGGACAACGTTAACCTTCCTCTGCATCAGATTGAGACGATGCTCTCCCTTGCTGGTGAACTCCTGTAGTTACTGCAATGTAAGAATTGGAGGTCACTGAGTAATATTTATCTGCTACAATTTTAGGTGTCTAAAGAAATAAGCTCCCATGCTGCAAATCTATCATTTCTCCTTTGAGGTTATCTTCGTAGACATCCACGACAGCCAGTTCATCAGCCAGAGACTTTCCCAGAATGCTGATGGCACACGCCATACCAACCTGTCCAACACCCAGTACAGTGACTTATTGTTTGGGACTGCTGCCTCTTTTTCTGCAACTGGTGCAATCAGTTTTTCCTTAAGAGTTGCCACTGTGCACAGAAAGAAGAAGGCTCTTCAGACTGTAGAAAGAGTCACACAAAAAAGACAAGGTTAGCTGCATGCCTCTCCTAGAGCTCAGGATGCAAGGAATCCATTTACTAATTTTTTATCCACATTGATGGGATGAAATCCAGGCTCCTTCCTTGACTTAATCCTTCAGCCTATTGTCCATCATTCCCTGCAGAACTGTATTCCCTAATGATCCCAAACTATCTATGGTTCTCTGAACTCTATGCTATTTCTCCCTTTGCTTTTTAGGTCCCTTCAGCCTGACATCCCCTTGTTTTCCATTCCCAAACCTACTCGATTCAACTAGGAAATGGCTCCTCATCCTTTTAAGAATCAGTTGGGACATCAAATCTTTCTCCTGGAAAGCTTCTCCACAATTCTTCATCCTAGTAGTGATAGGCAAAAGATTCTCTACTAATAGAATTGCAGGAGAGAGCTGGAAAAGCATTGAAGAGCTATTGAAAAACAAATAAACAAAAATTTCAAACCTGAGGCATGGTTATATGCAGGGAGTTTTTGAATGCCAATTGTATCTCAGTGACAGCCTGTACATATTATGTTTTTTTTCCCTCTGATGCTGTGATGCTTTGGAAATGAAAGACCTATCAGGCAGATAATAATAATAAAAAATAGTTTCCCAAACTGCTGATTATTTATGAAAAGTTTCCATTTATCTCTGAATCATAACATAGCTAACTATTGAGAAATGAAGTTATTGTTGAGCCTGAAGAGGTATTCTTGTTTTCTTCTATCAAGGAACATATTACCCACTATCAAATGTTTCCTTCTCAGCTTCATTGCTTACCCACTTACATTTTTCTCTCCTTTAATATGTCATGAAGGTTTATGTTAAATGCTTTTTTTTTAACTCTCTATAAAATGAAGAAAGAAAACAGGAAATGTGTAAGCTATTTGGTGAGAAAAAGAAATATCAATGTAATAATCATTTAATATTATATTGGCATGAATTTACAGCATTTCTTTTTCATACTCTGATGAAACTAATGGAAAGCAAAACTAGCAAATTCAAATATTTGCATAAATTGAACACTTGAAAATAACAATGATCGCAATCTACAACATCCAATGTTTGAGGGGGTATGTTCCTCTACAATAGCTATTTAAGCATTATATGTGAACATTCTCTACATAATAGCATGTGCATGCATAGTTAGTGTACTTTACTTCATGCCCCCAACCTTGAGCTTACTAAACAGTAAAAAAAGACATCCAGTATACATGGAAACTGATTCAGTTAACTGTTGTATTCAAGAACCATGACTTCTAATCTTGTTATTGGAATGTAAGAATGCTTTGGAGCCAACTAAAGTGAAACATTAGATTACCTGTTAAGAGCAGAAAGGAAGAAAGAGAAAAAACAAAAAGCCATAAGGATCTACAGTGTAGATTCTACACCAAACAAACTCCTAGGACAGCAAGAGGAATTCCACTCTCTACTTTAAGCAATTTGTATTGTCTGAAATTTTAATAATCAGTCTATATTGCATTTTCCCCATTGTTCGAAAGTTCTTGTATTATACTAAAATTGGATTCCCTGTTGGCAGTGGAGGGAGTTAACAGTGTGGTATCTGGAGACAATCTTAGGTAAATCCATACCAGCAACAGGAGTGTAGGCAAGTGTTTTTTACTTTAATGTGTTTTTCCAGGACCCATCAGCTCCAAGTCAAGTAGTTGTTTCAATCTAGTTGTGGAGGGTGCAGCTCACAGTGGCCCATGTGGGGAATGAACCGGCAACCTTGTTAAGAGCGCAGCGCTCTAACCAACTGAGCTAACCTGCTGCCCCGGCAAGTGTTTTAATCTTCTGAAATTTGTTCTCTCAGCCTGTCAGTAGTTTGTCAAATGTGATGATATATAAGCTCCTGAACTTGTGTTCCTATGAGTCCGAAGTCTGGTAGCTTAACTGAGATAGAAACATCACCAGATACCACACAAACCAGTCAGAAGTCCAAACTAAAAATCTGGATGAATTGCTGGAAGCCGAGTGTGGGACAACTCCAGAGTTGAAGTTCCTAGGGGCTCTACATGTCTATTCCTTCCTGTATGCATGACTCTTTACAAGGTGACTTGACAGCTCCTTGAATCAAGAGATGGAATATATTTCCTTACCCCTTGAATCTGAACTATCCTTGTGATTTGCTTTGGCAGAGAACGAAGATCACTAGACATTATATATATATTTATATATATATATATATATATATTTATATGTATATATCTATACATATGCATATGCATATATCTATATATATATAGATATAGATATATACATATATACATATATGTATATATAGAGAGAGAAATGTATAAATATTTTAAGAAAGGAAAAAACTATTAAAATTGTAATACTCAAAATATACTGATAACAAAAGGTGAATACAAGTCACATTTGACTTCTGCAATTACAAGAGGTGTTCAAAGTGGTTACCATCAGTATCCAGACACTTTGATTACAGCAAAGTACTGCTTGAGCAACATTGACCAAAGTGTCCACTTGTATACTTCTTTTTGGCACCCAGGTACACAGCGTTTTTTTAAAAAGAGGGAATTTATCATTTTGAACTCCCCAAAACATCACCAGACCTATTACTAAAGCAAAGCTATAAGTAGAAGTTACTTCACCAAGAGAGAACTATACCTGACACTTGGCAGTGTGTCAGAGGGGGAGTCAGAATGGACTATTTATAGGGTTTTGGATTCTGAGTTCAAGTAATTTAAAATGGGACTTTCAAGGCAAGGAGCTGATTGAGAGCAGGCAAATTTGTGATATAATTGTTTAGAATTTGGTGGACTAACAGAAGACAGGATCTTGAAGTAACTCTGTCACTTGTCAGAAGTGTAAATTGTTGTAGATACCAGGAAGCTAATTGCTAAAGTGAGCAAGTCAAGTGTCTCCAATAAATTGATGTGTGGGAATTTTCTAAAGAAGTTAAATTATTTATTGTTTACAGCAATATCCATTCTAGGCAAAATTTCCTCAAATAGCAAAGTCAAGTTGACATAGGTGGTCTACAGTCTTATCTAAATCATATTGTCACAGATATTCTCAATTCTTAATCCATTTCAACTTTGTGGGCATAAAATCATTGATAATATTTTCTTATTATGTTTTACATTTCTAATATATTATAGTTATCTTTTCTTTCTCATTCATTATATTGTTTCTGTATGCACTCCTTTTTCCTTGAAAATTTTTCCAAAAGCTTTTTAAAGATGTTCATAGAACCAATTTCTGAACTTATTTTTTCTCTTTATTGTATTTCAGTTTTTCTCTTTCATAAAACTCTGCTCTTACTTTTATTTTCTCCTTTCTTTGCTGTTTATTCTTTTATTCCTTTTCTAATTTCTTAAGTTAATTTTTTTTCTTATTACTATTCAGCCTTTCTTTACTTTTTTGGGTGACAATTGTTAGTAAAGTTACCTAGGTTTCAGGTGTACAATTCTGTAATACATCATCTATATATCACATTGTGTGTTCACCACCCAGAGTCAGTTCTCCTTCCATCAACATGTATTTGATCCCGTTTACCCCCATCTACAACCCTACCCCCACCCCATTACACTCTGGTAACCACTAAACTATTGTCTGTGTCTATGAGTTTTTCTTTCTTCATTTGTCTTGTTCCTTTGTTGTTTTCAGTTTTATGTACCACATATCAGTGAGATCACATGGTTTGAGACTTTTCATGTCTTATTTCACTTAGCATAATAATCTCAAATTCCATCTATGTTTTCGCAAATGGCACTATTTCATCCTTTCTTATGGCAGCCCTTCTTTTCTAATACAAACCTTAAATCTATAAATTCCCAAAAGGACACTTATGCTGCATTTCATAAATTTTCGTATGTAGTATTTTTTATTTATAATTCAATTCTAAGTATTTTTTAGTTTACAACATGATTTCTTCTTTGACCCATAAATTATTTTACTTTGTTTATTTTAATGTTATTATTTTACTTATTTTTATTTTTACTTTCTTCCAGCATTATTGAGATATAATTGACATACAATATTATGTAAGTCTAAGATATGTCATGTGTTGATTGGATCATATATAGTGCAAAATGATTACCCATAGTAGCATTAGTTAACACCTTCATCACCTCACTTAATTACACTTTTGTGTGTGTGTGCTGAGAACATTTAAGATCTACTCTCTTAGCAAAGTTCAAGTATATAACATTGTATTGTTAACTATAACCACCATGCTGTACATTAGATCCTCGGAAATTATCCATGTACCCTCTGTCCAAAACCTCCTCATTTCCCCCAACTTCCAGCCCCTGGCAATTACCATTCTAGCCTCAGTTTCTAAGAGTTTGGCTATTTTAGATTTCATGTATAAGTCATGTCATTCAGTATTTGTCTTTCTCTGTCTGGCGTATTCACTTAGAATAATGCCCTGAAGATATATGTATATGTATATGTATAAATATATGTATATATGTCTCACATTTTCTTTACCCATTAATCTGTATATGGACACTAAGGCTATTTCCATATCTTAGCTATTGTGAATAATGCTGCAAAAAACATGGGAGTGCAAATATCTCCTCAGGATGTTGATTTCATTTCCTTTGGATGTACAAGTATACCCAGAAATGGGATTGTTGGATTACATAGTAGTTTTATTTTTACGTTTTTGAGGAACCTCCATACTGTTTTCCTTAGTGACAATATCAGTTTATGTTCCACCAACAGTGCACAGGGATTCCCTTTTCTCCACATCCTTGCTAAACTTTAATGTCTCTTGTCATTTTGATGATAGCCATTCTAACAGGTGTGAGGTGATATTAGTATGGCTAGATTTCAAAAATAATATTAATTTAAAAAAATATTTTTGTAATGTTTAAAAATGTTTTTTTAAAAACCTACGGTTCATTTATTTTTATGCACTACTAGAATATTGAAGTCTTTTTGTGTCTTTTTCATCCTTAAATGAATCCTCTTTACTATCTTACTATCTCCTTCCCTTTTCATTTGTTAAGAAATAATTTTCTTGCTGTTATAATAGAAAGAACAATACTTGTTTCCCGGCTTGTTACAAGATTGTATTTCTATTCACAAATTCGTCATGGTGTATTAAAACACAAACGAGGTAGCTATAATCAACGGCAGTGGAACTCTAAAAAACAATTACAATGCTTCACAATTTGACTGGAAATGACAGATTGTAATTTGGATTATAGCATATTACAATTAATGCTAAATTGCCAACAGCAAATACATTTAACCCCCCTTCACACTTGCAATCAGTCAAGCATGAGATAAAGCACGTCAGGGAACACAAATCATTACAAAATAAAAAGTACAGTCACTTGCAGAAAAAGTAATGCAATATCCATTTCTGTTAAAGTCAGCTTCCACATAATGCTTTTGTTTTTGAATTTAAAAGGCAATTCTTGTGGTAAATCATTTCATCAAACTTACTCACAAGAACTAGTTAATTTGAAGGGAAAAAAAGCTTTCAATATATCTTATGAAAATAGCTTACACTTTTACAAAAAACTGGATTGAAACATGTTCTTTACATGGAGACTTTTTCTGTTATTAAAATGTATTTTCATAAAGAGAATAACAATAACTAGGTAGCTGTGACCAAAGTTATGTAACCTTTGATTAACCATACTTATCTGCTATGGTAATAAGTCAAATGTGATTAAGTTGTTAGCATGCCTCAAATAGTGCCAGTAGCATATGCGTATACAGAGGGTGCCACAAAATGTATACACATTCTAAGAAAGGAAAATACTGTATTAAAATTACACTGATGGTAACCACTTTGAGCACCTCTTATAATTGCAGAAGTCAAACGTGACTTGTATTCATCTTTTGTTATCAGTATATATTGAGTATTACAATTTTAGTCCAGTTTTTTCCTTTCCTAAAATGTGTATAGATTTTTTTGGCACCCTCTGTATTTGTCCTGAGTCTACACTGAATCACAGAATATTGGTAATATCCCTTAGGAATAATAATACTATACCATGAAACTCATACACTCTCTTTCCAAGGTACTAGATTTCACTTTATGAATTTGAAATTGCATTCCAAGAACAAATTTTTCTCTGTATTGGATTGTGCCTGTTATAAAGGTTATCATTCTACATGCAATTATCTAGAATTGCTCAATATGCAAGCTTGAAACAAGGATTAAGTCAGCCTTTTTGTGATGAAAAATGAATAACAGGGTACCGTTTAATAAGAAGAATTTATCTACAGTAGTACCACAATCTCCTAATAGAATTCATGCTCCTCTTTCTAATTCACTCTCACAAAGTAATTTAAGGGTTGAAAGAACTGGTTGATAATTAACCTTTAGAAAGCTTCAAGGAAGAATTTCTTTTACATTTTTTTAGTTGCTATTAGTTTTCCATTAAAGTAACCATTAAGCACTTGGTCTTGCTCTCATGTCCCCTCAAATGTCTGGATCCCATTACTAGTCACAAAGAAACAGTAACAGTCTATATGACCCAGTATAAGTAAAGAGGACCTTCAGTTAAACAACCGCTGGAGACATTTTTGCCTCTCAACAGACTTTCATCTTCCGTTGTAGCCTGCCATTTCTCAAGAAATACCTATTCCAGTGGTTCAGAATTATACGAAGAATTAAAAATACGTCTGTGCTCAGCCTCTACCCCTGACCAATATTTCTGGGAGGGAGGTCCAGGTATCAATATAGAAATTCCCCAAGTGATTCCAATGTGCACTCAGTGTTGAGAACTTTATTCTTCTTTCTTTGTACTTCTTTCCTTTTTGTCTTGATTTAAATTGATTTCAAACTTATTTTAACAGAACTATTTCCCAAAAAATACTAATAAATAATACAAATTAAAGGAGTAACCAGTGGTTAACTTTTTGTGTCAACTTTAGTGTGTCACAGGTGCCCAGAGAAAACATTGTTCCTGGGTGTGTCAGTGAGGGTGTTTCTGGATGAGACTAGCATTTGAATTGTTGGACTCAGCCAATTGCCCTCCCCAATTCGGGCATCCTCCCATCTGTAAATGGCCTAAGGAGAACAAACATCAGAGGAAGGAAGAATCCCTTTTTTCCTACCTCACTGCTAGAATTGGGACTTCTCATCTCCTCTTCTTTTGCTCCAGGACTGGGAATTACACAACGGGCTCCCCTTGGTTTCAGGCCTTGAGACGTGCATGGACTTACACCGCTGGCTTTCCTGGGTCTCCACCTTGCAGACGGCTGATCGTAGGCCTTCTCAGCATCCATACTCACATGCGTCAATTCCTCCTAATATGTCTCCAGATAGACAGTCTCCAGGTAGCTGTCTAGATATTATAATTTTAGATAGCCAGATAGCTAGATAGATAGCTAGCCGAGCCCATTGTGATTTTAATGCCCCTAGTATTTTTTTTGCGGCTAGAATTCATTTAATTTTTAATTAGGCCTCTGTTCACATGTTAGGGGCTCTTCTTGCTCAATGCCTTTTGTTCCCACAGTATAATTTTGTGTTGCTGATGTGCTGTTTCTTTGTCAAGCAGGAGGAGATAACTTCAGGCTCTTGACAATTTATGAGTTTGTTTTGCAGGAGGGAATGTCTCCAAGGTAGCTGCGACCAGCTGCTGGTGCCCAGGAATGGGATATGAAAAAGCATTATCCATGACTAAAGACATCCAGACTTTTCTCTCAGTTCCCTGGAACTCCTTATTCCCCCTCCCTCTCCTCCCCTTTAAAACTCTTCTGCTTGGTCTGGAACTTCTCAGATGGTCTTTGGACATTAATCTGTCATCTTTCAGGTTGCTGGCTTTCTGAAAACAGCAACCTTTCCTCTCTATCTACAATTGTCTCTGAAGTGTTGACTTTCAATCAACGAGCTGAAGAACTTGGGTTTTTCTGTAACAAATGGATAACCTCCTATTGGTTCTATTTCTCTGGAGGCAACTGACAAATACAGTTTCTTTAGGCAACTTAAATCTCCATTGTTTGCAAAATCCTAGTATCAGTTTCTTTGGAGTTCTAGGATTCCAGAGTAGAATTTAAAAACCACTTTCTCAGGCCTTGGAGTACCATCCAGAAGCATTCACCAAACATACTGGTACCACGGTGACTCCCCATGTACTCACCATACTCACCACATTCAGTTATGGGTCAGGCTCTGAGCTAACAGGGCTACTAAAGAGAAAAGAACAACAGATCCAGTTTTCAAGGTAGCTCTTGGGCTAATGTACAAGACAGGAAAATTAATCGTCACAAGTCAGTGTTCTTTCATTCAACACAGATTTAGTGAGTTCTTATGATATTCTGGCATTATTCTAGGTGCTGGGGGTGCAGCAGTAAACAGCAGACAAAATCCGTGTCGTTCCTGATTTTACATTCTAACCAGGAAAAGCAGAGGTAAACAAAATAAGTAAAAATTAAACTATATTAGAGGGATAGGAAGTGTTGAAGAAAGTATAATTTTAAGGTGGACAGGAAGTCATGGGGTACAACGGGAAAATACAGGAAAGGCATCTGGAAAATAGTTGTACTTAACCTTGGTAAAAACAATTTTTTGGCGTGATGGGGTCAGGTGGAAGACTACAGTAGGTTGAGGGATGAAGAGCAAATAGGAGAACATGGAAGTACCCATGTGGATTTTCAATATATTTTATTATAAAACAAGAAAGAATAGATGCTCATAATTAAGAATGGATTTTAAGTGGGAGGCTCTTGATCATGCTTATAATTCTAGGGAAAGGGCCAGTAGAGAAAATGTTGTTCAATATGCTGTGGGGAAAATGAGATCATCTGTAAAAAGACCACCAGGTGGGAGGAGGGAGGGGGCACACAGTTGGGAGGAAGGGCTAGCCTTGGGTGAAATGTCACAAGCAAGACCTGCCAATAGTCATAATTGCTAATATTCATGAAAAACGTACCATGTGTCATGTCAGGGTGTTCTAAGCACTTTGTCTGTAATAACTCATTCCATAGTCTCAGCAACCTTATGAGGTACATACATTATTCTCCCCATTTTCCATAGAAGAAAGCTGGGCACAAAACTTAAGTAAACTGCCCAAGTCACACAGGAAAAGGCAAAGCAAAATTTCAACCCCAGCATCTGGTCTGAGTCTTCCTGTCCCTTCCTGTCCCTACTGATTAATTGTGAAAGGAGAGGTGTGGGGGTCAAGAGATTTGAGTCATGACTTACATTTTTATAGAGATGGAGGTGTCTAAGGCTAAGCAAAAGATTGGGGTCTTCCGAGCATCCGACTGAATTCATAACCAGAATTTTGAAGCAAATGGGAACATGGAGGTTGATTATTGTATTGAGGACTAAGGTGCCCACTAGACTAAAAGCTTTATCAGAATAGGGATCATATCCCTTTGGTTCACCGCTAGGTACACATGGAACACCCAACACTGGACCTCATGAAGAGCAGGCACTTATCTAAAATATCTATTTGCTGAGTTAAGATAGTTGAAGGTAAATATGTGCTTTGGGTGGGGTTCATATTGGATTGAACCGCATGAAATTGACATTTATATTAGTTTCACATCTTCTGCAAAGCACACGCTCACCTTTCCTTTTCATTCCTTACCAATACCAATGCCGCAGTCAAACTAATTTGCTAACTAAAATTTGCCAATTCTCATTTTCACGCCTTTGCACGTATCTTCCTCTTAAAATGTCTAATTCACCCTCAATTCATGTCTCTCTTTCAAAGTCTACTGCAAATATTACTTACTCCCAAGTATTCTTAAGTGATGAAAACTACCTTTGTTACTTTTTAGTTCTGTGATCTCATGTCTCATTCTTGTTAAGATGTTTTTGTAAAAATATTCAGTTTTTAGCAGATGCTCTGTTCATACACCTGTTTTCTTATGTTTTGTATTTATTTTCTGGAATAGGCAATATATTTGCATGGCTTCTTCTTTAAAAAAATTACGAAAAGTTATCCAGTGAGATGTTTGTTTCTTAATTGTACCCCGTCCAACCTAATTTTTCTCTTCAGAGGCAACCAATATTATCAGTTTTTATGTATCTTTTTTGGAGTTATTCCTGGTATACAGAAGCAAATATGCACTTATACTGTTTTTCTTTTTTCAACAACAACAAAAAAATCACAAACAAGACAAGGATGTCAATTCTGACCATTTCAATCCAACATTATACTGGGTTATAGACAGTGCAAGAAGCTAAGGAAAGGCAGTAAAGCACATCCAAAGCAGAAAGAACGAAATCTCATAGTCTTCATTCACTGAGGACATCGTACCTATGTAAAAAACATTCTATGTAATCTACAAAGGTATTAGGACTCACAAGTAAGTTCAGCCAAGTTGTAGGATGCAAGATCAATATACAAAAATCATTTGGGCTTCTGTTAGCAATGAACAATTAGAAATTGAAATTTTAAAAATCACAATAACATCAAAAACTTGAAATACTTAGAAATATATCTGTCAAAAGACGTGTGCACTAAATACTATAAAACACTGTGGGGGGGAAATAAAGAAGACCTAAATAAATGAAGAGCTATGCTATCTTTATGGTTCAAAAGACTCAATAATTATTGGATGTCAGCTCTTCCCAAATTGATCTTCAGTGCATCCCAATCAGAATTCTAGCGAGGTTTTAAAAAATTTTTATAGAAATTAACAAGCTGATTCTAAAATTCATGTGAAAATGAACCTGGAATAGCCAAAAACAATTTCAGAAAAGAACAAAGTTGGGGGACTAACATTAGTTGATGCCAAAACCAAATATAAAATTACAGTAATCAGGACCATGTGGTACTGTCCTCAAGACAAAGAAATCAGTGGAATAGTGTGAAAAAGTAGAACCACTGACCTGTGGACAACTGATTTTCAACAAAGGTGAGAAGGCTAAGCAGTGCAGAAAGGATAGTCTTTTCTACAGATGGTGACACAGCAAAAAAAAAAAAAAAATTAACTTTAGCGCTTACCTTGTACCATATAAAAAAATTCCAAACGAATCATAGACTTAAATATAAAACCTCCAACTATAAAACTTTAAGAAGAGTACATAGGCGAAGATCTGTGTGACCATGAGCTAAGCAAAAGAGTTCTTAGAAACACCACCAAAGCACACTCCAGAAAGGAAGATTGCCGGATTTCATCGGAATGTAAAACTTCTGCTTTTTGAAAGACACTAAAAGAATGCAGAGGAGCCAGATGAGGAGGAAATGTTTGTAAATCATGTATCCAATAAAGGACCTGTATCCAAAATATATAAAGAGCTCTCAAAGCTAAGTAATTTAAAAAAACAATAAAATATGGGCAAAATATTTGAACAGACATGTTACCAAGAGGATTTAGAGGTCAAATAAGCACATGAAAAAGTGCTCAACCTCATTTGTCATTTGGAGAATGCAAATTGAAAGCCACAATAATTACACACCTATTAGAATGCTTATAATTAAAAAGACTGACAATATCAAGTGTTGGCAAGGATGTGGAGGAACTGAAACTTTCATACAGCTGGTGGGCATGTAAAATGGTGCAACTACTTCGGGAAACACTATGGCAGTTTGTTGAAAAGTTAAACATACACCTACCAAGTAATCCAGTCATTTTACTCCTAGGTAGTTACCCAGGAAAAATAAAAGCATCTGTCTTTACAAAGACTTGTACACAAATGTTTACAGAAGCTTTATTTGTAATAGCCACAAATGGAAAACCACCCAAATGTCCATTAACAGGTGAATGAATAACAAAAAGTTGTATAGCCATACAAAGGGATATTACTGAGCAATAAAAAGGAATGAACTATCAATAAACACAACAACCTGGATGAGTCTTAACATAATATGCAGAATAAAAGAAGCCAGACTCAAAAAGTATACACACTGTATGATTCCATTTATATAAAATTCTAGAAAATTCAAACTAATCTATTGTAAAAGAAAGCAGGGATAGCAGAAGGGATTACAAAGAAGCATAAGGAAATTTGGGGGGGCAATGGATATGTTCATTATCTTCATTGTAATGATAGGGTTCATGGGTCAAACTTGTCAATTTACAGTCTTTAAATATATGTACTTTATTTTTCTTCAACAAAGCTAATTTAAAAACAATTTAAAGAAGTATGTGTATTTCTGCCCCTTGGGCTTTTTTACCTTAATACTCCTTGTTGTTTCTTTTAAATACACAAAGCTTTCTCATTCTTTTTTATAGCTACCTAGGATTCTATTATACACATGCATTATAATTGATTTTACAATTCCCCATTGATGTTAGTTTACAAACAATGCATTGAAAAATCTTGTACAAACCCGTTTCCTTCATATACAAGCCTATCTATAGGATGTACTCCTTGAAGTGAAATTGTTAGGTCAAAAGGAAATACATTTGCAATTCTGATTGCTATTGCCAAATTGATTAGTTTTCAATGCAGGAAACAGAAACCATTCTAGATCCTTTAAACAGGAAGGCACTTGTTACAAGGAATTTCATGCTTACAAAGCCATAGGAAGGGCTGAAGAAGTAGGTTCTAGCAATCTAGGTTGAGTTTCCCAGAGTGAATCCAACCGTGATACAGAACTGATTCCCTAGGGGAGATACTAGCTCTGGAGTCATCATGGAGTCATCATGGAGCCATGCCAGAAGCCAGAGACCACCTCCACAATCTCTCACTCCTGGGAAATTGGAGGGAGTGTCTGTTACCACAAAGCAGGGATTAAAATGTCAGATTAAGAAGCTGCTGCCACCACTACTATTTTACCAGACCCAGGAAATTGCAGGATGGGCACTTGATCACTGATGCATGGAAACGTTTCAGCAATGCAAGATGTAATTTGCAAATATTTTTTTCCAAATTTGTCATTTTTCTTTGCTTTGTTTATGGTGGTTTTCACCATGAAGAATTTATTTTATTCAGTGATATAATTTATCATTATAATTTTATAGTGAAAATCATTTTGTTTCTGGATTTTATATAGAGCATTTAGAAAAGCCTTCAACACATTCAAATCTTTTGAGATTCTCCCATGATTTCTTCAAGTACTTTAAACATTTCAGTTTTCATATTTAAAACTGGATTTTTATTTTGGTATCATATGAGGTATGAATCCAACTTAATTTTTTCCTGCAAATATCTGTGCAGGTGTCCTAATTCCTTTTAATGAGTAAACCATATTTTTCCCACTGAATTGATATGTCATCTTTATCCTCTACTAAATTCCCATATCTGGGTCTGTATTTAACCTTTTAATTGTTCTAATGGAATGTGTAGTCATAGCCAGGATGAAACTGTTTTAATTATTGGAGTTTTTCTATTTTAATATTTCATAAGACCAGTCTGTCCTCATTGCTTTTTCAGAGATTTCCTAGCTAATCTTGCTTCTCATAGGAACTTTGGAATCAGCTTCCTAGTTTTAGAAAATCCTGGTATTTTTATTGGGATTGCATTACATTTATAGATTTACAAAGAACTGGCACGTACGAGTATATGACGTAAAGTCTTCCTATCCTAGAATGTATGCCTTTCCGTGTGTTCGAGCTTTCTTTTCAGGAGAAACATAGTTTTATTTTTATGTCTTGCATATTTCTTATTCCTAGGTATTTTCTCATTTGTGTTTTTTTTTTCTCTCCTTTGTTCTTAATTTGGAAGGGGACTTTTCTTCCAATATATCTTTTAACTGACTGTTGTTTATATAAATGAAAGCTTTTAATTTCTATTTTATAGACTTATAGACTAATTTTATACCCACTGATGTTATTAGTTTTAGAATACTTTCAGTTGACTCTCAAGCTTTGCAAGTATCTCAAACAAATACAAATTTTGCCTCCTCTTCCATTTTCAATGTCTCTACATCCCCTCACATCTGTTAATTCTTCTCTTGGGTTTTTCAAGTTCCTTTAGGACGTGAAGTACATTTTGTATATCTTTCAGAGGACCAATAAAATGCTCTTCATAGAATGGTTCATGATTAACCCCATACGAAAATAGAAACAAAATGTGCCTGCTAAATTTTGAATCTGCCTAATTCATTTATTCATATTATGTATGTCAGGTCCCACTACTTTTCTTATAAAAAAGAGATTAATCAGTTCTGTTCATTCATAGAATCAAATTCTTTTCTCCTCTCACAATAAAATCTTTTAAAGTATCACATATATATTTTGCAACAAAGTAGACCTTTTAGCTTGTAAGTTTATTCCCTTGGATTTACATATGAAATTTCAAAAGCAAAATTAACATTTTTAGTCTCAGGTCTGCTTAAATATTCTTGGTGATATTTATACATTGTCCATAGCAGTTTTCCTAAAGCTATGTATTATTTTACTTAAAAACTACACACATTAGGTATAATGTGAGAGGGGACATAGCCATTAAAGCTTAAAATCAAATAGATCCAAACTGAACATGTTTACATGCACGAAATAGAAGATTAAATTCTATAACCTATACAAGAAAATCAGTCTTATTTTAGAGATTTTATGTTAAAATATTTCCAAACTACTGCAGGAAGGATAAATCAGTCATATGTCATCTTAAAAACACTACATTGAATCAGAAGTTTCACTTGAAAAAGCAGATGTTTCTTCCCCAGGCCATTTTCAAACGTGGTAAAAAATCTTAACTTCTAAGTTAAACTTTCATAAGGTGAAGTAAAGCTAGTAACAATTGTGTGCTTGTGTGAAGTAAGATGAAAATTCAGTCAAGTACAGACCAAAAGCAGCTGTTAAAACTGCCCAGCAAAATGTATACATATTTGCAGATTTATCTCACCGGACCATGAGACAGTATCGCTCAACTAACTCTAAAGCTCTTCTCAGACCTCCTGAGGTTCTTTCGCTACTTCAGTAGCTAATTCTTCCTCCGATCTTATATCCCTTGGATCTTGTATTGACTGTGTACATACTACACTCCCAACTCTCAAAAATTGAGGCATAAATTTTCACATATGCTAGTATTTTAAGATTACCATCAAAGACCATCAAAGGTGGATAACTGGGATTCAGCGACCTGGCCAATGAGTTCCTAACAGCAGCAGGATGTGAACCCTGACCACAATATTCAAATAAAAACAGAGCGATTAGTTTTAACTATTTGGAAAAAAAGATCCATCTACAAGGCTTATCAGTGTTAAGTGACAACCTGAGATCATGATTCAAGGTTATTTTATGTTTTGTCTATTTCCTTATTCATTCACTGTTTAATTCTCATCTCGGGTGCCCCACCAGGCACGTGCTGAGGTTTTAGCATTTCTTGGTATATAGGTTAAAATAGCATAAAAATTCATTTGAGTTAATATGGTAAGTGTAATGATTTGCTTTGAATATTCCGTTAAATATATTGCAAAGCCACCAGAAAGTAAAAACAAAACAGCAAAATTATCTTGATGAACTGAAGAAGTTAACAACTTTATATACATTTTCTAAAAATTTCTGTCAAAGATTAACAATTTTGGGACACTAACTTCTACTCAGTTTTCAACACTAGGGCAAAAATGGTGGTGAAGAGCTCAGGTTCTCTAATTCAAGTGTTTCCAAAGGATAACATGCCCAAATCAGCTTCAAAAAGACCAAGAGCAAGATGCTAAGGGAATTCACGGACAGCATAAGCAAAAATTGTGGCATACGAAACATTTGAAATTCATCGTACAAATGCCAACTAGCTAAGAAGCTTCTGGGTAATTTACTGATCACAGAGGTGGGGGGGGGCTGACTCTGAAAAAGATATGATTATCAGTTACTAAGGTCACAGAACCTACTGTCTCAATCTTTCCTAATGATGATAAAACTGACTTTAAAATAATGTCTGCGTAAGTCATTACAGGCTAGGGATATCTCCAAATTTCATTATCATTAAATGCAAGCTTTTATTTTCTTTAGCACCACTACAAATACTGTGATCCTTTGACTATATATATTTAAATGGCTATTTTTGAATTCTTGGCATTTAATATTCTGAAGCACAAATCAATTTTTATTTCTCTAATTATACCCACCCATATTCCCAGGATTCACTATCAATAAAAAAAGACAAATAAAAGTCACTTACCAGATTGAATGAAGCTCTCAATCAACACCACTCTTAAGCTTTAGCTCTTATTTCTGCATTTAAGTAAATCTCCCCCTAATTTTTTTTTTTTGTTCTAGTTTTTTTTTTTTTAATTAATTTTATTGGGGTGACAATTGTTAGTAAATTTACATAGATTTCAGGTGTACAATTCTGTATTACATCGTCTATAAATCCCATTGTGTGTTCACCACCCAGAGTCAGTTCTCCTTCCATCACCATATATTTGTCCCCCTAATTTTTAAGAATCACATCCCTGTGAAACATTCCACAGATTGCTTGCTTTTACGGCACATGATTACTATGCAAATAATTCTACATCCAGGTGATATATATTTTTTTTAATTTTTGATTGCAAGAGGCAGCAATACTGCTAGTTCTAAAGCAGTGGCCAAATAGTGAGGAATTAGGACTATCAATACAAGCCTCAAAGCAACACACCAAAGATCAGTACTCAGTGAATTAAATGCCATGTCTGACCATCTTCATTAAAGTTCAACCAAAATTATGTCTTTCATAAATGATTTTCTTGTGCCACTGTTGTTGGCCTTAAAATCTTTGAAGGGGAAACTACTCATGCCACTTCAGTTAAGGAACATTTTCATGCTTAAAAACATCAATATGGGATTCAACAGAGGGTAGATGGAGCTTTTACATGGTACAGCTTTTAGACAAGATTGTCACCCTGGAGACAGCCCAAAATTTTCAAAGCATCTTGCTTTTGCTATATAGTTTTTCCTTTACAAGGCTTTTACATTTTGAAGAACAGTCACTAAATCATTAACATTATTCACCTCTTGTGAATGAATGTGGATGAATTAGTGCAGATAAATAGAAGTTCCTTCTTGAGAATTGGCTCATGACATAGTTTAACAATGATTTCACTGTTTTCTCGAAAAGGGTCAAGAAGGGATCTAGATAATTTGTTGCCTTTAATAACATACTGTAATAAAAAAAATTCTTAAAAGTTACTGGAAAGATTAGCAGAAAATTCAGATATTTGTTAAACTCTCTGTCTGGCCTATGTCTTCATTTTCAGGTAGAAAAAAAGAGGACCCATATTCCCAAATTGGAAACTGTATTTAGAAATGGACAACTTAAACTGTGTTACAGCCTCCAAATGGGCCCATGACCCAGTAACGGATTGTGTCTTGGGTTACTGTCTGGTGACAAGGTGACATCTGTCAAACGCGAGGAAAACAAGACGACTGCTTTTTAAATGCATTTTTTCTAGTTTAAGGAAAAGAGCAGCTGTCTAAATAAGCAAAAAGCATCTGTTTCTTCACTACCACAAAATTTGGAAAAGCAATTTGGGCTTGAGAATCACTTAATTGCCCCCTCGAAGCTAGAAAACAAGTTATTCTATTTTAATCTGTCTCGAAAATTATTTGCAAGATTCAAAATCATTCCGACCAGCTTTACTTCAAATCCACTATCAAATTCAACTATTATCATTCTAATTACCTCACCCCAAAAGTTTGACTGGTACATATCTGATCAAATACAGGATGTGAACATACGTGATTAGCTGACATCATAGCCACAGATAAACTACTTACATCTGGACTATGGGCAATGGTCATTAGTTCCCCAATTTTAAGCTGTAACTACAAAGGGCACTGGGCACACAGCAGGACTCAGGAAATGAGTGAAACTGATAGAACAGTCATAAGCAGAATGTGTTTAAAAACTTTTAAAAGATCATCTGGAAACAGTTATTAAAATCACAGAAAGTTGTGCCATTAAGTCAAATATGAATAAATGTGTTGTTCTGGGGCACACATTTAACTTTATGTCACAGCACTAACATAACCTGCTAAGCTATAACCTAGACAGTGCAGAGAAGTATCTACGGTAATTGTTGGGGACGTTGCAATGCTCCCCAAGTAGGAAAACATGCCAAGAGAATGAGCCCAACCCCAAATCACACGGGTATTAAGGAGCTTGGACTTGCACTCCTCTTTTCCAGCCCTATTTCCACAGGGCATATAAACCAGTAATTTGATTGGACTTTCCCAGAATGCTATGGTTGGTTACTCTTTAAGCTTAATTTGTGATAAACATAAAACATCTTAAGGGTCAGGAGTTAACTTCCAGTTCAAGAGCTGTCACCACTGATTTAACTTTCTTTAAAGAAGTGAAAATCTGGTTTGTTCTTGGTAAATTGGTCAATTGATTGAGGATGGAATTTGACATAGGGTGTAAGTTGCTTTCAGGGAACTGAAAACATATAAAGTTCAAATATAAGTAAAAATCATTTCTATGACAAAGATACAGACACACTCCAAACTGTTAATAATGGTTACCTCTAAAGAGGTATGTGAGACGGTGGAGAAAGGGAAATCTGAAACGGAACTTTCATTTTTTTCCTCTCTCATTAAAGGCACAGATCAAACAGAAGATTAAATTTTTGGCAGGGTGAAGTCTTATGTTACGTAACTACTGGGAGCTGTATGTAGACTTGCTCTATTTTACCCTGTACTTTTTCCCTATCAACTATACCCTTCCCTCTTTTTCTTTCTTCTCTGAAATAAAAAACTATTATGAATAATCTGCTAGCGTTAACTCCCAGATTTTACACATTAATCAGTCAATTGTCCAAAAGTAATGCGCTGTAAATGAATTGTAAGCAGATGACTTTCTATTTCCCAGATTTACATACTTCAAGGAGACCCTGGTTCTAAGGTAAATACAGTTTGTATTAAAATTTTGTGATTCTAATGAAGTCTACCTAATTGACCAGATTTCTTTTGGGAAGGCTTCATGGAGAGTCATAAGTTATTCAAAAAAGCAAAACACATCCAAAGGGATGTGACAGAAAATAAAATGAAAGACTGTTATACTGACATTAAGATCTCCTAGACATGTTGGTAAAAGAAAAGCAAGTTGCAAAACAAATGCATAGTAAGAACAATTTATGTAAAAATTTAAAACCCACAAAACTATGTATTTCTATAGGTATAAATATATATGTATATAAATGCATAGTAAAGCGGTAATTGAAGAGTATATACTAGAGAGCAATAGTTACCATTTCGGAGGGGATACTCCAGGGGCACTTTCACAATATCTGTATTTTTTATTTTTCCTAGAATATATTCTTACTTAATTAAATACAAAATCAAGAAATTTTACATTTCTAGGAAATACTACATGTGATAGTTTCCTTAAAATAGCTGGCTACCAAAGAAGATAGTTTAGCAAATACCACTTTTGTCTATTTTTCAACATTATACTTTATTCCTGCTGTCCCTCACCTTTCTCTCATTGCTCTACACAAGTTCAAATTTAAGGAAATCATATTAGATTTTTCTTGAATATTTGATAATAAAGAAATGACACAGTTGCCAGGAAGTATCAAAATCAAGGTAAGAACTGATACAGTGGGAATAAAGATCATTTAAGCAGGCAGGCCCATTTTTTTGGCTTTAATGCAATGTATTTGGAAATAAGTGCAGACTTCTAAAGAAAACAAGATGCTCTCTTGCTGGGTGTACCATGTAACACTAACTTGCCATGTACTCGTATCTACTGCAGAGAAAATGTTGCAGTAGAAAGGTTAATATTCAAAAGCACATCTCAGAAAAGAGATGATACATAAATTCCAGATAGCCCAAGTAGTGCTAAAGGCCTACAAGATATGTATTAAAGTGATGTTTGTTTAGAAGCAAAGCATTTTTGTTTGAAATTGGAAACGCTTAAGAGAGTACTTCTAAATTTTTTTTCATTACGTATGATTAATGCTAAAATATTTACATTTAGGTAAATTTGCTCAGAATTATAATTAGTTTGTTTTCTTGAAAAGGGAAAAGCAAAAGCCATCCAAGGCAGACACATGTGTAGCATGAATTTTGGCCCACAACACCAAATATACTACTGTTTTAGTTGATTAAAAATTACAGAATAGCAACAAACCAGGATCAATTTCCGACTACAAAATCAAGTCAATGTACATGTTCAACGAATCCCAGCTTTTAATTATGAAAATGTAGGTAATGCATTTTGTAATTTAGTGAAGAATACGTAAGGATCTACTCAGTCTCTCCATCTTTAGACATTATGTGAGGCTCCTGTCGGTCACTCGTGTCTATACCTCTTCCTAGAGCTCAACATCAAATGGTCCCAAATCCAGTATTCCCTCTTTGTCGTACTGTGTCTGTAAAGAACACTATAAAACCTACAATGGCAGACAGAAGTCAAAAGATAAATTTCAGAAGTTAAAAGCACATATCAAACCACTTCTAGAGATAATTAAGAGGTAACTATCAGGGTAAATTATGTTATCTGGAAATAATATAAGATCAATGATCTAGACTGTTGGTGGCATTTATAATATAGAAAGTTGCAAATTATGTATTAAAAGAAATAAATAGCCTAACAATTCATTTTTTTTAATGTTCTAAATATTTGGCACAACGCATAGCTTGCCGAATTTAGAAACTATGTGACAAAAGTAACATATTTTTCAAAATGAGTTTTAAAATTGTCAGGTTGTAGTTTCACTCCCCTGACTTCCATTCCACTCCTCACTACCCTCTCTTCCTTGTCCCAAAGTTTGCCTTCTCTTACTGAAAATCTAAAAATGAAGTATCATTCTTCTTTCTTACTTTAATGGCAAATAAAAAGTGATCACTAATAATATATGGCTAATATAAAAAACATTTCACAATGTGGTTGTAACAGTCATAGATCTAGGGTGTTTGCCGGAGGTATCCCTAGAACAACAAAAATTCAAACCGTCATATTTCATCCAATAATGTGATGCTTTTCTCTTTTCAGATTACTGTTTACCCCCAAATGGTTACAATATACATTTTTAAAAAATAACATTCCTCTATAATCACCAAACAAGCAGCAGAATACCCATTATCGTTACAGAAACAATTGTGTACTTTTAACATAATATTCAAATATTTTTAATGACTATCTTAAAGTAATTTTTAATTATATATCCATTTACTAGTTGAAAAATATATTGATTCTACCTACCTACTACTTTTAATATACACAACATGGTAACTTGTGTCTTCTTCCTAATAGCACATTTATAAGGACAGGAACACAAACCGTTATATATATTAGAGGTGAAGAAAGTATCAGAAAACTTTCCTCAGCCTTGGTTTATCATCTCTTTATCCTTCCCCTTCCTTAGTATACATACTGCAAGTGACTGGTCCTCTTTCATCACCTTTTCATCCTATTCCTACCAAAAGACTTTTTGGGCTTCAGATCAAGGACAGGTATATACCACGTTATCTATTGTTACTATTGAATTAGCTTCAATTAGCTTTAAGGTTTAAAAAGAATGAAAAGCTTGAGGTTAACAAAGATACACAGAAACCATAGCAGGGTAGAAGGAAAAAATATGGAGAGTGGTTATGACTACCAATGACTACCAATGACTACCTGGCAACTCCAGAGCAGAGGTTCCTATCTGGACTTTATAGGGTCAAAAATTGAGAGTACAACTCTCCAATTATCAGGCTTTATGACTTTATTTTTTGGAATAAAGCTCAAGTTCATCTCTAATTAGTTTTAAAAACATATTTCACTCCAAAGTTAAAGAGTTTATTTCTCATCTACAACAGTAGAAATGGCAAGGCTTTCTTTACTATCTCTGAAAGAACCAGGAGGGCAAAACGATTTTCCTGGATCTGTAGTCAGGATTCCCTCTGCCTCCCCCAACCCCCTGCATAAACACTAACTTCACAGGAAACCAAGAGACTACACAGAGTATAGTGATCCCATAAAAGAAGACAATTTTAGCTTATTTCCTTGAATTTTCCCACCCACCACCCTTCCCAAACACACAAAACAGAGGTCGGCGTGTTGAGTCTGACAAGGACAGTAAACTAAAAAAGTAGAATGAGGACTCACAGAACCCTTAAATTAACACTAAGTTAAAATCTTAACATCATAACATCAAGGTGTCAATTCATTCAACGTTTAACACATTTGGGGAAGTTTAAGCTATTAACTTAAAAATACATAGTACTTCTTTAGTAACTATAACCTTTTTATGTCCTCTTAATTGCTCATGCTAACAATTGTATTGCATACTACTCTTCTTGTAAGAAGTAAATCCAGGAAACATTCCATTTTATCTTAGACATAACATTTACTAGTTTTCCAAGCATGACAGAAATGGAAAAATATATATATATTAGAACAAGAACAATTTATGTTACTTTCTACAATTTATGTTCCTTCTGTGAGCAGTGCCTGATTCTACTAAAATTAACAAATTTAAGTTCAGTTTTATGCTTAAGAAAAAACCTAATGAGAGACTAATTTACAAAGTATACAAGAATATAATTTTATAATAAATCTTTCCAGTGTTCGCCATAACTGCATTACATGAAATGTTTCCCTTCACAGAAATTCAGAAGAATAGCTCTTATAAAATGAAACGAAACTTTCTGTGTTCAATTCTGGCAAGCACTGAACAAATATTACTTGCTCGCAAAGGATCTAAAAGTGCTGCCTCAGGAGCATAAACTACCACGAACATGCTGTATGAATAATTCTTGGTGAATGGCTACTATCTGGGATTTCTTCCTCTCTTCTCACACCAGTGAACCCAACTCTTACAAAGCCTAAAAGAAAACTAAAGCTGTGGCAGAAGTGAAACTTGGCATGCTCCGCTCAAATACTTCTAAGGTAACCATTCTAAAGCAAAATTGGCTGAAGTTATCTCTTTTATTAAAAAAAAACAGAAAACAAAAAACAAAAAAAAAAACCCCAAACCAAAAGGCAAATGCTGCTGTTCAATCATCGGATGAACTTACAGAGGCCAAAAACATGTGACAACAGCAATAATTCAAGTAAAGTATATGTGAAAATTTAAACACGCCACTTTCAAGTTAAGACAAAAGTGAAGGGGAGCTATGATCTTTATATCAGAGTCAGAAAGCTTAGGCATTATCACCAAATGTTAATCACTTTACAGTCATCAATGAGACTATTATATATATTTTTGCACCTTGCGCTTGTAAAAGCAGATAAAATATTTAATATGTAATTTACAATGTATTTTACCAGCTCAGCATACAGGATGTATATAGATTATATCAAAGTAGTAGACAGTTAGGGGCCTGTGCAAACCCTGCAAAAATAGTACTTCAGGTATCTGCTAATTAAAAAAAAAAAAAAGTTTGCTGTTTAGAAGTGATACAATTCAAACTACCACAAAATACAAAGGGCTGCAAAATGTATACCATTCCAACAACATATATAAGTTATTAAATAAAGATTTGATTTAAAAGAATATAAATGAAGCCTTTAAGTAGGTCTTTTCTACATGCATATTATTCCTTATTAAAGAAAAAATATGTAAAAAGGCCATTGGTAATTGCTTTGTTAACATTTGTAGAAAATGCCAATTCTCTGGTCACAAACTCCACACTAAGTTTAGCACTTAAGGTCTCTGAAGTGTTACAAACGTAATTTAAAATACTGTTAATTCTATAATTCCATTGGTAAAATAATGTGACTTGGAATATGGCAGTCTTCATGTTGAGGGCAATGATCCACAGTTTGTTTTAGTTTCTCAGGTGTGAACAGTTATCCAGAAGAACAGCACCCTCCACCACCGCTCTGGACCTGAGGTTCATCATCGATAATTTGTACACCTCGCCTTGCAGCTCCTGGTGGGCTGGAGCCATTGCCTTTTGCCCTCTCGTCCACCTGTGCTGTTTCTATCATCCCTGTGAGAGGGAGAAAGCAGAAAATATTTAGGACCACAGTCTTTGAGTTTTCTCTATCTTTAATTCCAGTATACCACCATGATAACCATTTCTGACTTGAAACCAACAAGGAAACTAAATATAACGAACAGTTTTTCAACTTACTAAAGTTTTTCCTGCAAGTTTAAAAAAGTTTGTTAAAAAAAAAAAATTTATTTGCCCAGACGTGTAATGGCTACAGTGACATCAATAGAGGAAAAAAAAGGTTTTGCTTTAACAAATTATATACAAGTATTATCCTTTAAGATATTCCAAATATACTTAGAAATATGTCAAAGAAGTCCAAATTGTTCCAAGTACAAGTGATATTTAGGGTACAAAATTTATTCTTCAACTAGTAAAGTGTATTTGAAAGAATAAAAGAGTTTAAAATAAGAAAAAATAAAGCTGGAGGACTCATACTGTCTGACTTAAAGGTATAGTAGAAAGTTACTTTAATGAATACAGACATTGGTGAAAGGAGAAATACAGAGATAAATGACACAGAATCCAGATACAGACCCCCATTTATATAGTCACTTGATTTTTGACACATGTGCCAAGATTATTCAATGAAGAAAGGATAATTTTTTCAAGAAACAGTACTAGAACTGGATATTTATGTGTGAAAAATAAACCTCAATCTACACCTCTTACCATATGTGAAAATTAACAAAAAAAAAATGAGTGAGAGGCCTAAATGTAAAACACAACATTTCTAGAAGAAAACATATAAGGAAACTCTTTACAAGAAAATCTTTGTGACTTTGAGTTAGGCAAAGATTTCTCATATAAGACACAAAAACCATGAATCATAAAAAAAAAAAAAACCAATTAAATCGGACCTCATTAAAATTTAGAAATTCTGCTCTTTGACACAGTTAAGAAAAATGAAAATGCAAGACACGGACTAGAAGTAAATATTTGCAAAATATATATCTGAAAAGATGAGGGGAAAAAAGAGGGAGTCGTTAAAACAGAATGAGGGTTCTTAAATTTGGGTCCAGAGAATGCTCTTGAACAATGTTTGCTGAGCAGTTTGGAATGCTCAGGTTTCCAAACTGAGGTGTAGGACAATCTACTGAGATGAAATTAGAAAACATGATAAATTCTAACTTCTACTTAAATTCCCTCAACCTTTGAAAATTTCTATTTTTTATGTATATTTTTATAATGTACAAAACATATTAGCACTTGTGTATGTTCTCTATTTTTAAATAAATATATGGGGAATACTAAAAATTTTTTTTTTATTAAAGACATGAGATTGATAACATTTATAAGCAAATGACCTAGAACCTTGGTCCTCAAGTATGGTCTGAGGACCAACATCATCACCACTTGGGTGTCTGCCAGAAATGAGAAACTCAGGCCTACACCAGACCCACTGTATCAAAATATGCATTTTGACAAGATCCCCAAGTGACTGGTATACACAGCAGTGATTCTCAAATTTAAGTGTACATCCGAATCATACTGGAGGGATTGTTACAACACAGATTGTGGGCACCACCTCCTGAGAATTTTGATTCAGTAGGTTTGGGGTAGAGACCAAAATTTTTTGTTTCTAACAGTTTCAAATAATGCTGATGCCGCAGATCACGGGGCCTCACTGAATTATGAATGACCTGCAGGTTTTCATAGAAATGAAACTTACCCTGAAGTTTGTGTATATGTACATTTGTCTAGAGAGAAAAACCATAGTTTCACCAAATGCTCAAAAGTCTGAGGTCCATAAATCCAATGATTTGACAAAATCATTTCAATCCTTTATTCCATGGACTAGGGTTTTCCAAAGTATGATATGCATTATATTAGTGATATGAGAAATTACTTTCAAGTTATATATAAACAAACGTTTTCATTTCTCTTTAAAAAAATTTTTAATATTGAAAATTTCAAACGTGTGTAAAAGCAGAAAGAATAGCATAATGAAAATCCATTATGTCCATCACATAATACCTGGCAAGCATCCCTACCATCCATTATTTCTGAATCAAACCCCAGATACAATTTTATTCATAAATTATTTGAATATAACCTCTAAAAGGTAAGAACTCTTTTTTTAAAAAATAAGAACTCTTTTTTAAAACATAACCATACAACCATAATCAAACCTAAAACATTTACAATAATTTCTTTTTTCAAAAAGTTTATTTTTTTTATTGAGGTAACATCAGTTAATAACATTATATAATTTTCAGGTATACAACGTTATAATTCAGTATCTGTGTACTCTATTGCTTGCTCACCACCAAAAGTCTAGTTTCTATCTGTTACCATATATTTGACCCCTTTTAGCCTTTTCACCCTCCCCCAGTCCCTACAATAATTTAATATCACCAAATATCCAGTGAATGTTCATATAATCCCAATTGTCACACAAATGTTTTTTCACTACTTTGTCAAATCAGGATCCAAATAAGGTCCATCCACTGCGACATGTTGTTACATCTCTCAAATCTGTTTTAATCTATATATTCCATCCCTTCATTTTTACTTTTAATAGTTATACATTATATTTCATGTGTATTTAGCACATATCACACATACAAGATTTCATAGCCATTAATTATTGCTTGAAATAGGGCTAAAGCAGGTATTTAAGCATTAAGAAATGAGTTAAAGAAAAAATATTAAGTAAATAATAGTACTGGTAGATGTGACAAATCATCCATGTGGTCATTAATGGAGACTGTAAAATATCACTTTAGAAATATCAGCTATAATTTAAAAAGAGTGATTTCTAAACAAACTAAATCTGAATATACCTACTTTTACAAAGATCGAGAAAGAGTTCCTCAATTCCTTTGTTCTGTTTGGCTGACGTGTGATAATGTTTTGCTCCCACAGATTCTGCATACCTTAAAAAAATATATATATATAAAAATCAATGACTGATATAAATAATTTTTTTCATGTTTTTGTCATGATTGCTATTTGAATTTTTTGACAATAACAATTTTAGTGACATTACTAATGAATACAGGTTTAGTAAAATTAGTATTATATAGCCATTTAACTTCTGTATACACTGAACTAAATTTTAAATAAGAACACAAGTATAACGAGAATCAAAATTTTTATAAGTTAATTTGGAACCCAAATACTTTAAAAGTTTTTGTGAATCACTGACTATTTGATCATGAGAATTTTCTTTTACATCACTCTTAATACTTTTCATTAAAATCAATGAGAAGTAAGAGTGGAATATCTTTAAATGTTGTCAAAAGTCTAGAAATTACCAGTGTAAACATGCTTCACTGAATTCCACAGCTCAATATATATGAAGAGGTTTGAGTAATACCTAAAAGGTAAAGCACACTGTGCCATAAAGAAGATTTCTACTGGGGAGTAATTGTTGGGGGCGCCGGGGGGCGGGGGGGATTTAAGAGGGTGTCAGGGATAACACTTACGATTCTGCTTCTTGAATGGAAACATGTCTCTCCTTTTCCAAGTCTATCTTATTACCTAATTTGAAAAGGCAAACGCCAATCTTTAATATTGATTCATTTTTATAACAAAATTAAGCCAATTCTAAATAAACAATTGCCATTTCAATCACCTAAAAAAATACAAATCACATCAGACTTTTAAATCTCCTGAAACTATAAAGTCAACCCCTACGACATAAGGGTTGAATGACTATCAAGGTGAATGCCTCAACCTCCCTCAAATAGCCCTCCTGAAGCTGCAACCGGTCAAGAGAAAATAACTTTTCCAAAGAAATGGGTCCTCTTCTTTGACTTAAGATATAACAAGGACTAAGATTCACTAGGGAACGTAGGGATAAAACTGATTCTTAGCCAAGTATGAATGGTCCGCAATCAACTTTGAGCCAGCCAATAATTAAGTAAGGCTACCTTATTGTTCATGAAATATATTAGGCTAGCCTATTGGATCCTAAGAGTATTTTGCTTTCCTGGATGATATAAACTGATTAAAGAAAGCATTAATTGTATGGCTTTTTAAGCATTTTACCACCACAGAGGAGGAAACTGTACTCTTTGTTTTAAAAAAATGAGAGAACTTAATATATGCACATCATGACCTAGAGTGTATTATGCTAAGTGAAGTGAGTCAGAGGGAGAAAGACAAATACCATATGATCTCACTTATATGTGCAATCTATAAAACAAAATAAATGAACAAACAAAACAGAAACAAACTCATAGATACAGAGAACAAATTAATGATTGCCAGATAGGAGAGGGGTTGAAGGGATGGGTGAAAAAGGGGAAGGGGTTAAGATGTGCAAATTGGCAGATATAAAAACAGTCACAGGATGTAAAACACAGTGAATATAGTCAATAATATTGTAATAACTATGTATGGTATCAGATGGGTATTAGACTTATTGGGGGATCACTTCATAAGTTATATAAATGTCTAATCACTATGCTATACACCTGAAATTAATATACTGTATGTCAATGGAAATTGAAAAATAAAAAAATTAGAATATATATATGCATATCATGCAGATTTAAAATTACTGAAAATAAGTTTAGCTCTCCTTAAACAATGGAACTAAACTGAGATTATGCTAAAAAAAAAAAAGCCACCAGAACAAAAGTGAAAAAACTGCAAAATGTAGATTCCTTATTAAATATAGGATAGAGGTTCAGGTGAGTTGGCTAGACACATAGAGTGCTAAAGGCATGGAAATAATAGCTAGGAATAGGGGAAAATAACCTAAGGAAGGACGCTTCAAACAAATATTTTAATCTCTTCTATTATGAGGCAGAAGTGGGGAAAAGAAAACCCTGTAAATAAAGTAATTTTTCCTGGGACCTTACAGAATCTAGAAGACAATTTCAGAAAAAGCACTGAAGAAAGCAGCTGATAGAAGATGCAATGCAATGCTTAGAACTGAGAAGTACAAGCCCAGAGGTTCTATATATGGACATCAAATAATCTGACCTCCTAATTGTGGGCAGCTGCAATCAACTATTTGACATCGTAGCCAAAGGATGAGAGGGAGGGAAGTGGACCTCCCTAAAGCTCAGTGGGAACCAAAAAATTCAGTAACGAACTCCTCTTTCTTTGAAGTTATTTGTCTACCTCAGCAAGAAGATACATGTCAGTTCCTATTTCCCACATTATACTTTTGAATGAAAATTTTAATTTGCTAAATATTACAGCCAATATATTTGACAGTCACCAAAGAAAACCAAGTTGTTTTATGCTATGAAGACTGCGAAAAGCACCACCTAGTGGCCAGTGGCTCCCAAAGGGGCACAAGATTCTTAAAAAGGTGAAACAGGATTGTCTCCTAGAGATCGCCAAGAGAACTTGGTTTCAATTAACTAAAACCCTATGAGTTCTTTTTCTAGAAGTTTAATGCCTTTTTTTTCAAATTTCACCAGAATTGTCAATATCTATTAAAAAAAGATGAGGACAGGGAAAGTAAACAATAACTTTACTGCCTCAAATGAATTATTTGGGGGGAAATTTTTCAGTCTTTTACTATTTTGTAACATTTATACTTAACTAACTTTAATAAAGCCAGTTATCATTAAAATACCTACTTTAATAACCTAATCATTATTTTAAACAAAAAATGATAATCCCTCTATGAAATAACTACTATTTCTTTGAACAATCAGTGCCCAGAATGGCTGGATTAGCACAGACTGAGTTACAGAAAACCGCCTGTTAGAGAGTGATATCTTTCCAAAGCCCGAAACCTTTTTAGTTCCTCTAAAGCAAGACAGCTACAGGATTAACCTTTGAGGCTCACATCTGCTTCAATACTATAGTACTGAAGCAGCTACATAGGGAACTTTCTAATAGGCTTAAAACAGCTGAAAACAAGGATAACCACCAAAGCACGCACCTACTTGAAAGTATAGTACTAAAAAGGTTAGAAAAAAAAATTGACTGAAGATATTCAGAGGTAGAAAAAAAGCCACTAAAAACACAGTAAAAACTTGATCTTCTTTAAAAGTACATATTTGAATTAAGAACTTGGAAGGGATATACCCACTGCTAAGGGCAGGTGGCCTAATAGCAATAAAGAGGTAGAGCCATATTTTGCTTAGATTGGATGGTGTCTGGCCTAGTGGAAAGAAGCTTTCAAAAGCTTTTTAAATCTCAAAAAAAAAAAAAACTTGCTTTTAAGTCCTGGCTCACTTCATAAATGTAAGATTTTAGGCAAATTACTTATCTCTCTTAGTCTCACTTGGTATCACTAACAAACTGCAGGATGGGTATGAAAATACAATATATGTAAAAAACTTAGCATACAGTGCATGCTCAATAAAGAGTAGTTATTAATATCAGCCATATTCACCACAGTGAATGATCAAATCAAAAATCGACATTGTTATGAGAAAATTATAAAGCCCTTAATAACATACTCTCTACCACCACCCTGCTGGCTGCATCTAGTTAACTTAATCCAACATTCTAGGAAATCTTTCCTTAACACCTCACCCTCTAAATTTAGTTAGGTTTGCTTTTGTGCTATCATAGCACTTTGCATTTGTAGTATTTTCCCCTTCATAGCATTTATCGTAATATATAATAATTGTGTTTTTCTCCCTCCATACACAATAAGCTCCTAGAAGACAAGGACATTATCAATTTTGTTTAGTTATTCACTACAGTATTCTCAAAACCTGGTACATAGTAAGCCACATATAGTGTTACTTAAGGATATTGGCCTAAAATCCCAAGTCTGCCTCCAACTATCGATGCACTGTGGGCAGTCAAGCTCTGCAAGCTCATCTCCTCGTGTGTAAAATGGAAATGGCAACAGTACTTTCTTGCAGTGTTGACAGAAGGCTTAAATGACATAACAAATGTGCAGTTCTTAGATTAGTACCTGGCACTCAATACATGGTAACTATTAACAATAAAGACTTGTTTAACAAACATACAAATGTTAAGGACAGATTAGAAGCAAAATACTATCAAACAGAACAACCACAGCCAAGGGTGCTGATCAGTGGATTAACTAAAACCTAGAGGGAAAACAGTCTCTGCTAGTGATGTATGGGGCTCTCTCCGACTGGCTTAGATAAGGACCTGGAAGGCTCAGTATCTAATTTACACATGAAAAACCTAGTAGATTTATATCAAACATAAAGATTCAGCAATCTAAACTGGAATTCCTACACTTGGGTTTAAATAATTATATAAGAACAAGATGGGAAAAGTCTGACAAAAGAGCAAGGCTAATAAAATAGGAATTCAGATTTTTGTTAACTATAATCTATGTAAAAGAAGACATTGACTTGACATGGCTACTAAAAAAGTGTACACAATCTCGGGCAACGTTGGTAGAATGACAATGTGAGGATTTTTAAAAAGAGCGAGCCATGTAAGTATACATTGGATCAGCAATGTTCGGATTGTAATGATCAAGCGTAGGAGACACACTTACAGTGAAATAAACCTAGGAAAAAATAATCAGGGTGATGAGAATGTTTGAAAGGTAGGCCAAAGGAAAAACATTTCAAGACCAAGATTGTAAGACTAGGTGAACCGCCAAATAGGCTTCAAATGTCGGAAAAGTTGTCTCATGGAAAAGGAAAGGAACAAATATTTGTCAAATGCCTTCTTTATGCCAAGTGTTTTCCAAATCACTATTTAATTTCCACCACAATCCTGTGAGGTATTATTATTTGAAGTTAGTAATAAAATAGAAGAACTATTATAAATAAAACTACTAGCAATAAAACACCCAACTACTATAGAGAATAGAATGAAAATCAATAATTGGAAAAAATAAAGCAAATGTCCAAAAACGGCAAAAGGATAAACTGTGGAATATACGTAGAATAAAGTATTAGATGGCAAAGAGAATAAAATGAACTACAACTACATACAAGAATATAGAGGATTCTAGAAAACATAATATAAAGCCAAAGAAACCAGACACAAAAAGAGTTCATACTATACAATTCCATTTATATAAAATTAAAAACAAAGCTAATCCACGCAGTAAATTGTCAAGATAAAGCGTGTGGCCTTAGGGGATGGGGAGGGGAAGGCAGCTGGGTAGTGCTGGGCTGAGAAAGCAGCATGGCGAGGGGGTGGGGTCTCTAAGGTAATGGTACGAAGTTAACACAGGTACATTAACTTCGTGAAATTTTCCTTTTGTGGTAAATAGGCTCTCAAAATTTTTCCAACTCTGAATTACAACTAAAATTCCATGTCACATTTGCTAATAGAAGAGAGAGTGAGAGCTTTTTAAACTTATATCAATCATTAATAAATGTTACATGACATTAAATGCGGACTATCTGACCCTACTTGCGGTAGTAAGCTACCAGATCCAATAATCCTAAACCTTCTTATAATATGAACATGAAGAAATATAGTTTAATTATTCATAAGCTTATTTATCCAGCTATTGTTTTTTAATGTTACTTTGTAACCTAGGTCAAATAACAAGCTCTTGAAGCTTTGCTTTCTTTAGTATATGGTAGTCATTTCTTTCTCTCTTCTGAGAGGTAACCAGGGTCCCAAATAATCAAATCTTCAGTTGTTCACCTATTGTGGCCACTTTCACTCCCAGTAAGACCCATGTAACCACACAAAGCCAGCCCAAATTCACCAACTAGCTACAGCTATGGCGCCAAACTCCTACATAATCTACTGCTCCCATATCCTCGTCTGAAAGATTCCTGACATCTAACCTAATACAGTGCCTAGACTACAACTCAGACCAGATCATCTCCTTAGTCTCTTCTCCCAGACCTGCACCCTGACCTGGAACAGTAAAATTTACCAATCATTTATTTAATGGTGACAAAATGCAGGAAACGTAAACTCAAGTTAAAAACAAAAGTTCTTAAGGCTAAAAGGAGAATTTGCCCACACTGAGCATGCCGCTCTACAGGGCTCACTAAAACTCCCGTGGTTTCTCACTGGCATTTTTTACTCTACCAGTCATGTAGAAAGAAAGAAAGAGAGAAAACAGCATGAGGCGATTCATCATAAGGATTGGTAACACAAGCATAGGAGTCAAAACGACTTCAGTTCGAATTCCATCTCTGATAACTGTCTGATATTGGTCAACTTATTCATTATCTCCAGGGCAAGGCTTCCACTCTAAAGCCCTCATAGGGTTATGAAGATTACATGAGATCATGTCTACTGAGTACACAGCACAGTGTCTGGTATACTTTATGGCTCAATAATTAGCTGTTAGATGATAAAAAATAATCTAAAGAAAAAGAACCAAAGAAAAGTTCCAAAAGTCCAAGAGAGCATTCTAGAGTTTCATTATTTTGCCCATTAGGAATATTCCTCCACCCATTCCATCATGATCTACTTATATCCTCAGAAGTCAAATCTGTCCTTAACTGAAAAATAAGTATAGTTAAATGTACAGAACAAGAATGCTAGCCTAAGTAATTGGTTTTAATTTTATTTTAAAGTAGTTCCTGAACTTTTTTTCTAAACAAAATCTTACGGTGAAAAACTAAAAGTCAAATTGAAGCAAGGCTGAGACTTAAAGCCTTGCATGTTTAGCTTTCCACTTGCTGCCCAAACAATGCTTTAAAAAGTACAGTTTAAATCCCTTCAAAGATCACTTCCAAATACTAAATTATTCTAAAATATTAAGTATTAAAATGCCATTCTTCTTTTTTTCTCATATAACTTTAAAATAAGAATTACTGGTTTATTATTCTTTTCAATAGCATTAAGGAAACAAAGGACATTTTTAAAGAGTAATGATGCTTACCAACTATACATAAACAGATTTCATTTCCCAACATTTTCCGTAATTCTTTGACCCAGTTTTTTACCTGTGTATACAAAAGAGTTAACATTAAAACAAATTCTGTTACAATGACTACCATTACAACACCCCCAAATTCAACACTGTCAAAATACATCAGAATTTGGTTAACAGTCCATGTATATGTAGTCGATTCCAGGAATGACTCACTGT
Source organism: Rhinolophus hipposideros (assembly GCF_964194185.1). NCBI lineage: Eukaryota > Metazoa > Chordata > Mammalia > Chiroptera > Rhinolophidae > Rhinolophus > Rhinolophus hipposideros. Next base: position 67,721,759 of record NC_138055.1, on the reverse strand, counting down.
AGGATCATTTATTGCCAGATTACATTGCAAACCACAAACACAAGAACATTCAACGGAAATATTTCTTTCTGTATCTACATATAGGTACAGACAGAAGCACTTCTAATAACAAATTTTCATAAATCTTCTATAGATTCAAACAAAGCTATTCAACAGAGCAAAAGCATGTCAACTCAGCCTCTGATAATACAGCCTCTGTATGGAGTCATTTTGGACTTAAGAACTTAACCCCATTGGTTCTGAAATAGAAGCCATAGGAACTTAAAGGGAAAAAATGAATATGGGCACCAGAAAGACTGTCAAAATAAATTTTTATGCTTAGTAAATGACAGGTTTTTTTCAACCTTGGCACTACTAACAGTTTGGCGCACACAATTCGGTTGTGAGGGACTGCCCCGTGCAATGTATGATGTCCACCTGCATCTCTGGCCTACCTACTAGATACCAGTACCAACCTCCAGTTGTGACAACCAAAAATGTCTCCGGACATTGCCACCTGCTCCTGGAGAACCACTGGTATGCAATGACTCCAGTAACAAACTGATACTTCACTATGGGTAAAGCAGAGCAGTAGGCACAGTTTGGAGTAAATTGGAATTAAGTAAATAATCTTTTGAATTCATAATTTTAACGTTGACTACAATAAAATAGGGTAAAGAACAAATTTGAATACCTCCTTTCATTTTTTTGTAACAGAATTTAATTTGTATGTGATCAAATTACACAGAACTTACACACCTTCCTAAAAAAATACACACACATCTGTAAGTTACAAAACTTACATTAGATAAGTGGTAAACACTTACTGTGCATCTAGCCCTATGGTGCAAATGTAACAGTTCCACACACCTATTCTCTGCAAGAATGCAGAGGAGCTGCGACAATGTAGAGGAACACAAAATCTTTATAAAAGCCAAGGCAGTCAATACCACTGCATCTTTGTAATAGAACCGAATGATAGTTTTCTCAGTACAGCCCAATCTTTTTGTTTCCTTCACACATATGTATAGTTTTCAGAGACGCATTTAGCTTCCACCCCCTAGTTGATTTCACATAAGAAAAATTTGATAGTACTCGTATAAAATCTACATCCTCACCACTTCAAAGGAAACATGCCAGAATCCAATTATGTATTACTCTACTCTCTGTACATATAATAGCCACAACCTACGAAATCCAATCAATTAAAAAAAAAACTGTTTTCCACTTCTAATAAGATGCCCCTCCGTAGGCATCCATAGGCATTCTATTCATTACCCCATACATTCTACGGTGAGTCAAACACGGTCACAAATTCTCTGCCAATCAAGAGATAGAAGTCTATTTCCCCTCCTTTAGAATTTGGGATAGCCTTGCAAGTTGTTTTGACGAAGAGAATATGGCAGAAGTATTGCTATGCCAGTTCCAGACCTAAGTCTAAAGAAGGCCTGGCAGCTATACTCTTGGGGTCCAGTTGTGCTATAAGCAGCTTAGGCTAGAATATGCACTAATGAGAGAGTACGCGGAGAGGGTACCAGAGCATGAGACACCAGGTGGAGCGAGACACCATGAGGAGAACCAGGCCTCCTAAGATGGTCCTGGCTCAGCCAAACTTCTAGTTCAATGCAGCTGCCTGAGTGACTCCACTGACACCAGACAGAGCAGAGGACCCACAAAATCATGAGAAATAACAAATTATTTTAAACCACCAAGTTGTGGGGGTTTTGGCATGCAGCAAGAGATAAATGGTCACTTTTTAACCTAAGAGACTTGACCTTCTCTTAATCAATAAAATACTGTTCCATTGTTCTACTCTTTGAATCAAGTTTTTCCACATGTCATTAATAATCCAATGGCTAACTTGTATATATCTGCTTCATCTGTTAAATACTGAGAAATAAATGAACCCCAAAAACTAAAAAGGCAAACAATTTCAACAAGAACAAAACTGTAACTCAAGGCAAGGCAAGTTTTTGCCTTGAAATTACCCCTTTTTGGTTACAGGCCCTTGACAAATTCCAACAGGGGCTTTCAGAGGAAAGGTCAAATAAGTAATCCATCACAATCCTGACTGTGGTGAGCTTTCAGAGGTAAGTTTAATGGTAACTTCGTTTTGATTCCAACCAACTTTAAAAACCCTACATTTAAATATGTCTAAAGAGGGGTGAAAAAAATGGAGGAGCTTTAAAAAGAATGCTTTTAAAATTTATAGTATATCCTCCAGAATATTTAGAGGAGAAAGAACTTAAATTTGATTTATTCCTTTTTCCTCTTCACAATTAGTGAGCCTGTGCCACCAAGTATTCAGGTGCCTGGAGTCAAAGAAATGAACTTTTAACTTTTAACAGGAAAGAAAAAAGGCTCCTATCTTTCTGAAGCCTTACTTCAGATTATTTCCCTTTCCCAAAAGCTGAGAAAGCCATGTAATAAATTATTTAATAACTCTAATATTCATGAATTAAATACTCCATTAAAAAATATAAGTGGTCACCTTTTATGCACAAACTATACTTTATCTTTAAAACCAAGACTAATCACAATAAGTATGTTATGGAGACAGTGTTCTTCTGTTAAGCCCTTCACCCATAAGTAAATAGAATACCTTCTGAAAAGAATCTTCATCTGTTATGTCATAAACTAAAATAGCTCCGTTTGAATCTCTGTAGTAAATTGGACCCAATGCATGGAATCTCTCTTGACCTGCTGTATCCTAAATAAAGCAACAAATGCTGATTAGATCAGGGAAAAAAATATATATATATATGTTATTGCAACTACAGTTAACTTTTGACTAATGGGAAAGTGGGACATGAAGATACAAATAACCCCAAAACACTATTAAAAGAAACAAAGCAGGCTACAAAAAATTTTTTTTAAGTCAAGTTATAAACAATATTTAATGTTTTACTGTTATGCAAAGGTTATTATTTCTTCCTCCCCAACAATTTTCCCAGCCCCACCAAAAAAACAGTACAGCTGCCTGAGGATCAGAATGGCCAAGATGGCATTATAAGCCAGAAATAGGCTTTGCCCTAAATTTAGGCTCCACATACAGAGAGGAGACAAGGAAACAGCATGCCAGGGCCACCAGCCAACAGGTACCTTCACGTGTTACCCTTGCCCTACTCTCTACTTACCACCCCCTTGAAAGGTTGGAACATAGAGACACAGAAATAAAAGGCCAGGCAGGTCTGTCCACCTACCCTGGTCTTTCCTTTCTCTGACATGGAATCCCTCTGAGTAAACCCTTACCCACCTGGAAAGTTATGATAGCAATATTCATGTACACAATTGTATTGAAGATGTATTAGTCAGACTATAGGGGAAAAAATGTTTATTTATAAAAGTTTGGACTAACCTTCACTTAATTAAAAAAAACATTAAAATTCCTATTCCTTAAGCCAATTAGTTATTAGAGTACCAAGAATAGTAGAGGCCTTCACTTACAGAGTTGAAAAATTAACTTACCCATATAGCAAGGTTTACTCTTTTCCCACCAATATTTAACTTCTTTGTTAAGAACGATGCCTAAGAAAAAAGAGATATACGTTAAATATTAATGTTTCATATAAACTAATGTTTCTTATCCTAAAAAATATAAATAATCATCTCAATATGAAATTCAAGTTATCTGGGAGAAAAAGTAATCACTGAGCTTTTATTAATGACTAAATATGTTCACTGAGGACAGAACATTACTTAATTCTAATCTAAGAAAAAGACTTTTATGAACACGTTATAAAAAAATACAAAGAAAAATAATAATTAAATACTCTTTAATTTTTTTCCCCATAAAATTTTTTCTTAGAGCATTTAACTTGATGCCATCTTACCTATTCTTTATAGAAAGAATGTAAGAGTTTTTCAGGTTTTTTTTTTTTTTTAAACTGAGGAATATTGGGGCACGGTGTGTTTCTCCAGGGCCCATCAGCTCCAAGTCGTTTTCCTTCAGTCTAGTTGTGGAGGGCGCAGCTCAGCTCCAAGTCCAGTTGTTACTTTCAATCTTAGTTGCAGGGGGTACAGCACACCATCCCATGGGGGAATTGAACCGACAACCTTGTTGTTCAGAGCTCGCGCTCTAACCAACTGAGCCATCCAGCCACCCCTCCAGAAGCTCAGGGGCAGCTCATTGCCTTCAGTCTAGTTATGGAGGGCAGAGCTCACTGGCCCATGTGGGAATCGAACCGGCAAATTTGTTGTTCAGAGCTCGCGCTCTAACCAACTGAGCCACCCAGCTGTCCTAAGAGATTTTTAAAATGTTTACTGATAGTTTACTTAACTATATGAATACCAATATTATTAAAAATGTTCTTGTAATTATGTTATTATTCAATTATTTAACCAGTCATAACATTTCTAGGTACTAATGTCACAGAAATGTAAGGAAATTATTCCAGCCTTGAAGGACCTTACAGTCTAGTGCGGAAGTAAAAATGCAGAGAATTACAATCCATGTGACAATTATTAAAATGAAGGGACTTGCCAAGTATACTATAAGGGTGGGTAAAAAAGGAAGCGTAAAGCCTGCCTGGATGGGTCAAAGGCGGCTTCAGAGAGAAGGGGATGATCTCCCCTTTACTTGCAGTAGGGGTTTTTCCTGACAGATGGGTGAAACCACTGAAGCCTAAAACACCTAACTTCTCCCTCCCCACGGGGAACTCCAAGTTGTACAGTCAATGCCAGAGATGAGACCACAAATATAGGCAAAGGATGAATGAATCAAAAAAATGTCCTAGAATTCCATGAATAGAAGCATGTACTTTACCTTGTGGGTCTTAATAAAACCTATCCAAGACACCAGATATGTATTTTGTTTTAAATGTATACTATCGTCAAGTACATTTGGGAAATGCTATATATTGCTCTGTATTTCTTTTGTATATTCACAAAGCATTAACACATTAAGATTCTGCCAAAATGAAGGCTGACTAATTGCATTTATACAAGCATTCCTCAAACTCATTTGATTTCCTCTTCTCTAGAGAAATACCTAGGTTCATCCTAAGGAATAGGTGTTAAGAAATAATACTGTTGACAATGGAGAATCATGGAATGGCTTTTTAGCACTGAGGAAGTATAAAATCTATACTTTAAGAGAATAACTTAGGGATGGGGGGGAGGCTGGACTGGAAAGATCAGGACTAGACCTGGGAGATTGGAGACTATTACAAAGTTTGAGAGGAAAAAGGGGCCTGAGTTGAGTCCATGAAGATAGAAAAGAGAGAACAGAATCATGAGTAATTGAAGAGAAAATACCGGGGGGTGGGGGGGTGGGGGGGAGTGAGGGCGGGGGGGTGGGGAAGGGGGTGCCAAGAAAAATGTATACAAGCGGACACTTTGGTCAAGCAGTAGTTCGCCATAATCAGAAGTGTCTGGACACTGATGGTAACCACTTTGAGCACCTCTTGTAATTGCAGAAGTCAAATGTGACTTGTATTCATCTTTTATCAGTATATATTGAGTGTTACAATTTTAATACAGTTTTTCTTTCTTAAAATGTGTATACATTTTTTTGCACCTTTTATATAATCAGAATCCAGAGTCAGTTGACATGTTTAAAAAAGAAAGAGACAAGTTCAAAGCTACGGAGAGACAGTCACATTTAAGTGTATCTATATGGAAGAAAGTACAAGGAACAGAGAATAGATAAACTGCTAGGATGGTTGAATTACTACTGAAGGAGAAGGAACCTAGATTTCAGGAAGGACTTTCTGCTGCATGCACACAAAGGAAAATTAAAACTAAGGAAAGTGATTTAGTGATTTACTAAGGAATCCACAGATAGATATACATTGCAGAGCTGAAGTCAAAGCCAAGAATGTCTGCCTTCAAGGCCCAAGCTATCCTAAAGATATTTTATTAAATAAAACAAAGGTTATACAAAAAGGTATAAATTAAATGGCAAAATGAAAGAAATAGCTTGAAAAATGAGAAGACCAAATACATGTTATGACAATAAATGTGAATAAAGGACTTTTCCCAATCATTATGGCATTGGGGCTAAGAACATGGACTCTGTAGTAGAACTCTGTATTTGAATTTTCGTTGTGTGTCACTCACTAGTTGTGTAATTTATTTGAACTCAACCATTTTCATGGTTTCAATATCAATGCTATTTAAAGAAACTCAAAATCTGAATCCTATACAAATATTTAATATAGATTAAGTGCCTCTCTTTCAAACATATTTAAAAGTAAACTGATCTTCTCTACAAAGTTAGATTTCCCTTCCAGTATTTTGAGTATTATCTACATCACGGAGGTTTAGAATCTTAGAAATATCGTCACGGAATATTCTTCCTCCCTTGTCATTACATATTCCTCAAAAAACCTACTAGAGGGTGGCCGGGTGGCTCAGCTGGTTAGAGCACGAGCTCTTAATAATAACAAGGTTGCCAGTTTGATTCCCACACGGGCCAGTGAGCTGCGGCCTCCACAACTAGATTGAAAAAAACAACTTGACATCCTAGAAAAAACACACTGTTCCCCAATATTCCCCAATAAAATAAAAAAAATAAAGAAACCTACTAAAACTTGTCTTCATATATCCTCTAGTGTTCTATGACCACCAGTCTCATGTCATAATACCTTTGGTCTCCCCCTACACTCTGGTCTACACGCTGGTATCTTCTCAAAATCTCCATGATTTAAAAAAAAAAAATCGTAACTCATAGAAGCATTCTCTAATAAGTTACTTTTAATAAGTATGCTTGAATTAAATTCCTGCTGGCAACTAATACCGTAATTTGTCATTAGTTTTGTAGGGATTTCTCAGCAGAGGGGTGTGAATGAGATCTGGTAAAGCTCCATCATTCCCTTTCAACCATCCCGTCTGAAACTTAACCCCTCTCTCCCAGGGTGAGTTTCAGGGATAGAGTTAAGTCTTTCCTAAAGAACCATGAATATATAAAACAATTTTATGGAAAGAGTGCTTATCACAGCATTGATTACAACAACAAAAACACGAAATAACTTGTGCCCATCAATAGGCAATTTTTAAAAAATATACATATATAGCCCATCTATACAGTGAAACAATACAGTCATTTCTACACTATTGTTAATACTAGCTAACACTTATGGAATGCTTGCTCTCCACCAAGTACTGTGCTAAGTACTTTTTACAAAATCATTCATCACCTTCTCCTTTACAAAAGTTAGGGAGCCCTAATGTATAAATACGTCTCAAAGCCTTATCATTGTATCCAAGGACCTTCACAATTTGTTCACATCTGTCTTCCTAAGATATCTTCCCGTATTTCTCTAGGTCCTCTCCAACTTCTCAGGTCTATATACAGTCCCTCCAATTCTGTTTGTTCATAAAATGCCCCTCTAATTTGGGCCAATTCTTTATTCTCTATGTGAATTGCATCTATTCAAATTCAGTTCATGACCTACACACTTCTTCCTTGAATGTTTAAGCTTTCTTATACCACCCATAAAACCTACTCTGAGTTTCTCTATCCTGAAGAATTTTAGGGACCCTTATCTTGTAATGTACAGCATATACTGCCTTATATTGTAAGTTATCTTTTCATAGGTATAAGTCTTCTGTTAACCAGATTTTCATTAATTTAACACTTTCACAGTGATTACAATAAAATGGGCAGTGTTCTAAGAGTTTTTCAATATGAATTCATTTAATTCCCATAACACTGCAAATTAGATATAATTATCCAAATATTATAGATGTGGAAACTGAGATACAGGGAGAGTTAAGTATCTTGCCCAAGTCACACAGTAAGTGATAGAGTGGGATTTGAAATACAGGTAATCTGGCCCCAAATACAACTTATAACCTCTATGCTATGGCATCTCCCAGACTGAGATGTGAGTTGACACTTCTCTAGTGGAAGGAGCAGGGAAAGCCAGTGCTACCCATAGCAGACATGCAAATACAGTTGACCCTTGAACAACGTGGAGGTTAAGGGCACAGACCTCTACACAGGTGAAAATCTGCATATAACTTTTGACTCGCCAAAAACATTAATAGCCTACCGTTTACTGGAAGAAGGCTTACCAGTAACACAAACAGTTGATTAACAGGTATTTTGTATGTTATGTGTACTATATACTATATTGTTATAATAAAATAAGCTAAAGAAAAGAAAATGTTATGTAAAAACATAAGAGAAAATACATTTACAGTACTGTATGTATTCACTGAAAACAATACACATTTAAATGGACGTATGCAATTCAAACCCACGTTGTGCAAGGGTCATCTGTATTGTCATTGTGGATAAACACATCTTCAATATGCTTGGGTAAAATCAATGCAGAAAGAACTCAATGTATGCAAGGGATGTGCTTCTCAAAGATTCCTCATAAACCAAATTATTTTGACTCAAAATCTGATGCATTAGTAAAGCACATTATCAAAGGGTCCCCACTAAACCTTCTTCTTCCATCATAATGAAAAATCTAAGTCCCACTCTATGGAAAAACTCCTGAGATATAAATCATTTCACTTTACAAACATCATAAGTTTTAACTACTTTATAGATACTTTCTTAAAGAGCAAACATCTTGTTTTTAAAAATACAATTATATTTGAGAATAAAGCTGAAAAGATTTTATGTAACATCAAGATAGCAGCAAACAATCAAAATGCTGAAATGTCTTATCTTTTTTAACCACTTCTGTGAGGCATACTTAATTTTTCCAGATGACTGGAAAAATGACTGATATTACTTGTGGTTATAATACTTACTCTGGAGCAGTGGTTCTTAATTCTCTTACATGGTAGTTAAAGTAGGAGAGAATAGTGATCACCAGCTTCTTTAAGAATCTGATGAAAGTTATGAACCCACTCATTCCCAAAAAACTGCTCATATGCACACACCAAAACAATTTTCACACTTTCCAAAGGAATTTATAAATTCCTGGAAACATTTCAGTGAAGAATCACAGCGTAGAAAAGGGAGGGAAACTGGTATTAAATATCAATTCAAAAATGGGCAGAGGGGAAGGGGGTGAATAGTACATACTATATGACAAGCACTGTGCTTGGCTGTCTCATGTAATCTTTATAAGAAGCCCTGTGAATTAGGTAATTACCCCTATTTTACAGTTGTGAACTTGAGATTTACAGTGACAACCAAGGTCAGACAACTCAGTTGGGTGCTACAGTGGATGGAAGCCTGTCTTGACTCCACAGTGCTTTTTCCATTGCACAATGCTGCCTACTCTAGAACACACACACATTCTTAACCTGGCACTCCTCCTTTTGCACACTAAGTGTTTCTAGACACCAACTCATCTTCCAAAATATTCTCAGGGTAGGAACAAAGTAATGAGGACAAAGTAATGGTACATTTCCCAAACTCTGAGTTACAGCACTGCAACTTCTTAATCTTGGGGGTAGTAATAGAATTAAAAACCTTATTAGCTCAGGCTGACATCTGTTATTTGCACCTGATGCTTATTTTACCCAGTATCTGAAATCATAATGGATAATTATTTTAAACCTCTACTTTAAAAACCAAAGTAGAATCATGTGAGGTGTGATAAAAAAAAATTATTAGAGTAAAAGACACATTGCCATGAATGTGAAGAAATACTCCCCCTCACTTCGAACACACTTATTCCATCGTTCTTGCCACTGCCTGAAGCAGTTCTGGAAGTCCTCTTTCGTGAATGTCTTTAGTTGTGCTGTTGTGGCTGCCTCGATGTCCTAAATCATTTTGACTTTGGGTAAGAGCCAGAAGTTGCACGGTGCCAGATCTGGTGAATAAGGTGGATGAGGACACACTATATAATGTTTTTATTTGAAAGAAATTGCCGTATACCAGAAGTGAAGTGTGACACGGAGCGCTGTCATGATGGAGGATGATGTATAGCACACTTTAAAACACACCTTCTCTCAACTGTAGCTCACACCTGACTGACTGCGCCTACCAAGTTGAAACTTGTTGCACACCACACTCTTACTAAGGTCCGACACGTCACTTCCTGTATTGAAGATCCTTGCCTTTCCATTGGATGGCACTTGGCAGCAGCAGTCACTGTACTTTTTTATCACAACAGAAAGGCTCCGCGTGTCACACGTCTCCTCCAGTGCAGCAAATGACCATGAAAGGTAACTGTTTTTGTTTTTTGTTTCTTTTTCCCCCAAGTCAAGCTGTTGTCCTTTCAATCATACTTGTGGAAGGTGCCGTTCAGCTTCAAGTTGTTGTCCTTTCAGGACTTGAGGGCGCAGCTCAGCTCCAGGTCCAGTTGCTGTTTTCTAGTTGCAGGGGGCACAGCTCACCATCCCTTGCGGGAGTCGAACCGGCAACCTTGTGGTTGAGAGGATGTGCTCCAACCAACTGAGCCATCCGGGAGCTCAGCGGCAGCTCAGCTCAAGGTGCCGTGTTCAATCTTAGTTGCAGAGGGCGCTGCCCACTATCCCTTGCGGGAGTCGAGGAGTTGAACCAGCAACCTGTTGTAGAGAGCCCACTGGCCCATGTGGGAATCAAACCAGCAGCCTTTGGAGTTGGAAGCACGGAGCTCCAACGCCTGAGCCACTGGGCCAGACCCCAAGGTAACTGTTTTGAATCGATTCAGCCATTACAGCGCAACTAAAGACACTCATGAAAGAGGACTTCTAGAACTGCTTTAGAAAGTGGCAAGAACGATGGGATAAGAGTGTTTGAAGTGAGGGGGAGTATTTTAAGCGGGGGTTCATGGCAATGTGTCTTTTACTCTAATACATTTTTTTTATTTAAACATTTACCGTATTGTTTAATCACATCTCATAGGTAAGAAATAATAGAAACAAATTATATCTGCCAAATTAAAATCTTTTCATAACTTTTTTTTTTAAGTGTTTGCCATAGGTTTTTTGTTTGGCTGGTTGTGTGTACTTTTCATAACTTCTTTCATCAATTTTTTCGGTTTGTTGTTAGCCAGATCACTTGCTGTACTAACCATAACAAGGCAAAATTACCTAATATAGCATAGTAACTGAATTGTGGACACTTTCCTATCTTTAGTATCTTTTAAGTTCAACAGACTTTCATTAATATGTGTATTACTGGTTACATTATTTTTGCTACACTTACTAACACTGTTTCCACTTAAGTATTTAAAGTATCTATTACCACTTCCAGATATAACATAAAATAATTCAGGCAGATAATTTATAAAATTATCTGTTTTTGCCTCGTCTGTAACAAGGCAATAAAAATTAGCTATCAGAAAACTAAGATTGCTACAATGGCAATCATAATATATAAATGTAACAAATTATGTTGTACACCTTAAACTGACTGTGTTATATGTCAAACGTACTTCAATTTTTGTTAAAAAAAAAAAGGAAGAAAACTAAACCGAGTACTTGATTACCTCAATATTTCTTATCCTTAGTTTCTAAAAAGAGAGATTATAATCAGAGTCTGCTTTAGAAAGACTCTGATTTCCTTAAAAAGAGTCAAAAATTCACTTCTAAGAGTAGCTCAAAATAAAGCAGAAAATGGCAATCATACATGGAATAGCTATACAATAGGATTTCAAAGTCACAATTCAGAAAAAGTCTTTTCTTAAAAAAAAAAGTCACCCACCCTTCTATAGCTCACATGTATCTAGTAAAATACTGAGGGGAAACAAGACTTCAACTATCGTGTTTTATAAAGATATTATAAATTAATCGGCTGAATCAACATGTGATTTCCAGAACTATTTGTAAGGTATTTCCAACATTCAAAACATTAATCTTACAAATAAGGAAACGCAGATTCCTAGACCAGAAACTACAACATCAAGTGTAAAACCAACTGCTGGAACCTGAATGCAAGTGTTGCTCAGGAGCTTGAGGTATATTAAGAGGGGAGCTTGAGGTATATTAAGAGGGGAAAAAAAAAAAAGTAGTAGACTTAGCTAAAGAAAGCATGGTACACCATTACTATTTGTCGGACCTTGGAAATTGAATCCAAGTCTGAGTTTCTCATTTGCCAAACGGTCAAGATACTATGTGCCCAGCCAACCTTATAGCACTGCTTTGCTAATCAAATGTGAGACACCTGCCCTATACTTTAGGAGGCAAACAGGTGGAATTCCAGTTAAAATTCTAAAAGTGAAGATGACTGTTGGTTCTGATTGTAAACAATATTACTTTTTATATGGGAGACTAGTTAAAAGTGATGGAAAGCCCTCAGAGCTCATAATCTTAAAACATCTTCTTCAATAAGGGAAAAAAAGGGCACATCTTAAGAAAAGGCACACCCCAAGAGCACAGCTATAGCGACATACCAAAGACAGGTGGTTATAATCAAAATGACACAAACATTTAAGAATATGTAAAATCAGGAAAGCTAATTGACAGTTAAAGCATCCTACTCATCTTTATATGCCCCAGGTAGCACAATGTTTGCTATATAAATAAACAATTCCTGAATTTAATTGTTTAGGTTCAGCAGTATTGCCAAAGAAAAAGCAGTAACTCCCTTACTCCAATCGTCTTTCCCGTTCCTGTCAATTCTATCAAAGCCCCAAATCAGCAGAGAAATCACATAAGAGAACTTGGGGACTCTATATAAGATCAAGTTTTCTGGGCCAGGTAAAGGATCTTGAGTTTTCGGAGAGCTCACCTACAAGATTACTTCATGATTATCAGCAACCTAGGAGAAGCTACAAAAAGGGAGCAGTACTAAAGCACCAAAGCAGGCAAATGTCACACTTTTCAAAAAAGAAGTGAATTTCCAGAAACAGCAATCCCAGCCAAAACTCTAGAATGGATAATAAACAAATATATGTGTATGTATGTATGTGTGTGTATATATACACATATGTAATCTATAAGCAATTACAAAATGTAGTGATCCTTCAGAGACAACATGTTCTCAAAATAATTCATGTCAAATTAATTCCATTACCTTTTTGACTGAGTTACTGTAAAGAAACACAAAGTAAGCACCATCTATTTATTCAACAGCACATATATATTAATAAACATGTGCCAGACACTGTTTAAACATTACAAAAATTAAAATAACCTACCAAGATCATGATGGCTGTAAGCAGAAACCAAAATTCAAACCGAAGTCTAACTAAAGTCTTCTCCCTTTTTTACTACATCCTAATACAGAAAAAACACAGCGTATCCCGTCGTCTTCGAGAATTTGACAAAGCACCTCATGATATCCCCTGTGGGCAACACTGATTTACCCAGGGCAAAAAAAGTTCGATCTGTAATGCTGGAATAACCATTTTCATTAAAGGCTCTGTATCCACTAGGTGGTAGCCCACAGCAGTCAGTCTTAAGCTGCTTTCTGCTTACATTATCACTAATATGTACAACACTCCATTTATAACTGTTTCACACTCAAGGGGAAAGAAAACTGTGGCCCATGAATAGTCTGAAAAAGCCCCACCCCAAGATTCTGCGTATCTAAAGAAAAATATACCTCTGGTCACACATCACTGGACTACAGGGAGGCCTGCTGCAGAGCTTTGTACTTGACCCTCTCTCTCCTCTTTCTTTCAAAGTCTTTATTAATGACCTGATGAAAGATTAAAGACATTCCTACCAAAATCATCAGGGCATAAAGTTAAAATGAGTAGCTAATCCAGAAAATAGGAACCACGCCTTATTCTTCTTTGCATGCCCAGGACCCAAACAAGTGCCTGAACCACAGAGGCTCAATGTTTTTTGAACTATAGAATCAAAATTTAAAACGACATTAACAGGCTTTAACCACTGAAGCAAAAATATCAAAGCCAACTTTAATGGGTCAAATGTATTAGGGACAAAAATCTTTACAAAATCCAGGAAAAAAGAATTTGAGGGATGTAACACTTTTTGTTTTTGAAGCAAATAAGACTAAGATAGCTAGTCCAATACTAATCAATGTTGACAGCTGCCCAAAAAGATCCCAGAATCTTTTCTATTTCAGTGTTAGAAAAGCAGTCTCTCTCAATAGGGGAGGAGATAGCCTGTACTTCTCTGCTCGGTTCAAAAAACAGTGGGAATCATTACTACAGCTTGAGACATCACATTTTAAGGAAAGAGGACAATGATTAAACGGTGTCTAGAAAAGATGTCAAAACAGTGAAATGCCTTAGAATGCTATAGGAGATCCAGTTAAAGGAACCAGAGCTGTTTACCTAAGAGAAGACAAGACAGGATGTGATAGCTATCTTCAACTATTAGAAGGGATGTCAAGTGCAACGAAGATTCACAGGGCAGAACTAGGACTGGAAACTACAGGGAAACAGATTTTTGGCTTTACACATAGAAAAACTTATTGGAAATTAAACCTGTCTAAAAATGAAATGGGCCACCTCAGGACATAGTTGGATCAGTTCATGTATCAGTTCATCACACTTCCAAGATGTACAGACAAAAGTGGACAATCGCTTGATGAAATATTAAACAAAAGGCTGAATGAAACAGAGAGCCATAAACTATCTTAGGTTCCTCTCAGTCCTATAATTTTTTGAATCACGAATTCATGAGAGTGTACTTGGCAAAACTTAAAAGTATTTTACAAAGATAAGTAGTAGACAGTTTTGTTGACACACACAAAAAAACGGAACTCTTGTTCTCATATCTTCTGCTGCATCTCTCCGTTTAGAAACAAGAAGCATACAAGGTTACGTTTTATGGGTCACACTGAAGCAAAATTTCTCTGAAAAAATTAAGATGAGATAAACTGGTATCTAAGAGAAAGCGATTACATATACCGGTAATACTGTTTCCATAGATTGGTATGCAACAAAATCCTCAATTCTGTAATCTAATCCAGATACTGTTTGTGATGAGTTACATAAACATCAAAATCAGGACTGTGATGCTTTGATGCTGGAGATCTACTATAATTTCATCCTTTCCTGTGTAGACTGCACAGGACCCTGTGTATGTCCTTGTGTTTCGGTCAAGAAGTTGCGCCTGGACATGGCTGGGCTTCTGGGACCTCTTCCTGGAGTTGCAGTGGATGTGAGTAGACCTCCTATGGGCAGTCTCCAGCAGCGATTTCTCTCAGATATTTAAAAATCTTTAGTCTGCTTTTAGCTTTGATGGTGTTTTTGGAATGTATAATGAAAGTGTAATTTTTAGGTTGAAGGGCTAAATTATCTTTTAAAAAAATTGAGAGCTCAATTATAGTGATTTTCTCTCTTATCTTAGATCTGTAGCATAAAGGAAATCACTAAAGGGTTTCCACTAAATATCCAGAGGCAGTGTGACTTAATTGCTCAAAATCTGAAGTCAGGCCTGAGTTCAAATTTCAGCTTCGGAAGCATGACTTGTGGCAATGTATTGGCCAGCAAATTACTGAACCAAGCCTGTTTCATTAACTGGAAAATGGGGCTAATAAAAGTATCCACCTTATAGGCTTTTGTAAGAATTAAATGGAGGAAGAAAAACACTCAGCACAGGAAGAACTCAATAAACGTTATTGTTATTTCTTTACTTAAATGAATTTCTAAACTTCCAAATGATCATAGGTATTCAGCAGTAACATTGAACAATAACAATTCACTATTGAGACTGAGTTAAGTGCTTGTGTACAAGGATGTAAGAAAAAAAGGGAGTTTCCTGACATTAACTTTTTCAGATGTGATGCTTTACGCAGGAGGACTACACACAGAGGAGTAAAAATAGAACATGGAATCAGAACCAGAACATCTTTGTAAATTCTAGACTCAGTAGTTTAATAATAGCATCAAACGTCCAATGTCACAACAATTAGAAGCTGGTGCATTCTATACACAGTGTCCATGTTCCCACACACTCCTCAATCACTAATTAACCTCTATTGTGCAATTTGGGGCCAGCAATAATAAAGATGGAGCGCTTACACTGGACCGGGTCCTAAGTCTTTTATGATTATTCGTCCTGACACTGTGAGCTAGACAGATACCATCATTATGGCCATTTTAACAGATGAACACATTTAGACAGAGACAGAGTCACTAACTTGCCCCAGATGACACAAGTCGTTAAAACGGGTGACGGTGGGATATGAACCTAGACAATCAGGCTCAAAAGTCCGCTGGACTTTTACTGCGTCTGACTAACGTGATCACGTCAGATGAGTTGACATCAGTTGGATACTTTCCTTCCAACACGTGCGACCTGATTTATTTGGGGCAGAGCGGAGACCACAAGTGCCTCGCAGGGCGGCCCGGCTTCAGTCCCCGTCGGTGACGACACTCCAACACTTTCCTGCTGACCGTAGGCAACTGACTGCAGGAGCGAGCCGGTCCTGCATGACGGGGAAAGACAGCAGCAGCAGCAGCAGCCAAGCTGTTAGCTCGGGGACCGACTGTTGGCCAGGATCCCCGTGACGTTTCCACGTGCATGTGGGTCCACCGGCCTCGCCGACGATGCCTGACCCACGCACGGGTCAGACCCACGCAGGTGGCAATGAAAACGGTGTGACCCGCCCGGGCAAGCGGTCATTGCCACAAAAAACCGTCCAGAGAGGAAGGCTTTGCCCATCGGCACGTTACCTCCAAGACAGGACAAAATGGAACTTGCATAAACACTTAGTCATCAGTTAAGTGCTAAGTTCCAAAGCACCTCGTTCGCAAAACCAAAGCCGCAGCTACGTTCCTAATTCCGAAAGAAACAAACAGCAACAACAAAAAAAAGGGATGACCCGCGGGGGGGACGCAGGCTGACGGCACCTAGGGCCCAAGCGGAAGCGAAACGAAGGGGGAAAACTAGCCCAGCGACGGGGACTCCACCGCCGGCGCAGCCACCCGGGGGCCCCGGGGACTCTTCCGAGCCCTTTCCCTGCCCTTTCCGGAGCCTGTCCTCACGTCCACCGGCCGCCCCGACCCCGCGCGTCCCCTCCCGCTCCCCGGGGCCCGCACCTGCAAAGTGGTGATGTGCTTGTCGTTGAACTTGTTCTCGCAGTAGCGCAGCACCAGCGACGTCTTCCCCACGCAGCCTTCCCCCAGCAGCACCACCTTGAACGAGTAGGCGCGGCCCGCCGCCGCCCCGCCGCTGCCGCCGCCGCCGGCCGCAGCCATGCCGTCGCTGCCCCGCCACCCGAGCCCTCGAGCCGCGCCGAGCGCCCCGCCGCCGCCGCCGCAGCGCCTCCCCAGTCACGACCGGCGCAGGCCCCTTCGCACCGGCCCGTCGACCCCGGGCGCCGCCTCCACTCCCGCCTGGGGCGAGGCCTGGAAGTGCCGCGGACACGTCCGAGAATGAAGGGCCCCGAGCCACCACGTCAGGCACCCGACGAAAGGCGAACCGCGTTCCCTCTCCGCCTCCCTCTAATGGCGTCTCTTTCCTCCTACGTCACACTTCGCGTCACGTGACCGCCGCGGCCACGGGCGGCCCCCGGGACTGGGCCGAGAGAATGTGCAAGGCTGTGGGCGGAGCTTCTGCGGCCGCGTCCTGGGGTGACGTTGCACGTGACAGGAGCTCCTACGTGCGGGGTCGGGCAGAGCCCCGCCGTCTGCGTTTTGTGGGAGCCTGCGGGAACCGGAAAGGAGCCGTTGGAAGCAAGCCCAGCTCAGGTGGAATGATGAAGTGCAGGACGTTATGGTTCTTGCCCAAGGAACGTGCACAAGGCTCCTGACGTCTCACACTGGAGTCACTGTACCAAGGTACCCTGCGGTGTCTTGACAGTATTTCTCTGTGGGATCTCAAATCATAACAATTGAACTTCTTTTAGTTCCCCCAGACCGCCACGCCTCCTCCTCGGCTTTCAGGTCTCAGCTTCAACCGGAAAGGCGTCCCTGACCACCCGTCGTTATCCCACTGTCCTTCCATCTCTGCCTTTCCCCACCTCCAAGTGAGGTATTTCATAACATGAGTGTAGCTTGTTTAGCAGCGCTTACCACACTTCACGGAATTTACTTTGCTGAGCAAGATACAATGTCTGTATCATCAAGAATTCAGATTTTAGCAGGGAAGACAGACACAATCAATTACAGTCAACTACACAACAAATGTTTTCATCTTGATAAAGCAGTTGAGAATATTTTGCAAACGTTTGTGGGGACCCAACTGGTTTAGCATGCTAGAGAAGCCTTCCGGGAAATCGCCAGCTTTGGGTAGGAGTAACCTAGGCAAGAAGGGAGGAGAGCTTTGCAAGCAGAGAGAACAGCGTATCCAACCCCCTTGAGGCAGGAAGGAGCATTTGAAGTTGAGCAACCTAAGAATGCAGAGAGGAAAAGAGCATCTGATGAGACTGACGAGGAAGCCGGGGCCATTGAAAGGACCTTTCAGCAAATGAAATGTTTTAATGAAGGGGGCTGACATAATCTGCTCTGACTTTTAAAAAATCACTCTGGCTGTACTGTAATTTGGAAAATGGATTGGAGAAGGACAATATTACTTATATTTATTTAGAATCAGCCATTAAAGAGACCTTATGTTTTTATAAAATACCTTCAAGACTATATCTGAGGATGTAGTCTCTACTTCTCTCTGCATTCTTCCTCTCAGGGCCTTTGCACATTCATGAATACTTCCAGAATTAGGAAGAGACTTCATTTTGAAAAAGCTCTTCCACTGTCCAATTCTTCATCATTTTGGATTGAAATCTGCTTGTCTCTGCCTACAATTAATTGTTCCTGATTCAACCTACACAACATGTATCTAATCTCTATTCTTTGTGAAACATCTTCATACATATGAAGAAAGCTAGTGATTTTCCTTTAAGCCTTCTCTTTTCTTTTCCGTTTTCAATACAGCCAATCCTTTCAACCACTGTTCAAATGATATGGATCCCAGATTGTTTAATAGCTTGATCATCTTAGAATCTACATGCAAAGTCAAGTAGATTTATCACCAAGTCAAAACAATTAAAATTTGTTTATTGTAAAATAAAATAAGTTTTAAACTTAATTTTCCAAGCTTAGCTTACACTGGGATTTAAGGAAAGTATTGCAAATATCAGTTTGGCATAGTTTTGAGCAGAATGGGTAAATATAGATGTCAATTGTGGCAGATTGATAATGCCCTGCCCCTAAAGATATCAGGTCCTAATATCTGGTACCTGTAAATGTTACCTTATTTGAAAAAGGGTCTTTTCAGACGTGATTAAATTTTGAGGTAGAAAGATGATCTTTTATTATCTGGGTGGCCCCTAAATGCAATCACAAATATCATTATAAGAGGAAATCGGAAGGAGATGCTACACACACAGAAGAAAAGGCAATGTGACCATGGAGGCAGAGATTGAAATGATGAAGCCACAAGCCAAGGAAAGCTGGCAGTCACTAGAAGCTGGAAAAGACAGGGAATAGGTTTTCCCCTAGAGTCTCTGGAGGGACTGTAGCACTGCCAGAACATTAATTTCAACCTAGGAAAACTTATTTTGGACTCCTCTAGAACTGTAAGTAAAAAACTGTGTGGTATTTGAAGCCACTAAATTTGTGATAATTTGTTACAGAAGACATAGGAAATGAATATATAAGTATATTGGGGAAAAAACAAGTAGCCTACATTAGTCCAATCATTGAAAGAAATTCAGGCTAATGCTGGGATAGATTCTGTGCTCTTAAGAACTTAGGTCAGTCTTGGAGTCAACTATGATTGGTCCATATAAACTTGATGGAGGATGCTACAATAAACGAACTCTAGTTTCTCTAGATAGGAGTTGCAAAAATGTGAGGACTCCTCAGAGAGTTGATAACTAAAGACTAGTTGCTGATTGATGAATGTTGAGACATGATTAAGATGCAAATTCCAATGCATATAGATCCTTTGTACCAGAAACAAACCTCTTTCCCTTGTACACCCTCCCCTCCAAAAATCCCAAGCATCATTATACAGGTGAAATCAAGTTAACCATGAACATACATGTATCACAGTACAAATCGGAAAAGTTGCCACAGAAAGGTAACGTGTAGCTCTAACAGCTTCTGTAAGACAGGAAAAATAATCCTACCAGTTTTGTTATGGTTCTAAGGTTTATGGACTATCATATTTTGCCATGTATAATGTACTCCCGTGTATAATGTGCACCCATGTTTTGGGCCCAAACTTTCAGGGGAAAAAATCTTTTGTTTTAATTTTTTAATTAAAATTTTTATTTGTTTACATTTAGATACTTGTTTTTTGTATTACATATTTTTTAGCATATTATGGTACAAGAAATTTTATGTAACAAATAATTACAAAACACAAGAACAGATAGAAGATACAAGACATTTTATGTACCAGTAACAAATTTACCATACTTATGCATCATAGAAGGCCAAGAACTCTTCAAGATTGCAAGTTCTTCATAAGTTCAACAAAACCGATGATCATCTTCCAGGGTATTATTTTCCATACGAATATCATTACTGACTTCTAGAGTTACCCTTTCAACTCATAAGCATAAATAAAAGAATCAAAAACATTTATATAGGTACGGAATTATAATACTACCCATGTATAATGCACATCCTTATTTTTCCCTCACAAATTTGGGCAACAAAGTGTGCATTATACACGGCAAAATACGGTAACTTGTAGAATTCACTGTAGTATGGTTGTCGATTATTTGTAGTGCAATATATTCATAAATCCCAGTAACTTTGGGGAATCCAAGACCAAAGGAAACAAATTTCTCCCTTCCTCAATGAAGCCCAAGAAGGTAATAAGCTTGTAAAATTCACCTGTGTCTAAGATGGACCATGAGTCATAGAAAAGAGGTGGAATGTTTCAGACAGAAAGCCTGAAATAGACTTATAGAGTTGCCTCAATGACAGTTCTAAAAGAGTCTTAAAAGGTTTCTTACAAGCTGCAGAGGAATGTTGATAAAGATTTGGACTTGAAGATAGGGTGATCGATCATCCCAGCTTGCCCAAGGCTTTCCTGATTCGAATATTGAAATTCCCACTTCGGGGAAACCCCTCATTCCTGGGCAAAGTAAGATTGTTGATCACCCTACTTGATGAGACTTTTTTTGCTGGATCAGGGAGAACATACATATCCCTGAGGCTTTGTTGCTGAGAAAAGGAGGACAGAGCAATACTTGAGGATCAGTTGGGTATGAGAATGTGGATAGATGGCAAATGCCAGCATGTTCGGATGATGATAACTGAGACCCCACTGCCCAGCTGACCTATAACCTTGGAAGTCTATTTATAGGTCCCTTCAAACATTGATACATCCTGGGCAAGATGTGGGGGAGATTCTGAATTGACTTAAGATCACCCATGTTGAAATTTAGTTTCTATTACCTAGTAAAAGGCAAACAATTAAGTTCAATTTTAGAAAAATTAAATTTCTTGCGTAACTGAGTTTGTGGACAAAGATCTTGTACCCTCTGTAGAATAAATAAATGATCTGAACATTGAAGGAGGAGTAGGAATCAACTGGGCAAAAAGACAAATATTCAGATTTCAAAGCACAGCATAGCATTAAAACGAGCACCAGGAATAAGATGAACACGGTGAGATGAACGTTAAGAAACAAATACAATCATATAGAACCTGAAAGTAAGGCCAAGAATTTTGGGCTTTATCATAGGAACAATGAGAAGTTCTTTAGGACAGTGAGACGTAAAGTGTGGTCAGCTGGAAGCTTGTTAGAAATGCAGATTCTTGGTCCCTCTTCCCACCCTCACCCCCGCATTAAATCAGAATTTCCGGGAGAGAATCCTGGAGTCTGGGTTTTAACAAGCCCACCTTGTGATTTTTATTCATGCTAAAGTGTGTAAAGCACTGACTTAGGAAATGGAGTTAATAAGACTTGGGGAACAATGGTTATGCAAAGTGAGAGGGATAAAGAGGGGCATTGTGGGGACAGAGCCCCAGAGAGCAGTTTCCAGGCTCTCGGCCTCACGTGGAAAGGTGCTGGCTCAGGTAGTAGATGGCCATGGGCTGTGGCTAGTTGGCCGTCAGCTGTAGCCTGTTAGCCAATTGGCCACTGATATAACTGCCGCGGCTGCGCTGGTTGGTGAGTCCAGTGGAGTCAGTCAGTTGGCAGGCAGAAAAGCGGACAGCAGGTCGCACGTCGTGTGAATCCAGCTTCCAGTGAGACTATAGTAGTGTTACTCCCCTACCTATGGCTCCGTGGGTGTTCCTTTTTGGCCTAGCCACATCCTGCGTTCTTATGTGGGGAGGGGGAGCTGAGATCCTGCAGGCCGCCCCAACCACACGCATCCTGAATTTCTGGCTTAGGCCAGTTGGTAAGTGGTGATGACTTCCACTAAAATAGGAAACAGGGGAAGAAAAAATTTTGGTTCTATTTTTCCGGTTGTGGGCATTTTGATTTTGAAGTGCCTGAGGGATTCCCAAGTAAAAAAAACAGACAGTTGGCTTTGGGGGCCTATAGCACCGAAGAGAGATCTGGGCTTTTGAGGCAAGGATAAGAGAGTCTTCCATAAAAACAGTCAAGTAGGCTCCGCAGCAGTGGATGAGATCACTCTGGGAGAGTGTGTAAAATTGAGAGGGTCACAAGGCCTAGGACAGAGCCCTGAAGAAGACTGACTTTTACGGGACAGGCAGCGGAAGAGGAACGACAAAGGGAAACCCAAAGTAGAGGAATACTAGGAGAAGTCAATGTCAAGGAGAAAAGAATGTCTTAAGAAAAAAGGAATCATGAAGTGCTTTGGAGAAATCAAATTAAATAGGATTGTAAGTATGTACTGGTTTAGCCACAGCACAGCAATTGGAGATCTTGACTAGAAGTTTCAGTAGAATGGTAGGAGTTGAAATAAACTTGTAATGCTCAGGAACTAACTAGAAATGGTTGATTTCGGCCAGTGTTTCTCAACCAGGAATAATTATGCTCCCCCCAAAGGACATTTGGCAACATCTAGTGACATTTTTGGCTATTAGAATTTAGTAGAAAGAATTTCAGGATGCTGCTAAACATTCTATAATGTACAGGACAGCCTCTCCCCGACAAAGAATTGTCCTATCCAAAATGTCAATAATGCCAAGCTTGAGAAACTGTGCTTTAGCCTAATAAAGTGTGTATATTTTTGCAGCCCCTCATAATTATAAATCCCTTGGGTGTATCACATTATAGATGCAAACAAAGAGTAAGGCTGAACAAGTATTAAGAGAATGAGAAACTCAAGAGCTCAGGAGACTATTTCCAACTTTGCCACTATTTTCTGTTCATGTCTTTTAAATAGTCACTTAAGTATTTTCTCAGCTCCATTTCTCCATATAGAATTACCTTGTATCCTGGCGTTTTTATAATCCTCCACTGAACATTGGTTCCTTTTAGCAACTGTTACAGGGAATACATTCTTATTCTAATTAAGTTTCTCTTTTGGGACAAAAAATGAATTCTAAAACACCTCTATAAATCCTTATAGAAATTCTAGTACAGATGCATTGTTTCTGTATTAGCTTTTCTACAAATACAAGAAGTTTGAGTTTAATATAATGTAATATGCAATCATCTGAAAGAAAATAAATTGAGTATTAGGAGATAAAGTGAAGAAAAAAACAGGAGTACAATAAAACAGATAAAGGAAAACTAAATAAAATGAAAGATATTATTTCTACAGCTGACAGAGTGGAGGGAACTGAAATTTAGGGATTGGCAGCAAGACAGGGATTTCCAATACAGTCTAATGTGCTCATTTCTGGAACTAGAACTGTGTCTGTCACATTTTTTTAAATCTCCAGATCCAGGAATGTAGTGCTCAATTAATATTTATTAATTAAAACAAGTGAATAAATAAAGCTATAAAATACTGAGGGGCTTTGTTATGGGGCTTTGTTAAATAAAATTATCAAAGCGTTTACCATTTTTAGCATCTAATAAGTAAGAGTAATTAACAACAGAAAGAAAAACAGCTATCCTCTACTGTGAACTAAACTCATTTGTTCCTTTATTTGCTCAGTCATTTAACAACTTTCATTGAGTAGGAGTCAAGATGTCTCTGCTTTCATGGAGCTCATATTCTAATGTGGGAGGCAACACAGAAACAATTACAATAATGTGTAGTGGCCATGTTTGATGCCAACCTGGCATCCACACTTCCTCCTCTCAGTCAGAATCCGGTGCTTGCTCAGGTATTCACTCTCCTCTATGCCAAGAGCTATGCCCCTAGCTGTGTCAGTTGATTCTGATCTCATCTCCCTGTGGTTCTGACTAGCTTTTAGAGGCCACGCCCTATTCGGGCAAGTGAAGCAACAGTTCAAATGCTTCTTGCTGGCAAACAAAACTGAGCTGTAATTGTAAGCATTGGCCACAAAGGGGCACAAGTGGCTTAATGAAATTTACCAGGTTGACCAGAGTAATTCAAGACTATAACTCAGAAATCCCTCAAAATGAAAAAGAAAAAAGCCATTGGGAGATTTTCATCAGTTGTAGAAAACAAGAACATTCCAAGAAACTTATGGGCTGGTGGAAGGAGAAAGGGACAGTTCCCAAGCCATTTATCCCTAAGGTGACAATGTTACCTAAAAGTGTCTTCTTGTCAAAGAAGGAATTTGAGCCAAACTTTTAGATTCTCACAATTTACCAATTTCTACTAGAAATATACAATCTGAAGAGTTAAAAGGAAGGGGAAGTAAAGAAGCCAAACACTTTGTTTAGACTCCAAAGATTTGAGGAGTAAGGCTGAGATGTAAAGCAGTTGCTCTGGGATGGCAGCTCCAACTCCATTTTAAAGTTTATGTTCCCTATTTTCACACGTGTAGTAATTTCCATGTTGTGAAGCTAAAATGTGTGTGTTTCTTTGGTTATCCTTCGTTCAAGTACAGTCACCCACATCAGTTACTGAAAACAACTGCTGCTCTACAGGTACAGATTGTTCAATTCAAATTCTCAGACATTGGAGAAGGGGTTAGAAAAGTGACTGAAAGAGTGGCATGTAAAAGAAGGAGATACCATATTTGATACTCAATTTGATAGCATCTGTGAAGTTCAAAGTGATAAAGCTTCTGTTACTATCACCAGTTGTTATGATGGAGTCATTAAAAAACTGTATTATAATCTGGATAATTTTGCCTATGTGAAGCAGCCATTAGAAGACATAGAAATGGAAGCTTTAAAAGATTCAGAAAAAGATGTTGAAACTCCTGTTGTGTCCCGTGATGAATACACACACTAAGAGATAAAGGGCCAAAAGACACTGGCAGCTCTGGCAGTTAACCACCTTGCAATGGAAAACAATATTAAGCTGAGTGAAGTTGTTGGCTCAGGAAAAGATGTCAGAAGAACATTCTCAACTATTTGGAAAGGCAGAGAGGAGCTATACCTCCTTTACCAAAAGCTGAAGTTATGCAGCCTCCACCAAAACAAAAAGACAGGACCATTCCCATACCAATATCGAAACCTCCAGTATTCACAGGCCAAGACAGAACAGAAACTATAAAAGTCTTCCAGAAAGCTACGAGCAAGACCATGTCTGCAGCCCTGAAGATGCCTCACTGTGGGTATTGTAATGAAGTTGACCTTATTGAACTGGTTAAGCTACAAGAAGAATTAAAACCCATTGTTTCTGCTCGTAGAATTAAACTCTCCTTTATGCCCTTCTTCTTAAAGGTGGCTTCCTTGGGATTACTAAAGATTCCTACTCTTAATGCTTCTGCGGATGAAAACTGCCAGGATATAACATATAAGGCTTCTCATAACATTGGGATAGCAATAGATACTGAGCATGGGTTGATCATCCCTCGTGTGAAAAATGTTTAAATCTGTTCCATATTTGAGATCACCACTGAATTGAACTGCCTCCAGAAATTGGGCTCTGTGGGTCATCTCAGCATCCCTGATCTTATGGGAGGAACATTTACTCTTTCCAACACTGGATCAATTGGTGGTACCTATGCCAAACCAGTGATATTACCACCCAACATAGTAATTGGGGCTCTTGGATCAATTAAGGACCTTCCCAATTTAACCAGAAAGGAGAAGTGTATAAGGCACAGATAATGAATGTGAGCTGATCAGCTGATCGCAGAATTATTGATGGTGCTACAATGTCATGCTTCCTGAATTTGTGGAAATCCTACTTAGAAAAGCTAGCTTTTATGTTAGTAGATCTGAAATGAAGATTGATGACATCCTTGAACTTTTTGAGTTTCCAAAGAAAATGTAGAGCCTAGCTGTGCCAGCACGTTCTTCATTACGATTTAGATCATAAATCGATTTGTATTGTGTGACTAAGGTTCTAAGGCACAATATTGATCACTATTCTCTTACACTTTTTACTGAAGATGAATAATGGTGTACTAGTTTTTCTATGGCTGTCACATTGTGTAGGTCATAGTGTGACTTCTTAATATGGTGCTGAGGTCTTTATGTCAATGCCTTGAAACTGGCAAGAAAAACCAAATTAATATTACTAAAAGACAGGTAGCCATATACAGTATTTTGAAATAACCAGGGCATTTGGTTGTATCAAATGGAAGTGTATGTTTGACATGATTAGCAATAGAATTGTGTACCAGTAATTTCTAAATTATTAAAAAGGTTCCATTCAGAATAAGAGCAGTTTCACTGAGTCGGTCTAGTATGCTCACTTTTTAAAACTAGCTGTCAGGAGTTATATGGAACTGGAAATTCTAAAGAGATTTGTCCGCTTCAACTAGGCCTGAATGACGATACTTTTCTATCTTCTTGAGAAATACATCAGTGCGGAGAGGGAAAAGCCTCTTAGAGAAATTGTTTTGCCCTGGTGAAATAATTTGGTTGAGGGTTTTTATGGGAGATTTGTGATGTTCAGATTGGAGAGCTTTTCAACAGCGGTGGATGGTCTAATGGGATGTTTGTAACACGTATATATTGAGGATTTCAGCATTCAGTGCCACTTGCTTGAGTTTTTCTCATTTCTGATTGATAAGGTCTCATTGAAAATCTTACCATTCCTCTATACCACTTTCTAAGTGCTTCTTGGATGTATCACTGAATATGACAATTACCTATTTATTTGTCAGTACTAAAGCATAAGCTGTATGGTAGTAAACATCTGGCTTGCTCACCATTATTTCCTGTGTCCAGAACAATGCCTGGAACATGGTAGATACAAACCTCCCAAATGCCAGACCTCCCAAATACAAGCTTCCTTATGCTTTCATTTCTGATAAATCTTTTTTTTTTTTGCCTTTATACAAACCTCCAATTCCTTGAACCTCCATCTGCCATCAACCCTTCACACCCCCATTTGTATAGGTGTCCCTTCCTTGAATCTTTTAGACTAAATCCCAATCTTGTGTGTGAAGGGTGAAGCTCCTTGAGTCGGGCAAAGAACAACTTCTGAGGAAAGAATATATACAGAGGAGCTGTAATGCAGCTACCCTACCTCAGTCCACCTATGAAGTGCTCACTTAGTCTCTCTATTCCTCCTGTTTTTAGCTACATGATTCCCCACCCTCCGCCATCACCAAGTTTGGACTCCATGTTGAGCATCGAGTTCCTCTCTTACCAACATCCTTGATTCTCTTATATCCTTAACTTTCAACTGCCTCATCCCAGAACACCGACCTTCAAGTAAACTTCTGTAAAAGTTCTCTGAGCCACCTAGATTTTGTGCATCAGTACAAACTATCAGTACATAGTCATCAACTTCATTCTCAGAGCTACCTGTCAGTTCCTTTACTTTTTTGGCTTCAGTTTCCTCCCATCCCCTTTTCCTACTCTGAGAAACCTTCCTCAGTCTACTTCTTGGCTACTCACTATCTCATAAGCCCCCTGACATCAGAGACCATTTCTTATTTATCTTTACATGTCCAATGCCTACTGCAGTGCCTGACACATGGAAGCATTTAAAAATATTTTGTTAAATCAATGAATAATTTAAAACCAATTGCCGATAATGAGTATATTATTTGTTGTCACTTCTACACCGGCGAACAAACACACAAAAAAACCTCTCAAAGACACAGATTTTATGAGCTACATTGTTGTTTCTTATGATTGAATAAGAAGGAGGTAAAACTTGGCTGAGACTCAACTATTCTTCTCTTACCCAGTGGGATCCCAGGAAGCTCTGTGGAAAAAGAAATGAACAACATTTGTCTTTTTTATGCCCCTATAAAACCCCTGGTGTGGTTTTCACTAGAAAAACAACTTCCAGTGACCTATGAACTTGACAGCATTTATACCATCTTCGCTGCTTCCATCTTCATGTGCTTTCTCCACATTTAGGAGCAAAAGAACTTTCATCAACCATTTTCAAGTGCTGTGTTCAAGAACATCAGGGACCGCTACAAGAATCAGTTTGATTATTAATTTAAGGCTTGATTTCTGCTGCTCTGGGACTCCTCTTCCCCTAACTGTAAACAACTAGAAAAGTAGGGGGAAAATGGAACAACTGAACAGGTAGTACAGGTCTGTTATCTCTGAGCAAATGGAAACAAACTATGTGAGTACTAGAATTGCCTTGGCTTTCTGCCTGGGGACAATTTTCAGCCTCAGTGCAAGAAAGTCTCATTAAAATGAGAAGCTACAGATTGAAGTTCAGGGATGCTGAGACAGCTAAAATTTGTGGGACAGTGAACAGGAGAGAAAAGAGCTAGAAAAAAAAACTCTGGAAATTTGCATACATGTTCCTCTCTTGAATCTTTTAGACTAAATTCTAATCTTGTGTGTGAAGGGTGAAATTCCATGAGGCCGGGCAAAGAACCACCGCTGAGGAAGAAACATATGCAGAGGAGCTGTAACACGGAAAATTCCTAGAGCTCATGCAAGCCTTGGGATCGCGCTAGTGCTCATCAGAGTAAAGAGACCTCAATGGGTAAATGGGTCATCCAACAGAGATCTTCGTAGTGGACCTAAACTGGCTCTACAGTAAAGCTACCTAAAACATTTAAAATCAAACCTCAGAAAGAGGAGCTTGATCCAAAAGTAACTTGCAGAACAAAGTTCAACACTTTAGAGAAATACTGCAATAGCTTTTAAAGGAATATTACAAAACAGGTGGGGAGACAGAAATCTGAGTGCAGGGAGTTTGAGGCTGCTAGAACTTCTGTGACAGAGAATTGGAGAGTAGGGCACTGCACTGAGAGAAACTTTTGGAGAACTGTAAAGGGGTCCCCTCTTATGAGTATATTTGAGTGAGTACTGATTTGGCCGTGAGTGAGAGGATTCTTGGAAATAGCACCTGGAAAGGAGTACGCAGAACAATTCCTGGAGTTCACATAGGGCAGGAAAGAGTGTGTTCCCACCAGTCACTAGAAGATCTTGTCATACCCAGGGCATTGGGTACAGCCCTCAGAAGACTCTGCCTTTAGTAGAAGGGATCCAAAGCCCAGAGTAAAGTCTTCTCTGGACCTGCCATACCAATGCTTAATGATAAACCTCAAATGGAACAACCTGATCCTCGAGTAGATTTAAAATCAATACTTTTTAAAAGGATAACCATTGTACACTGTTCATGGGAATGTACAATGATGCAGCCATTATGAAAACAGTATGCAGGTCCCTCAAAAATTTTTAGGAAATAAGATATGATCCAGCAATCCCACTTTTGCGTATATAGCCAAAAGAATTCAAAGCAGGATCTCGAAGAGATATTGGCAAACCCATGTTCACTGCAGCATTATTAACAATAGCCAAGAGATGGAAGTAATCTTAGTGTCCATTGACAGGTTAATAGGCAAAGAAAATGTGTTATGGGGTGGCCAGATGGCTCAGTTGGTTAAAGTGCGAGCACAAGGTACAGGGCATGCTGAGGACAGATGCTGCTTTTTTTGGTTTTGAGATTTTAGGAAAGTCCAAGGTAGGCCATTTATATGGAAAAGCCCCTGGAAGTAGATTGGGTGGGTCCACAAGTTGGGTGGGGCAGTGACTCAGGAAATCACCACGGCAGGACAAAGAATGTTAGCCACGTTCATAGAGACTCAAATATGGTGGTTGCCTGAGTCTGCATGCCAGGAGTGGGGAGAACTCAAGAAAGAAATAATGGATTCTGCCAGCATTTTGTCTGGGAGAAAGCTGCCCCTCCAGCCCTCTTTCTGAAGCCAGACAATTTAGTTCCTCTCCATATGCCCTTGGCGCCTTTTAGAGGTGCTGCCCCAGTGCTGGAGCTCAGAGCAAGTGAGTCCGTCAGCGAGTCATGTGTGGGCCTTTAAGAGGAAAACCTGGGACTGTAGCTGCTCTCCATCTCACTCAACCACAATCCTCTGGTATTCACAGCTGGAAGTTGTGGTGACTTTTCTTCCGAGCACTGGAACCCGAGTCTGTGGAACCTAGTGTGGGGCTGAGACCCTTCACTCCTCCAGGGAGTCCTCTGCATCTGAGATATTCCTCCAGATTTTTAAATGCCACGTGTATGTGTGAGACCAGATCATTCTGCATTTCTGCCTTTCCTACCAGTCTTGGCAGGGCTTCTTCTGTATGTCCTTAGTTGTAGGACTTCTCTTCAGCCAGACATCAGGTGATTCTCAATGATGGTTAATCTGTAGTTTAGTTGTAATTTTGATGTGGTCATCAGAGGAGGCACGTATAGCATTTATCCACTCCATCATCTTGACCAGAAATATATTTTTCTCATTTTTCATTTCTAGATGCTTGTTACCAGAAAAATTGAAAAACCTATTTAATTATGTATATTCCTTTAATATATAGCTATCTAATTTCTCTTATTAAATCTACTAGCATTTTATTGGTTCTCTTAGGTTTTCTAGTTATATGTCATCTGCAGAAAAATCACTTAAACTGATCTTTAAAATTTTTTATCTTACCATATTTAGACAATGTTAAGTAAAGATGGTGATACTGTGATTCTGTGCCTAGTTTTCTGATTTTAATTTAAACTGTTTACTTGGCTTACCTTTTAGAATTCTATTTACGCTGTTTTTAAATAAATGGTCTCTGTTATATTTAGGCAGTTCCCTTCTATTTCTATTGGACTTAAGAGTATTAGGATAGCTATTGATTTCATCAAATAACCTTTTGGCATTTATTGATGTCATATATTTCTACTCTTTGTTATATTAATGGATTATGTTGGTATATTTCCTGATGTTCCAATAGTATTGTATTCCAAAAATAAATCTCACTTGAATCTTAAATACACACACACACACACACACACACACACATTCTATTTGCTAAATTTTGGGAGAGAATTATGCATCTGTATTTGTGAGAGAGAACTACAGTTTTTTTGCCTTTATAAAAAAATTGATTTTAAATTTAATAGAACTATTGAAAAAAAGAGAGGGGAAAACAGATTAAATAGTAACATGATCAAACCAGCTGAAATATGGAAAAGGTGTGCAGGCAAGTAAAATACAAATATTACATATAAAGTATTGAAGGAGAAAATAAAATGTAGTATATGTTAGGTCTCTTGCCTTTCTTCTCTAATTTCTTTTTCCCTCTTGATGGCCATTTGTTTTTACCTTGCATTTTGAAAGAGTTCTTCTACTCCCTTTATCTTCTAGGCCAGTAGGGTGACCAAACCTCTTTTTCAATTCATTTACCAACATATTTAGTTGGGAATTCCTGTTTTTTATATCTTTAGTAACTTTTCTTTACTACACTTGAATTTTATTAAGTATCTTTAAAAATCACGTAATTTGTTCTCTTTGGGGAGGGGAGGTTATTTTGTTTATGATCCCTCCTCTCCCAGCCTTACCTATATAGGTATTTTTCTTTTTCTTTCTTTCTTTCTTATTAGGGCTCAGGTCTGCTTTTCTGAAGGACCTGAAGTCCCATAAGCAGCTCTCTACCCCTTGTGCTGGCTGTGTAGAAAGCAGGGAGGTTGTCACCTCTCTTCTGACTCCATAAATAGAAATCTTACAACAAAGCAGATTAGAAAAAGAACTTTGGAGCCAGACTGCCTCAGTTCAAATACCAGCTCTGCTGTTCACATGATGTGGCCTTGGGCAAATTATTCAAACTCTATGTCTCAATTTCCTTATTTATCCAAAGGGGAAAATAGTAAGAACGGTCTTGTGGGGTTATTGTGAGAATCATAAGAGCCTACTTTTGTGAAATACTGAGAAAAGTTCCTGGCAAGAATATTGTCTGGTTTTAAAAACTCCTTCTGCAAAGATATGGTGATGGAAGGAGAACTGACTCTGGGTGGTGAACACACAATGGGATTTATAGACGATGCAATACAGAATTGTACACCTGAAATCTATGTAAATTTACTAACAATTGTCACCCCAATAAATTTAATAAAAAAAAAAAACTCCTTCTGAAAATGGATTCATATGTGGTAGAACAAAAACTGTTAAAATTTTGAGCTTTCTAGCTTTTTCTCCCAACTGTTCTTAATTTTGGCTGCACATTTGAATCAATGAGAAGCGTTTAGAAATTCTCTTGCTGAATCTCAAACTGGTTAAATCAAATCTCTCAAAAGGGGGAACAAAGCAGAAGCTTCCCAAACTTCCCAGGTAATTCTACCTTGCAGCCAACACTGAAAACCACTGTGTTAACCCCAATACTGAATCAAAATTTAGTATTGATCTACTCTTCTAATAGTCACTGTAGATGCATTTCCTTAGACTGGTTTTGCTTTGTACAATAAAGCTCTTAAAGACAGGACTATAGAGTGAGGCTAAATATCAGATTCAAGGAAATTTGGAAAAATTTTGCAGTCATTTTCCATTGCACTAAGATAAAACCCCAAGTCTGACAAAGTAGGACTCTTTGGGGGTCCAGACCCTGTCTGCCTGCTGTTCCAGCTTCCTCGCATCATTCTCCCCACTGCTCAATATACCTCAGCCTAGCCAGACACCTCTGCAGTCCTTTAACTGGCCACACTCTTTTCTGCCTCAGGGCTTTTTTGCTGGCTGTTTCTTGTTCCAGGAATACTCTCTACTCCCTACCCTTTTTTGACCTGGCTATCGCATACTGTAACTTCCTTAGAAAAAATTATTTCCTGACTTTTCAAAATCAGTCCCTCTGGGTCCCACTGTTCACC
Source organism: Rhinolophus hipposideros (assembly GCF_964194185.1). NCBI lineage: Eukaryota > Metazoa > Chordata > Mammalia > Chiroptera > Rhinolophidae > Rhinolophus > Rhinolophus hipposideros. Next base: position 67,689,058 of record NC_138055.1, on the reverse strand, counting down.
AACACTAGTTTTCTTCACCACATCTATCACCAGGAATGTGTGATTACTTATTTACTTGTGTGATTATTGGCTTAATGCCTAACTCCCAGCTAGACTATAAACTTTGTGTTTATTTTGTTCTTCTTCCTTATCTCAGTGACTTGCGCCTAATGCTATGCAATATACCCAATTGCTCATGAATATTTAATGCGTGAATAAATAAAAAACTGTTAGTTCTTAATTTTGATCAGTGATTGAAAGATTAAAATTTAGTCCTCACAAGGGTTTTTGATTATGTTTCAAATAGGTATGTTGTGGATGAAGAAATTGATACCCAAGTATTTAAGTGACTGACATGGGGGAGCCGCCTCACTATAGAAATTTTGAGTCTCTTTTTCCCTAGTTCCTTAGCTCCGTAGTCCTTGCTCTTAATCACTTTATTTTCATTTTGCCAAAATATTTAATTAGAATGATAATGAATAACAAACAAAAGAGTCAAAAAAATATGGAACCCTTCACAAATTTTCATATCATCCTTGCACAGGGGTCATGTTAATCTTCTCTGTAGCATTCCAATTTTAGTATATGTACTCCAAAGTGAGCACTTAATCACTTTTCAAATCAGTTTCTTAATCCTAAAGATCGCTCCTAGCCTGAATCATAGAATGTCTCTCACCCCTGCTTCAAATAACTACTACTTGGCCTGTGACTTAAGCTTGTTGATTGTAATCATTGTAGCCCAACATTCTCCCCAGGTCATTCCAGCCCCAACTTCTGGGTAAACAATGCCGCCTGAAATGAATCCAAATGGACTTTGAGTCCTGCTCCTTGGGCCAGTGCTTTTAATCTATTAACTAAAATCTATCTCTCCTCATCTAGGGATCATCGGGATACAAATGATGCCCCAGAAAGTCTTCCAGTGCACCCCTACCAAGGAAGGCAACATGGTCTTCCAGACGGTTCTTGAGACCCTTTCCTCTCATCTAAGATCAGATAAAGCAAGAGTTCTGTGGATCCCTGATAGGCAGGGACAACGACCATGTTCAGCCGGAAGCAGATACAAAAGAAGAGACCTACTGTCCCTCAGTTTCCCATAGAGATTTATGGGGATCATGCTTCTCAAGGGAAAATGAGGCAGGCAGTTACAGATAAAAAGGGGGTCTCCAGACATTCCTGCACGTTCCACACGGCCTACAGAGAGCAACTGTGCAGAGACCTCCCAAAGACCTCCCCTTTGCACCCAAATTTCTCCCTTACCTGCCATAACCATTAACCACTGTGAAGACACTAGAAAACACAATCTAACTAGATTAGACCAGTCACTCACACCTGTGCAGTGAAGCTTACAATGACCTTCATCTCACCTTAGCTTCACTATACCATCATTATAATATCATACGTATGCCCAGAAGTTCATTAATATCATTATAACAGACTGAATTTTGGGAAGGAACATGCACAGTCTAAAATGATGAGGTAATAGTCTCTAGTCAATCACAGGTGCTAATCAAGTGGCCCCATACCTGGAAAGGAGCAGTCCATCATAGAGAATAAATAAAACCACTGTGGGGACAGAGCCAGGAGAGCAGTTTCCAGACTCTCGGCCTCACGTGGAAAGGTGCTGGCTCAGGTAGTAAATGGCCATCAACTGTGATTGGATGGTCATCAGCTGTGGCTAGTTGGCCATCAGCTGTAACCAGTGAGCCACTGGCCACTAATATAACTGCCGTGGCTACGCTAGCAGAAAATGGGGGCTAGCAAGAAGATGGTGGCTGAACTAGCAAGAGCGGATTGCAGCTAGTAAGTGAGGTTGGTTGGCAGAGAAGCAGACGGCAGGCTGTGGATCATGTGGCTCCTGCTGCCTGTGTCTCCAACCCAACCGCCAGCGAGAATATCGTGGTATGACTCCCCTACTTATGGCTCTGTGTGTCATGCAGAGACTGTGGTCCCGCTCTCCACATAGGAATGCAGGACATGGTGAGGCCAAAAAGGAACACCCACGGAGCCACAGGTAGGGGAGACATACTATGATAGTCTTGCTGGCGGCTGGGTTGGAGACACAGGAAACAGGAGCCACACTATCTGCAACCTGTTGTCCACTTCTCTGCAATCTGCAACCTGCACTCCGCCGTGCTAACTGTAATCTGCGCTTGCCAGCCACCATCTTCTTGCTAGCCCCCATTTTCTGCTAGCGTAGCCACAGCAGTTATATTAGTGGCCAATGGCTCACTGGTTACAGCTGACGGCCAACTAGCCACAGCTGATGGCCATCCAATCACAGTTGATGGCCATTTTCTACCCGAGTGAGCACCTTCCCACGTGAGGCCGAGAGCCTGGAAACTGCTCTCCTGGCTCTGTCCCCACACCATGGGTGTTCCTTTTTGGCCTCAACATATCCTGCGTTCTTATGTAGGGAGCGGGAGCTGAGACCCCACATGACACTCTGGATGACAACCACCAACGCCCTGTTAGTCAGGGTCCTTGAGCGATCCTCTTGTGCTCGGGCCTGCTCCTATCTCTTTGGAGTGTACTTTTGCTTCTAATAAACTTCTCTTTCACCACTGCATTTCTGTGTCTCACTTAATTCTTTGCTCGAGACGCCAAGTACCTGGACACTGCACTGAGAAGGGCCAGCTCTCCGGTAATAACTTGCCTAAAATCATTCCGCTAATTACTGACGAAATTAAGACTCAGTCTCACTTCTTCCATATCTCAGTCCAGTGAACTTTGTAGTGTTAAGTGATTTGGTGCTGCAGATATAAAACAAGAAACTCAAGAAAGTAATTTAGATAGCAAGTTTCCTCGAAAATAAGACTGAGTCTTATATTGAGTTTTGCTCCAAAAGTTGCATGAGGGCTTCTGTTCAGGGGATGTTATCCTGAAAAAACATGCTAGGACTTATTTTCCAGTCAGGTCTTATTTTCAGAGAAACAAAGTATATGGGATGAATACAGTCATCATTTAGAAAAACTATTTTTACTGTATGGTACTATAAAGTATTAGAAGCTATTGAAAACTGAACTGAGTTTCAGTTTTCAAGTGAAAGCAGAAGTGAATAAATAAAGGCTTAGTTTAACCATTTTGAAAAGTTCCTAATCTTTAGTTCAGCTTAGATTACTACTTGGAACTTGCCATGTTCCTCAGAAAAGTGGGCCATAAAACAATAATAAAGCTACCAGTCATTAAATTCCTATACCATGCAAAATGACTTGCATACACGGACCCCAAATCTCTTTGCAACTTTGAAAAATAGGTATTACTATTGAAGCGGGGCCTGGTGGGTCCCTGTCCCTGGCTTCACCTTTCCTTGACCTACCTATAGCTTAACTAGATCATCCCCCTGTCGCTTGAACCTGGATTGTCCCATCCCACCCAGTTCCGTTTTAGAAAATTACCCTGAAACTTATGATTAATACCTTTAGGTTTATTGATCACAATCTCTGTGGTCTATCATTCTTTCCAGGCTACTTCCACCATTGTTCCTGGGTTGCTGACATCACTGGAGAACCACATTGCCAGAGGGGAGGCTCCATGCAGACCCTCCACCCCCAATAGGAACCAACACATAGCCTAAGGAGGAACGCCCAGATTTTCCCTTAAATACCCTAAGCCGGTCTGAGAATGTTAAGGCAGTTTTTGGAGGTGTTAACCCGCTGCCTTCTCAGATCACTTGTGCTCTGATAATAAATGCTTATTGTGGGGACAGAGCCCGGAGAGCAGTTTCTAGGCTCTCAGCTTCACATGGAAAGGTGCTGGCTCAGGTAGTAAATGGCCATCAACTGTGATTGGATGGCCATTAGCTGTGGCTAGTTGGCTGTCAGCTGTAACCAGTGAGCCATTGGCCACTAATATAACTGCCGTGGCTACGCTAGCAGAAAATGGGGGCTAGCAAGAAGATGGTGGCTGAGCTAGCAAGAGCGGATTGCAGTTAGCACGGCGGATTGCAGCTAGCGAGTAGGTTGATTGGCAGGCAGAGAAGCAGACGGCAGGCTGCAGGTCATGTGACTCCAGCCTCCAGTGAGACTATAGTGGTATAACTCCCATATTTATGGCTCCATGGGTGTTCCTTTTTGGCCTCACCATATCCTGCATTCTTATGTGAGGAGCGGGACAGGAGACTCCTTGTGACACCCAGCAGGACACATGGCACAGTGAGCAGGGTCTCCCGCAGGACACTAATTCTAGAGCACAACTCCTGTGTTGGTTTATTGGCTGAGCAGCACAAACAGCATGAGCCCCAGACTCAGTTGGCTTCCAGTTTCACTATCACAGATGAGAAAATAATGCTCATTATCACACATTTTGTAAATGGTTTTAATCATTAGGAAATAAAACCACATTGGTGACTTCTGGTTTCTCATCCAATATGTATAGCTTGGAAGTTGTCACTCCTATCCTCACAAGAAAAAGGTTGAACAAACTGAAAGTCAACACCACTTCTTAGGTCTATCAGAGAACCGAGGTCACATGGCAAACTGCTGTCCTGAAAACTGGACAGACAGGAGGATGTGGAGAATCACAGCTTAGACAGGGAGCAAAAGCAAAGGAGCAAAAGCCAACAGAAGGAGCCAGTATCAGTATAAACACTTCAAACTGTAATTAGCAAATTCCTGGAAGCTCAGTGCACATTAGCTTGAGAGTTAAAAATCCCTAAGGGGGCCCAGGGTTAGGGAGATCCCCTCACTTTTCTGAATTTTACGGTAAAGATCACAGAAAAATCCCTCTAGCAGAGAAGGAGGAAAGTAACTACTGTAAAATATGCCCAGAGTTCTCAGTTCTCCTTAACAAGGTCCCTCAAGGAAAACTATTTTACTAGAGCCTGACTGACTGGGGTTTTACCAAAGCTTAACCCACATGGGAGAAGGGAAATACCCACTTCAGCCTCCTCTAGCCTTTGAGGTAGAAGGAAATACCCTACTCAGACTCACTACAGACAGAGACCTAACTATCGGATTACAGAACACTTCTCCCACACCTTGCTACATCAGTAGGGCTCCAGCATAAGAAGAGGGGATTATAGCTAAAAGAACTGCAAGCCTCAGACTATTCTTAAATTCCTATTCTAGGAACAGTCAAAGATGACAGAGGAGAGAAAACAAGGACACTAGAGGAAATTCTAGCCTCTGGCACTACAGCAAAGCAAACATTAAATACAGCCTAACTCCTTGCCAGGTAAACAAAAAACCTCACACTAAAAGCCTATCTCAGTTCCTTTGACCTGATACATCATGTCAACAAAAAAACTACAAGGCATGCTAAAAGGCAAAAAACACAGTATGAGAGACAAAGCAAGCATTAGAACCGGACTCAGATATGGCAGAGATTTTGGAACTATGAGGTCAGGAACTTAAAATAACTGATTAATATACTAAAGTCTCTATTGGAAAAAGAGGACAATATGGAAAAAAAGACAAGTAATATAAGCAGAGAGATGAAAACCCCAAGAAAGAATCAAAAGGAAATGCTAGGAATGAAAAAACATAGTAACAGAAATGAAGAGTGCCTTTGATGGGCTCATCAGTAGACTGGACATAGCTAAGGAAACAATCAGTGAGCTTGCAGATACAGGAAGCAAAAACTGATAGAACTAAAGGAGAAACAGATAAATCTACTGTTATCGTGAAACAATTCCACACCCTTCTATCAATTGACAGATCCAAGAGGCAAAAAATCAGTAAGGATAGAGTTAAACTGAAGAAACACCATCAATCAACTAGATTTAATTGACATTTATAGAGTACTCCACTGAAGAACAGCAAAATACACATTCTTCTCAAAACCACATTCTGACACATAAAACACACCTTAACAAATTTAAAAGAATTGAGACATCATACAAAGTTTGCTCTTAGAGTACAATGGAATTAAACTAGAAATCAATAACATAAAGATAGCTGGACAATCCCGACATATTTGGAAATCAAGCAATACACTCTAAATAACACATGGGTTAAAGAATAAGTCTCAAAAGGAATTTAAAAAATTTAAACTAAATGAAAATTATAATATTGTGTTTCTCTGAAAATAAGACCAGGTCTTCTATTAATTTTTGCTCCCAAAGCATTAGTGCTTATGTTCAGGGGATGTACTCCTGGAAAATCATGCTAGGGCTTATTTTCCAGTTAGGTCTATTTTTGGGGAAACACAGTACAACCTATAACATTTATAGGTTGCAGTAAAATAGTGTTTAGAGGGAAATTTATAGAACTGACTACAAACATTAGAAAAAAGAAAGATCAATAATCTAAACTTCCAATTTAGAAAAACTAAATAAAGAATCACAAATTTAATCCAAAGGAAATTAAAGCAAACAAGAAATAATAAAAATCAGAACCAAAATTAATGAAATTGAAATCAGGAAAAACCATAGAGTTCTCAGTTCCCCTTAACAAGGTGTTAACAAAACCAAAAGTTGGTTCATTGAAAGATCAGTAACATTGAAAAACCCCTAGCCAGGCTAACCAAGAAAAAAGACAGAAAAAGAAAGAAAGAGAGAGAGAGAGGGAGGGAGGGAGGGAGAGAGAGAGAGAGAGAGAGAGAGAGAGAGAGAGAGAGAGAGAGAGAGAGAGAGAGAGAGAGAGAGAGAGGAGAGAGAGAACAGAAAGACACATATTACTAATATCAGAGAGAAAAAAGATGATATCAGTACGAACTTCATGAACACTGAAAGGATAATAAAGAACTATTATAAACAAGTCCATTGCCACAAAATTGATAACGTAGATGAAATCGACCAATTCCTTGAAAGACACAAGCTACTAAAACTCATACAAGGAGAAATAATCTGAATAGGCCTATCTATCTATTAAAGAAATTGAATCAATAATTAATAACCTTTCAAAACAGAAAGCACTAAACCCAGAGAGTTTCACTGGTGAATTTTACTAAGCATTTATGGAACAAAAGATATCAGTTCTCTACAATCGGTTACAAAAAAATAGAAGCAGAGGGAACACTTCCTAACTCAGTCTATGAGGCTAGGCTAACATTGCACTAATACCACACCAGGCAAAGCCATTACAGGAGAGGAAAACTACAGACTGATATCTCTCATACACAGTTTCCGTGGATCAGGAATTCAGGAGCATCTTAACTGGGTGGTTCTGGCCTGGAGTTCCTCGTGACATTGTAGTCAAGAGTTTGGGCAGGCTGAAGTCTTGACAAAGACTGGAGGATTTACTTCACATGGTGCTAGGGGTTGACAGGAGGCCTCAGTTTCTCTCCATGTGGGTCTTTCCACCAGTTGCTTAAGTGTTTCCATGACATGGAGGCTGGCTTTCCTGGGAATGAATGATCCAAAAGAAAGCAAGGTAGAAGCTGTAATGTCTTTTATGACCTAGCCTCAGAAGTCACATACTGTTATTTCCTGAATATCCTACTAGTAACACAAGCCAGCTCTATTCAATATGGAAAGGGACTAAAGCAGGAGCCACCTTGGAGGTTGTTTACAACATTATACAATGGAATACTTTCGGCAATTAGAAGAAATTACCTATACAGGTAACCAATACATGATGCTCAGATATTACAATGAAAAAAAAGCCAGACACAAAAGAGTACATACCGTATTCCATTTATACGATGTCCTAGAAAAAGCGAAATGAGTCTGTGGTTATTACCTCTGTGAGCGGGAGGTATTGAAAGGAAATGACACAAGGGAATTTCTGGGACGATGGAAATGTCCTGTATCTTGACAGGGGTGTGCATCACATGGGTATATCGTTTGTCAAAGTTGTACAATTAAAAATATTTGTATGTTTCAATGTAAAAACATTTACCTCGGACGTCATCAAAATGGCGGCGTGAGCGTATGACTGGAAGCCACCCAAGGATGGACTGTGAGGTGCTGCTTGAAGCCATGGCAGACCCACAAGATGGAAAATCCCACTGCTGTGAGGAACAAAGAATGATACAGAGGAACCTCCAGCTTATATTGTTCAGTGAAAACAGAAAGTGCAGACCTGTGAACATCGTACATTCTCTTTTGTATAGAAATGGTGTCACTGGAAGAACTAACCAGAAACTAATGAAAATTAGTTTTCTGCAGGGAGGTGACGGGAGCCAGGGTGGAGGGATTGGGGGAGGGGAGCACAGCATCTCTAGTGTGCCCTTTAATTTTTTACTTTTGAACCTGGTCAATATTTTACACATTTGAACAATTAAATTTTAAAAATTCCTGATATTGCAAACAAACAAACAAAAAAACATTTACCTCAAAAACCGGAAAAAAAAAAATCAAGTGAGAACTGTGAATGAGTGGAAGTAAAGATAAAACAAGAATGGCGGAACGCTGATAATTGTTGAAGCTGGCTGATGGATACATCAGGGGTCGTTACATTATTCTGTTTACTTTGTGTTTCAAAATTCCAAAATAGTAAAAGACTGAAACCAAACTGTTTTGTGTAATAAGCTCCTGTGAAAATTCATAAACAGAAAGCTTATTTAAGTTGGAGTTGAGAGGGCCTGTAGGGGGAGTTCTCATGCCCTACTATTCATCGTTAATTACCCCAACAAGGAACAGACTATTTTCCATCTCCAACAGGAAAATGTACTTCTACTCTACTACTTTAGCAGGGAGGATCTTCTACTCGGCCTATAAAGACTGTTACAACTCAGCCAATGAAAACCCACTACCCTTTGAACCCCCCGTTTCCTCTAATGGACTCTGTTTACAAAATTCCATCGGAACTCCCTTTTCCTCTATAAAAGAATGTTTTTCTCCTTTATTCTCTGGACTTGTGTATGGTTCGCCATTAGACTGCATGTCCCAAATTGCAATTCTTTGTTGTTTCTGAATAAACTCATTTTGCTGGAGAAATATCTTGCTATTTGTTTAAGGTCAACAACTCCAATTCCTTTGGGTAAAAGTTTATCCTTTCTTTCGTTTTACAATGCTAATTCTGAGGGCATGGTATCTTGCGAAGGCTGCATTATGAATTGCACACTAACAAGGTCAGGTCATCTTAGCAAACCTGATTATAACTGGGGACACAAAAATTTGATGATGGGAGGTGGGTAGTGCGAAAATCTTCCAGCAGTACATTTTAACCTCTTAGTAATTATGTAAAGATTTGTGAAACCTGTACAGCTCTTACGGAAAATGGGACAGCAAGCATTACACAAAAATGGCTCAAAGACCATTTCCTCTCCAATTAGATGATTTCCCCCTTCTTCCACCAGAGGGAAGCCAAGAAGGGACCATGGTGATCTGGATGGACATTTAGAAAGCACTACTTTATGTAGTGTCTCCTGCTTCTTCCCTCAAAGGCTCTAAGGGTATTTTGGGCAGGGGTGGGGATGTGGGAATGAAGTGAAAGAGTAAAGGAATTTGGAAGGTAGAAACACAGGTTATATTATCATACTCCTATCACTTGAGGATCTATTTTTAAATGTGGAAGTACATATGTCTTCTCACAGATGCTAGTGAACTTTCTTCCAGAACAGAGCCAAGAAGCCGCTAGTAAGAATGTGTGGAATAATGTAGTGATCTTGGAAACCACAGAATATATTTTGGGACTCTTAGTGCAGACGGGCCTGGATACATGAACGATGTTTAAGGGAATAAGTGTGGATGAGGCTAAAGAGTTTAGGGAGCCTCGTGCCTACCAGCAGGCACCCATTATCTCATTAAGAGAAAAAAAATCATTCCAAAAACTTAAGAATGAGGTTTTGTTTAATAAAGCTTGGTGTAAAAAAAAAAAAAAATCTTTCTTATAAAATAAAAAAAAATGTTCTTACAAAATAAATCCTCTTGCAGAATGAATTACATGAACACAGTTCATTCATATAATACTGAGTTATCTTTTTATAATAATATAAAAGAGCAGAAGCACCTTGCAGTTGCATAGCACTTTAGGCATGTCGGATAGTAATAATACTCACTGACTACCGAATATAGGCATACCTAGTTTTATTGTGCTTCACTGATTGCACAGGTGTTGTTGTTGTTTTTCCTTTTACAAACCGAAGGCAAGACCCTCCACCAGTGAAGACTTGCTTTATTGCAAGGGTCTGGAACTGAATCCACAACACCTCCGAGGTCTGCCTATAGATATACTAGAGACTGCTGGGTGTGTTAGAAGACTTACTTCATTTGATCCTCACAGTAACTTCAGGAGCTAGATACAATTAATAGCCCCATTTTATGGATGAGGAAACTGAGACACAGAGAGGTAAAGTAACCAAGGTTACACAGCTAGTGAGTGGGAGAGCTAGGATTTGAACCAAGGCAGTCTAGCTCAGGTGTCTGTGCTGCACTATGCTGCCTCTCAAAACTGACACAGTCTATTAGTTTTCTGTGGCTGCTGAAACAAATTATCACAAACTTAGTGGCTTAAACAACAAAGATTGATTACCGTGTTTCCCCAAAAATAAGACCTACCAGACCATCAACTCTAGTGTCTTTTGAAGCAAAAATTAACATCAGACCTGGTCCTATAAGACTGGGTATTATATATTATTATAAAGACCCGGTGTTATATTATTAATATGTAAGACACGGTCTTATATTAAAGTAAGGCTGGGTCTGATATTAACTTTTGCTCCAAAAGATGCATTAGAGCTGATGGTCTGGCTAGGTCTTATTTTTGGGCAAACACGGTACCTTACCAGTTCTGTAGGTCATAAATTCTTAAATCAATGAGTCAGCAGGGCTGTGCTTTCTGAATGCTCTGGGGGAAAATTGCCTTTTCCAGTTTCTAGATGCCACCTACATTTCTTGGCTCATGATCCCTTTGTCCATCTTCAAAACCAGCATCTGAGTCTACTTCTGTCATTCCATTTCTCCTTGAACACTGCCAGGAAAAGCTTTACACTTTTTAGGACTGTGATGAGATTGGACTCACCTGGATAATCTCATCTCAAGGTTCTTGAGCTTAATCACATCTGAAAATTCCCTTAGTCATGTAAATAGTCAGATTCTGAGAATTAGGACACAGACATCTTCTGGGATTATTGTTTACCACACATGGTTTCTCCAAAGGTTTTCACATATATTGACTCATTTGATATCAACAGTATGTGTCACGAGAGAGACCCAGCTCGCTCCGCCATTTGTAGTGTGGGCGGCCTGCGGGTCCTCTAGTCCCGTTCCCCACATAAGAATGCAGGATATGGCGAGGCCAAAAAGGAACACCCACGGAGCCATAGGTAGGGGAGTCATACCACTATAGTCTCACTGGAGGCTGGAGTCACATGACCGGCAACCTGCTGTCCACTTCTCTGCCTGCCAACCGGCGGACTCACTCTCGACTCACTGACCCACCAACCAACGCAGCCACGGCAGTTATATCAGTGGCTAATTAGCTAACTGGTAACAGCTGATGGTCAATTAGCCACAACTGATGGCCATGTACTATCCGAGCCAGTACCTTTCCACGTGAGACCAAGAGCCTGGAAACTGCTCTCTGGGACTGTGTCCCCACAGTATGGTAGAACAGAAAGTACATATATTAATTCCATTTTCCAGAGAGACAAAAGGAAAAATTGTTTTCCCCCAAAGCCATATGCTAGTATTAGGGCCCTTTACAAATGGATCTCAACCTACCTCTTCAGCTTCCTCCATCTAACCTCTAGTCAGAGGAAACTTTTTTCCCCCCTCAAAAAATGTGATACCGTTTCACAGCGGTCTTCAGATGTGTTGTCATACCCTCTGGGAAAGTCTCTACCATCGTGACTTGGCAAAAGTTTACTCATCTTTTAATGTCCAACCATGTTCTATGCCAGGTCTTCCCAGATCACACAAGCAGCTAGTGGCTGAGGTCTCATAGCACTGTCATATCCCTTCTATACACTGGCCACATATCATAACGTGTGAACACAGGGTGTTCAGTTGGGAATGAGTCTGACTAGTTTTGATGGAGATGCTAATATCATAGACATCAGGAGACCGAAGTCACAATAACACACACACACCTTTCCATAGAGAATCTGACAACCTGTTGCATAGCTCCTGGGCTCCTCAGCCAGACCAGAGTTACAAAATAGAGCCAGAGAGGAAGAAACTTCTGTGATGAGAGTAAGGGCTGCTATAATAAAAATACCATAGACTTATAAAGGACAGAAGTTTATTTCTCACAGTTGTGTAGGCTGGAAGTCCAAGATCAGAGTGCCACAAAGTTGGGTTCGGTGAGGGTCTTCTGGGTTGCGGATGGCCAGTCTGTCATTTCTTTATATGGTGGAGATGACAAGAGTTCTCTGGGGTCTCTCTTATAAGGGTACTAATTCTATTCATGAGGGCTCCACTCCCATGACCTAATTACCTCCCAAAGGCCCCATTTCTTAACACCATTACAGTGGGGGTTAGGATTTCAACATACGAATTTTGAAGGGATACAAACATTCAGTGCATTAACAATTCGCATCAGCAAAAACTTTAGTTTACCAACAGAATCTCAATTCAGCATTTGCAATGACCAAACCTTGGTTAAAAGGCAAAAGCAAAAAAATTCAAATTTGACTCAGTCTTCTTCCCACCCTCAGAGAAGGAATTCCAGGCAGAAAGGACAGGGTATGCAAAGGTAAGACGATATTAAAGTGTTAGAAAAGATTATACTCACTCATATGACATCATGTATGTATTTTTTAGCTTCAAGTCTGGGCAACGGATGAGAAGATTTCTTAAGGTTCTTTGTTCTAGAATTCTATGCTGATGTGTTGAGAATTCTGTCATGCAATAAGGTGCTTGTCATGTATAATTCCAAATATGTATAGCTAAGCAAGATCAGAAGAATTGGAAAATTTGCAAAAAATACTATCTCAAACAAAAATATACCACACAGGGATGAAAATATGTGATACTTATATGAATTTTTGCAACAATCCAAAAGTGAGCATATCAAAAGATTCCTGTGAGTATCTACTGTTACTTTTCATTATGTTATACTAAAATCCCATTTTACTCTTTTACTTCATTGCTAATAAGGTAATTTATGAAGAGAAGAAATATCACTTAAAGTAATGATGGGGAAGAGTACATGGGGAAGAGGGTAATTTCCAGAGATTATTTTGTTTACTTTGAGCATTTTTTGATTCGTAGAAGAAACGCATGTCATTGCAGACTTTTTAGAAAAGTACTTAGTTATTTTTGCATATGTATTTTTGTAACAGCTTTATTGAGATATAATTATTATACTGTAACAAAATTATTTCAACAAAAATTAAAATCATGTACCTTTTTATTCCCCCTTCTTCTGCCTCCCTCCTCCCCCCAAATCATGTACTCTTACAAGGTTACACATTAAATATTTTGGCATACATCCTTCTAACCTTTTTTCCTTAATAGATTTTTCTTGGATTATAACAAAATTTCATTGATAAAAAACAATGTGTATCAAAATACACCCAAAACAATTATTACATAGAAAACACTCATATTTCTAGCAGTAGTTATCTTGGGGAAGCTGAGAGGGGGCTAGGTTTGTTGAAGGAGTAGTGGAGGCAAAAGGATATTTTCACTTTATCTGTAATACTCTATTTTTAAAACAAGAATAGATTCAGTGTATTATTAAGTAAACATTAATAAAAAACAAGAAAATCCAAACAGAGAAGAAGAGTTGACACATGTATAAAATAAATTTGGAATAGGGATGGTTATGATAAATGAAAGAGAATTAACATGTCTAGTCTTGGCAGGGAGGGTAATTTCAGGAGCCTTGCTCTGCCAACATGGCCTCACCCTCTCCTTCTACCATCATTTCCTGACTCATGAGTTCCAAAACCATTAATATTGCAACACATGATTAAGAAATGTTGAAATCATCAGTCTTCAGAAATTCAGGTAGCTACACTTTTATTTTAATTTTTTTTTATTTTGCTCCAGAAATATGTTCCTGATTACCAACTTCCAGTGACTCTTAAAATAAAACACTACTTAAAGTCAAACAACTTAATTAACAAACATATATTGAACACCTATATATTTTAAAAATGTTCAGGACCATTTAGAGTTATAGCTAACGACAGATACTCCTTTAGGAGATTAAACTAAGCTGCATAACTGTGTTCATACCTTTAAAATTGGTACAATTCACCTGGAGTTTGATGGCTAAGTAGTTTTTTCTCATTGTGATGGCATTAGGAACGTCAGATGACTGGGCTCTAGTAAACCCACTGTGCATTAACATTCAGATTGCAGGCATGAGGCAAAGTTTACAATATCTCGCCTCACATAATTTTTCTCTATACGAGGCCTAATCCTAATTGGGATGCAATTGGCATTTCTGAAGCCAACATCCTACATATACAGCAATCAGAAACAGGAAAGAGATATATGCACCTTGGTTGAGGCATAGATAACTCGAATAATAAGAAAAGCTAAGAATGAAATGAGCTGTTGTAGTCATTGTTCTCCTGGTGTCTCCATCTGATGAGTCTTCCAGGGCCCCTCCTGAAGTCCTCAAGTCTCCTCCAGGAGCTGCCCTGAGCCACATATACCTTGCTCTTCTCTACTGAGCATGTTAGGATAAGAAACAGTATGTCCACCTTTAGGATGCCTAGGAAGGCAGTACAGACTCTTTTATTATGTTGTTACATGCAGCTCTTTCCATGAAAAGTGTTTTTTAATATAAACTGCTCACTCAGTAGAGAAAGAATACACTGAACCAGTTTAATATCCAATTCAAAAGCATGTTACAATAAAATACATCTAAAATTTAAAAAACACACACTAAAAGAACAATTCTTTATCGAAAATTCTAATATCCAAAAAAAGCTCTGAAAAGTTTCTTCCTAAGTTTGGTGACAAAACCTGACCTGACCTGATCGCAGGCTCTTTATAGTCTTTAGTTATCAGACTTATGGGTGTCATTCATATATTCACCACACATATATTAGTGTATTTGATAATGGGTGCCAACCTAGACTCTTTTGGAAGTTTTAAATAAAATGTTTTATATGTACCCTATTACTTTCCTAAAATCTGAAAACTTTTTATTCCAAACCACAACTAGCCCTAGGTTTTCAAATAAAGGATTGTGAAGCAGTATTTCCCCAAACTGTTCATGACAAGATGATTCTACCAAACCCAAAGATAGTTCCAATACATTTTTTTGTCCCACAGTATTTATGTCACGAGGATGAATCTCCAGGAAGAGAGCAAAAGTATGTTAGAACAGCTGCAGGAATAAATTGATGCAGGAATGATTTGGTAAGTGATGTAGCTATGAGACTGTGTAATTACCAGAGGCCATTCACCCAGAAAGACAGCACACAGCAATACTGCTAGTAGTTATCTGCATAAAAATGAAGCCCCACGCTTTTGAAGCTTCTTTTAGATATAGTGCTTTCGGATATTCTTATTTAGTAGTTATCAACCTGTCTAAACATCAGATTCTCCCAGAGAGCTTCCCCTTCAAACATTCTGACTTCCTTGGTCTAAAGGGGCCTTGACAACAGTGTTTTAAAAAACTTCCTACATGATTCTAAGGGGCAACCAGAGGTTTAAAATGTCCCAATATTCAGGTTGTACCCCAGACCAGGTAAATGAGAATCTCTGGGGGTGAAACCCAGACACAGGTATTTTTTAAAAAGATGCTCAAGTGATTCCAATGTATACCCAATGTCGCACAGCGATAGTTACGCCCCACTGAGTTGCTTGGCTTAAGGAGTGTGGGTGTCAATTGTTTTGTTTTCCTTTTCTTCCTTCTTGAACTAAGTCAGTCTTAGATCACTGTAATAGAGTCACCGATAAAAAAGTCTAAGTTTTATCCACTCTGATGGCGGCTTACTCATGCAATCTTTCCCCATTTGCTCTAAGAATGAAAAAGGGGCAGGGATAGAATGGCATGAAAATCACATGAGAAATAGTTTAAAATACATTTAGCAAAATAATCCACACCATATCAAATTCCTTTGCACACAGTTAATTATAATGAAAAAAAAAAGAGTGAAAAGTAGAATTCACTTTAGTTGAGGCTATAATGCAAAGGAGAGCACACCTTAAAAAGCACATCACAGGAAGTCATAGCATTTTCCAGTGAATTCTAGGATAGCAAATAAAAAATTACTATAAATTTCCAGTGACACTAACTGTTCAGGATACCAATGTAAAGCAGATTCCTATACACATTTTAAAGAAAGTTAGAAAAGACATTAAAAAATTTGAGATAATTTCTGCTCAGAGATCAACTGAAATATATAGTAAGGTGCATATTTTTTAGATACGAGATAGATCTCTGTTGCTTTTACTTAAATATTTTCATGCATTCTAAAGGTCGTATGAAAAGGATATTTACTTTTGTTTTCATTACTAACCCTGAGGAAGGCAGAACAAATGTGGAGTGGGCTTCACAGCTCACTGGGAACCAAACCCCACACTTGCCACAATTGTAATTGGAAAGTAGTGGAAGAAGTCCAGGGTACTACACTTCTTCAGGCTTCGACATACATCTATTTAAACCACTTAAAACAGGTATACATTTGGGTATCTAGCACAGTGGCATTTTTCCACGCACAAGTAAGAACCATTTTAAAATTTTATCACTTTTAGTCTCCACACTGGTTTAAATGAACAAAACAAAATTTATATTTACCATGTAGGAACTTTCAGTTCAATACACAGCTTTCAGGTCAATATATACCAATATAGAGGGACATTATAGCTTCACTGCTCAGGATGATCCATTCAGCAGGGGAAAAAAAATGGATAAGTTCTATTTATTCTGGTCTTTCACTAGAACGTGTTGGCTGTTACAAGGGAGTAGAGAGAGGTGGAACTCCATCATAGCGGAATATGCGAGGAGCTGGCATTTCCTTTGCCATCATAATTATTTTTCTTAGAATGAAACTTGGGATTGCAAATTTAGCTGAATTTACCACAGTTTCAACCTTTGTAATGAAATAAAGTTCATTCCCTGGGCCAAAAACCCCAAGCAGCTGTTGGGAGCAAGAGAGCAATGAGGACAGAAGAAAACAGATTCACCGCATTGTTATCAAGAATGGGTTTCCCTGCTATGTACTTCACCTCATTCGCTGGGCTGTTGACCACCATGCCAGTGCTTTCATCCAAACCTAGAGCGGAAAAGAAGCCAGGTGAGGTGGAAAATCCAAATGACTTGATTAAAAAAAAAAAAAAAAAAAAAAAGTAGCTTTATCCTCCAAAGGAAATAATCTTTGAAAGATTCTCAGCCACCTGTAAAATGACTTGAGTGAATCATCTATATGGTGAGAGATATGTAACGCTTGGTTACAAAGGCCTCTTTGAATACATGAGCTTCAGTACTCCTCAATACTGTTCTCTCAACACTGCTGGAGTCCCTTCAGAAATAGAAGGGAGAATATGAAAAGCAGAGGTGGTGTAAAACTGGCAGATGGGGCCTGCCTTCCCAGTGGCTCCCCTCCAAGACCAACCTGTGAGGCCCCTGAGAGGACAGATCATGTCTGAGTCTCTGCAGTGGATACCCAGGACCCAGCATGGCGCTGGCACAAAGGAGGCACACCGAGATTTACTGAATGGATTAAAATGTCCCACAGCCCACAATTTTTTTTTCAACCCACTCAATATGATCAGACACTTGCCTAGTTAGAGCCCAGTTTAGAATAAAACCTAAGCTCTTTAAAAAAACGTGTGTGTGTATGTGTGTATGTGTGTGTGTGTAGTTACTGACCCTTCAGTGTGAATTAAAAATCACACAGATTCCTCCCTAGCATCTAGATGAGACTAACGAAACTGAGGGAACAAGCATACTGACTGGTGGGGAGGGGAGAGGAAGGAAGGGCAAGCAGATTATCTTGGGGCATGAAGAGAATTGGGAGGACTGTACTCAGGGAAACTCCAAACTCCCAGCCTCTTCATTGGATGAATCAAAGGAGAAAACATGGTTGATTAGAATGTATAGCAAACATACACTTAACAAAATATGTCAGCACACTGATATGACAGGAGAGCGTCAGAAGCAAAGCACAGACAACTTTTTGGAAGACTCACTCTCCCATATATCTTAAGTGGAGCGAAAAACTCATAGGGAGGACAGCAAGCACGATGTCACAGTAGAAAAGCAGGTCATATGTGTACAGATTAGTATAATACTTATCTCTCAAATGGACTTGGAGAACAAATGGAAGGAAGGGACGTTAAAATGATTTGATCCCAAATGTTCTGCTTTCCCAGGATTAGGTGAAATCCCATTAGTAGAGCATCTGTTTTCTGCACTGTCATATCCTCCCCACACAGCTTCTACTTATGGCTCTGTAGGACTAATTCTCTTTCAATTAACTTAACAAAAAATAAGAAAATCAAAATTGTAGAAGAGACTTTGACCTATCATTCCTGGTTCCTTAATTTCCTAGGTCTATGGAATTGTTTTCATTGTCATATCTTTTCTTTCTTTTCCATTTCTTTAACACACCAATAAGTTGCAGTAATGAGAGAATGTTCTTACCAGTAAATTGCATTGTAGCTCCTAAATATGAGTCCACAAGTGATCCTAGCAATCCAGCCAGACCCCCAAATGCAATAATTGGCCACTGGGGAGCGGAAATGTCCAAATCATTAACAAAAACCAACTGTGTGAGGAAGTAGGCGATACCCACAAAGGTACCACCAAGAAGACTGGAAGCAAGGCCCACCATCGTAACCCCTCCATTGGTCCCTGAAGAAGAAACATGAATAAAATCATCTGGTTAAAAAGCAGCAAAAACATGAAGACAAGAAAAGCAAAAACTTTTGGTATTTATCCAATCAAGACTAATTTAAAGAAAGGGTTCTCTCTGATTTAATCCAAAGATCGTAAGACCAGAGCCTACTGACATTCTAAGCAGTGAACGGTTCAGTGGAGCCAGATTGCCTGGTTTCAATCTCAGTACTGTTACTTCCAAGCTATGTGACTATGTGTATAGTGAAGTTAGAGCTCATTTCTCTATGCCTTCATTTCCCTTTTTGCAAGATGGAAATAACAAAAGGACCAATTCACACAATTATTAAAATTACTAAATGGTAATCCATGTAGAGCAGTTAGAACAGTGCCTTGCACATAGTAGGTACTCAAATGTTAGCTAGTCATGGTGATGATGAAGAGGAAGAAAAAAAAGAGAAGGGAAGGTGGAGGAAAAAAGGAAAGGAAGAGATAGAAGAGGAAGAAAAAGAGGAGGCGGGAAGAAGGGGGATGAGGAGGTGGTGACAGACAAAAAAGTAGTAGTAGTAGTAGTAGTAGTAGTAGTAGTAGTAGTAGTAGATGATAGTGGTAATGGGGAACTGAGATATATGTCAAAGCACTATCTACTTAACAGGCCCTCAAGAAATACTGTATCATTACCTCCCTGTCCTTTCCCATTGATTCGTCTCTGAGATGTTCTCTACGTTTCTGTATTGTTTGTCTAGAATGTGCTAATATTTCCTGCAAGTGTTATTTATCATCACTAATTTCATGGCCTACAGCAATTTTCTAGTTTAGGAGATTAAAGTTCTTAAAAAAGAAAAACAATAAATCAAGGTTTTTTTGGTTCTTTTTTTTTTTTTTTAAAGAAACTTAAAGACTCACCAACTGGAACTTTCTCCCAAGTTGTTATTAGTCTTGGCGGGCTTTTACTTAGAACGGTGCCAATTTCTGAAGCCCATGTGTCTCCGGCACAGCAGGCCAGTGCAGCCAAGAGAGACAAACACATCCAGGAAGCAGTGTACTGCTTGGAAAAATCGATTGGAATTTCCCCGGGGCCATTTTCTATCATGTACAGTAGGGCCAGCTCTGTGGGTACAGCTCCATTACAGAACACCTGAACCCAATTCCTCTGCCCGCCTAGAAACAACCAAGTAGATAAAAAGGATCAGAAATGTTTTCTCCTCAGAAGGAAAATTATGCACTTATTATGAACTTATATAATGTTTAAGAAAAGAAAAATGACTAAAAATTTTAAAAAATGACCAAAAGTGGGATAGTACCTTTGTCCCCATACTATATTTAGAATAATTAATGATAGATGTTAGTGCTTCTAAAATTTTGCTGTTACTTGCGATTGTGGTAAAGTAATGGTAAACTGAATTAGGCTACTAGAGTAATTCTCATAAAATGTATCTGCTTCAACAGTCTAAATATGTTTTGATTAAAAGCTTATGCTTTGTTAGGATGTAATAAAGCAATTCTTTTAAGGAGGGTGCAGCTCACAGTGGCCCATGCAGGGATGGAACTGGCAACCTTGGTGTTATTAGCACCACGCTCTAAGCAACTGAGCTAACCGGCTACCCCATAAAGTAATTCTTTTAGAAATGTCAAACATAATTCATTTTACCTTCTTTGTATTCTGAATCTAGACGCTTCTTTGTTTCTCCCTTCCATTTAGTGAGTTTTGAAGAAGAAAGGAAAAACATGAGCAGAGAGGTAAAAAAGCTGAAATTTGCAATGGTTAGGATAAATCCAACCACTAGCCCTGAAAGAAACACATGTACATAGAGAATTAATCTTAGTCCATACATCAATGCTGTGAAAAAAAGAATGAATTTTTCTTGGTTATTTTCACATAACTTTAAAAGTACATTTCCAATACATTTCCACTTTTACCAACTAAGATAGTACCAAACAGTAAATGGAATGTCAGTTTGATTAAATTGAGATGTACTTCTTACCATATTGTGACCTGTTTTCCAAAAAACTATGCTATATAAACATAAGATATTATTTTGAACACACTTTTATAATCAAGTTACAGATCACTATATGATTTTATTATTATTAAACAGTATGTATTAAAAAACAAAACAAAAAATAAAAAGAATTAAAAAAATATTAAATAAAAAAGAAAAAAACAAACAACAAACATGTATTATATATGTTATATACAATATTTGGATAGATGGCTAATCTGAAAAATTTCCAAATTCATTGTGATTCTCAGGGGAGATAAGATTATAAAGTTTTTCAGGTTTCTATTTTTTACATTTTCTTCCCATAGCCTGATTTTATAAAGAAAATTTTAAAAAGATAAACTTTATATGCTTTTCCAAGAATTTTCACATCTCTGTTGTTGAGCCTCACAAACTATGTGAGAAGATACAGCATTTCTTAGCTAAGTTTTCCCACTTAAATCTATGAAAATAATTCTGAATTGCTTGTGGAACTAAAAATGGAATATGTTCTGTGACTGTGATTTTAGATTTTGAGACCTTTCTCTTTGTTTCTTTTGTTTGGGCAAACATGAAAGGGGATATCCTTCATTTTTCTATGAGTGACCAATTTCAAGAAAGGATTATGAAACCTATTTTTCAATCAGGAAAATAAACAAAAGGGAAGCCTACATTTCATGACAAAGAGGAAAAAAGGAAAGATGAGTTCTAGCTATCACAGAAATACAAAAACAGGCCATGACATCAACTACTGAATCAGTTAAACATGCTTGAGACCTAAAGAACTTGCTGTGGGTTAATTAAGAAATTATAAAGCCTCTCTCTAGGTAATTCTATATGGGAAGTACAAGCACATGTTGAAATTGGCTTTTTAAATCACCCAAAAACTCCTTGAAGGCCTTTTGTTACAAAATTTGAAAGTTCTTGTGAGTAAAATTTGGTGGTTGAGATAGCGAAGTACCCTCATTTTTATTACTACAATGGTTTTATTTAATTCTACAAAAATGAATTAGAGGATTCTGGGAAGATGATGGAGTGGGAAGCGCCAGGACTCCGTCTTCCCACCCAGACAACAACTGAACTGGAAGAATCTGTCTGATAAAAACTATTTTAAAACTCTGGAGTCTACTGAAAGCTTGTAACTTCCAAGGGAAGGTTTGGAAAGGAAGCCACAGTTAATTTTTGTCAAGTTCAGCTCTTAGCTGGGTATCAGCATCCAATCTACCACGCTCAGCCATGTGGTAGGCAGTGCAAGAATTGTAGTAGCAGCTTGCACCCAGTTTGTGGGAGATAAGTGGGCAGCAAGAACCTTGTTTTCCAAATATCAGGATTTGTATTCTGATCACTGATTGCTACTTCTGATCACAGAGGTTCAGACACAGAGGCTGGCAACTCTTGCACTCCACCCCCTCCTGTTGCAAGGCCCTCCCTGTCTAGCTGAGGAGACTTCCAGAGGATTTAAAGGGCTGGCCCCAATCCCCCTTCATTTTTCAGTTTTTCCTCATTTTTGGGAACCAGACATAAAGACTAGGACATTCAAAAACAATTACATTTATGGAGCAAATTAGGAAGTCGCCACCAGGCATACCCAAGGAAAGGTGTAGGCTCAGAAAAGACTGAGAAGACCTTAGGTTTACACCTCAGGTGGGTCCTTGTCACAGAGACAGCCGACAACAATCAAAACCAAATCAAAACCAAAACCAAAAAAAGCAAACCCTGAGGTCAAAGGAGATTCTGATTTCCAGAGTTACCACATTATTCAACCTAAATGTCCAGTTTTCAAAAAAATCTCACACAGCATACAAATAAACAGGAAAGTGAGGCCCATTCAAAACAAAAAATAAATGAACAGAGACTGTCACTGAGAAAGGCCAGATGGTGGGCCTACTAAATAAAGACTTTAAAACAACAGTCTTAAAGATGCTCAAAGGACTAAAGGAAGATGTGGAAAAAGTCAAGAAAATAATGTATGAACAATATGGAAATATGAATAAAGAGACAGAAAACCTAAAAATAAACCAAAAAGAAATATTGGAGTGGGGTGGACAGCTGGCTCAGGTTGGTTAGAGCGCAAGCTCTGAGCAATAGGGCTGCTGGTTCGATTCTCACATGGGCCAACGAGCTGCACCCTCCACAACTAGAATGAAGACAATGAGCTCCTGGGCAGCCGGATGGCTCAGTTGGTTAGAGTGCATGCTCTCAACAACAAGGTTGCCGGTTTGACTCCTGCATGGGATGGTGGGCTGCACTCCCCGCAACTAGATTGAAAAAACGGCAACTGGACCTGGAGCTGAGCTGCGCCCTCTACAACTAAGATGGAAAGGACAACAACTTGACTTGGAGCTGATGGGTCCTGGGAGAAACACACTGTTCCCCAATAAAGTTCTGTTTAAAAAAAAAAAAATACTGGAGCTGAAAAATACAATAACAAAAATGAAAAATTCACCAGAAAGTCAAGAGAACATTTGATTTGAGAGAATAATCAGCAAATCTGAATACAGCACAATGAAAGGTATTGAGTCTGAAGAACAAAAAGAAATAAGACTGTAGAAGAGTGAAGAGAGCTTGAGGGTCCCATCAATATACACATGTGGGAATCCCAGAAGGAGAAGAGAGAAGAAGGGGGAGAGAAATTATTTGAGTAAGTATGCCTAAAAATTTCCCAAGTTTGATTAAAGACACGAATATAAACATGCAAGAAGTTCAACAAACTCCAAGTAGAACGAATTCAGAGACTCACATTGAGACACACTATAATCAAATTGTTCAAAGACAAAGAGAGCATCTTGAAAGCAATAAGAGGTAAGCAACTTGTCACAAAGTACCCTCAATGAGATTATCAGATTTCTTATCAGACACTTTGGAGGCCAGAAGGCACTGGGCAGATATATTCAAAGTGCTAAAAGAAAAAAAAAATTCAAAAAAGAATCCTATATCCAGCCAGACTATTTTTCAAATGTGATGGAGAAATTAATAGAGTTTTAATATGTTACTGATGTTATACTGGCGAAAATTCGATAGAGTGTTATAACTTCAGGATGTTAAATGTAATTCTTGTGGTAATCACAAAGAAAATAATTATAGGAGGAGGAGGGACTCGGTGGGAGGATGGGCTCACTTTGTTTTGCGCAAATTGAAAAGTGCACCAGACTAGGAGGTGAAACTCCTCCTCCTGGGCTTGGATAATGCTGGCAAGACTACTCTTCTGAAGCAACTTGTATCTGAAGACATCAGCCACATCACACCTACACAGTATTTTATTATACCATACTATTATATATAATATAACATAATATAATATAATACCCGGTCGTATATTATAGTAAAACAAGACTGGGTCTTGTATTAATTTTTGCTCCAAAAGACACATTAGAGCTGATTGTCAAGCTAGGTCTTATTTTCGGGGAAACACGGTAGCTGAATTACTGGAGGAAGAAAAGCTAAGTTGTGTGCTGGTACTGATCTTTGCTAATAAGCAGGATTTGCTCACGGCAGCCCCTGCCTCTGAAATTGCACGACTGAACCTGTACACTATCTGCGACCAAGTACGGCAGATCCAGTCTTGGTCAGCTCTCACAGGAGAGGGCATTTAGGATGGCATGAACTGGGCCTGGAAAAATGTCATTGCAAAGAAGAAATAAAATTTAAATGAATGGGGATGCAGGAGCTGCAGGAGCTGAATTCTGTCTTTAAAAACATTAATTTGCTGTTTTCTGACCAAATGTTTCTCCATCTGTGTACAGCTACAGCTGTTTGAAGAGAGGGAATAACAGTTTAAAACGAATCCCCATTCCAGCAGTAGATTTATGATCTCTGAGGTTCAGTATCATTTTTCAAATAAAGGAATTATATTATTTCCTCTGGAAAAAAAAAAGAAGAAAATAGTTATAGAATATACACAAAAGGAAATGAGAACAGAATTAAAACATTTCACTACAAAAATTAATTAAACTCAAAAGAAGACAGTAATGCAGGAAATGAGGGACAAATAAACTGTAAGATACAGAGAAAACAAACAGCAAAATGACAGAAGTCTCTCCTTATTGGTAATGACTTTAAATGTAAATGAATTAAAAGCTCAAATCAAAAGACAGATTGGCAAAATGGATAAAACACACCATCCAACTATATGCTGTCTACAAGTGACTGACTTTAAATCCAATGACACAATGCGTTGAAAGTAAAAGGACTGAAAAAAGATATTCCAAACAAATAATAACCAAAAGACAGCATGAGTGGTTATACTATTATCAGATCAAGTAAGACAAGCTTTCTGCTGTGGCCATGTGACATGACCCCATCATATATATACAGGGGGTGCCAAAACAATGTATACAAGTGGACAACGTTGCTCAAGCAGTAGTTCGCCATAATCAGAAGTGTCTGGACGCTGATGGTAACCACTCTGAGCACCTCTTGTAATTGCAGAAGTCAAACGTGACTTGTATTCATCTTTTGTTATCGGTATATATTGAGTATTACAACTTTAATACAGTGCTCCTTTCTTAAAATGTGTATACATTTTTTTGGCACCCTTTGTATATATTTTAAAAGCATTTCCTATCTTTCTGGGATAACAATATAATTTACATTCATCCCAAATCTACTTTGCCCCAGCCTGAGAAGCAGCCATTTCTCTGAGGAGTTTGGTTCATTTAAGTGAGGAATGAATATTACAGGTCAGGACCTGGGCTCATAATGTGCTCATTGCTAGTGGGGTGTATTTGGTTTTTGTGGACAGGGCAAGTAAATACACACATACACATATACACAAATATACCTACATGCACATATATATGCATGCATTTACATGTGTAGCACATATACGTGTAAATACCTACACACATAAATGTTTTTAGAAATCATAAGATTATACCAATAATGCCAATTCTAATCCATCTCCACAGATTCTCTCTTGCTTTTTCCCATTTTGTATTTATATGCCTCTTTCTCCTTAGTAAGAACTCTGGCTTCAAACAATGACAATTTCACTCATTTGCTCAGTCCTCTATTATATTTGTTTCAGAATTGCTTCACTCCCACAACAGAAAGGAACCTACCAAAGATAGCTTTGGATTGGTTTGCAATTCTCCCCTTCTCGTCCCAAGACCGACAGAGTATAGTTAAATACTGTGTTCTTAAGTTACTTTTTGTTTTTTTCCTTCAGTGTACTTATAGTTTTAATTAAAAAACCCATTGGGGCGGCCCATTGGCTCAGTTGGTTGGAGTGCAGTGCTCATAACACCACGGTCGCCGGTTCGATTTCCACATGGGCCAGTGAGCTACACCCTCCAAAACTAGAATGAAAACGACAACTTGACTTGGAGCTGAGCTCCCCCCACAACTACAATGGAAGCAACGACTTGACTTGGAGCTGATGGGTCCTGGAAAAACACGGTTCCCCAATATTCCCCAATTAAAAAAGAACAACAAAAAACCATTGTGTTCATCTGCTTTAGTTTGCTTTCAGTTTTAGATTCCCCGCTTCTCACCTTTAGTGATTTAATTTTATTTCTTAAGTATATAACACTGGCATGCTTTCAAAAGACAAACTTACACTTCCTCCTATGTCCCTTCTGCTCCTCCCTCTATATTTCACTTTCCTTTCTTTCTTTGTAGGTCACCAACTTCACTTTTCTAGTTTATCATTCCTGCGTTTCTTTTTATAAAGATAAACAGATCTATGCAGGTTTTGTTATTTTCCCTTCTTTCTTACACAAAAGGTAGCATTCTTTCCGAATTCTTTTGAACTTTCAAGCACACTTTTGATACTAATTTTAGTCTTTCTTTTAGGGAGAAATGAGTGAATCTACCATTGAGCACTTAGATCAGTGGCACCTAAGAAATTTACATTTGCTTTGTAAATTGGTCTCTCGTGAGTTTGTCTGCTTCAAGTCTAAACTTGAGGCCCTGTAGGGCTGGGTACCAGTTTCCCAGATTGTGACAACCACACAAAGCAATGCTATCTTGTGTAGCACTGTCCAGACTGCCTGCTTATATATATATTTTAAGGGGAACAGGACTTTATTGGGGAATAGTGTGTAATTCCAGGACTTTTTTCCAAGTCAAGTTGTTGTCCTTTTCAATCTTAGTTGTGGAGGGTGCCGTTCAGCTTCAAGTTGTAGTCCCCTCAGTCTTAGTTGTGGAGGGCACAGCTCAGTTCCAGGTCCAGTTGCCGTTACTAGTTGCAGGGGGCACAGCCCACCATCCCTTGCGGGAGTCAAACCGGCAACCTTGTGGTTGAGAGGACGTGCTCCAACCAACTGAGCCATCTGGGAGCTCAGGGCAGCTCAGCTCAAGGTGCTGTGTTCAATCCTAGTTGCAGGGGGCGCTGTCCACCATCCCTTGAGGGACTCGAGAAATTGAACTGACAACCTTGTGGTTGAGAGCCCACTGGCCCATGTGGGAATCGAACCAGCAGCCTTTGGAGTTAGGAGCATGGAGCTCCAACCGCCTGAGCCACTGGGCCGGCCCTGCCTGCTTATATTTTGAACTACAAACTCTTCCATCCTTGACTAACTCTATGGTTGATAATTTGTTCTCTGTAACTCATTAATAAAAAAGATTTTTATTAAATAACACATTAAACAAAATTATACTAAGTAATGGAATAAGTGATACGAAAACACTGTTTAAAAAGTTAATATTTAACAAATAAATATGGAATAATATTTTATTAAATAATAGACCAGAGGACCAGGGTCCCATTTCTGTAGTAATAATACTTCCTACTGGTTAGCTCAAGGTTCAAGTACCACAACTCTTGAGATGCTGATTGATCCTTCCAGAGATACTCAATTATTGGCATTTTACTTAAGTTTGGTATACTTTAATTGAAAATGCAAGAAATAGGGTAATGCTGTATAAAGTACATACTAATAAAGTACTTCAATTCTGGAGCTGAATAGTCTGGAGTTCAAACCTCGGTGCCTCCACTTACCTCTGCGTGACTAGGAGAAGTTACCTAACCTTAAGCCTGGATTGCTCATTAGTACATAAGAAATAATTTCTACCACACTAGCTTGCTATGAAAAGTTAAGCGAAATAATTTTTATAGCATGCTTATTATCCTCTCACACAAGGCCCTTAATAAATGTTAACTAACATCACGGGTAATAATAATAGTTACAGTGGCAGAAATCTCAACAGTAACATTATTATTTTTGTAATCATATATTATTATTATAACAACAATTGTGAATATTATTATTGTTAGCCAACCCTTAAGTTTTTTCCGTTGGCTTTAGAAATATTACAAAAGTAGTATGTGGCTATTGGAGGGAAAGCTGAAACATATGGAAGTATACAAAGAAAAAGTAAAAATGTCCCTTCTCACCCCCCTACCACTCCCATCTCTTTTTCATGGATAGTCACTGTTAACAATTTGTTCCCAGGTCTTTAAACAAAACCAAAGAATATGGCCCCAAAACAAGCTACCATGAAGTGTTACAAAAGTCATCTAAATTTTTTTACTTCAACCACCTTAAAATACTACATGAAGTGATCAATGTTTGTGCTGATGACAGGTTCAGAATGAGTAAATAAATTCAAGGCTTTGAAAGAATGACTTCTTTCATGTGCTGTGTTTCACCGAAAATAAGAACTAGCCAGACAATCAGCTCTAAAGCATCTTTTGGAGCAAAAATTAATATAAGACTCGGTCTTATTTTACTATAAGACCCGGTCATAGTGTAGTGTAGTGCAGTGTAATGTAGTGTACTGTAATATAATGTAATGTAATACATAATACTGGGTCTTATATTAATTTTTGCTCGATGCATTAGAGCTGATTGTCCAGCTAGGTCTTATTTTCAGGGAAACATGGTAGTTTGAAAATATCTTAGAACATCTGGCAACTCCCAGATACGTCTTAACTTTTAGATTAGTAACTGCCATCTCTGGTTTGTGTCTATTCCACCTCCCCAACTGACCTCTCCAATCTCCAGTTGTTAGTGATAAGAAGTTTATGTGCATAACAAGAGGCTCCCAAAGCACTTCCTGACTCAAGGATTTAGGCTTACTTCTCAGTTTGAAACAGGTAAATTCTGTACCTAACAGATGTCATCAGGATAAGTAAAGTAACACCGTCTACAAATGCCTCCGAGAATGGGAGTGGCGTGACACCCAAAATTCGAACCAAGGTGTCTCAGGTATAAACTCTCACAGGACTACAATTGCATTAATTTAATAAACTCCAATCGAATCAATTGTACCATACCTAATTTGCCTAGAAAAAGACTGCGGGAATCAAAAGAAGGCTGGTTAGCCCTAAATATAGAACATTTGACAATAAAACAGTTCTGAGGTGTCCTAATTAAATTACAGTGAAGATGAAAGCGAACCAGAGAGTGGGAGAAAGGGTAATTAACCAGTTAATAGCCGTGGTCCAACTAACAAAAGACTGCTCACATTCCTAATGCATGATGAAGCCTTGCATCAACTTCCAGGAGGCTATCTAAAAAGAAATAGCAAACCACCAGATGTCACTGCATCCCGCTTATGTATGAAGTTTTGGGACTGTTGCCTACAACCAATCAAAACTAGTAAATATTTCTTCCTTATGGACTGTGCTCCAATCTTAGGACTGCACCCCTCCACCCCCGCTTCACACCACTACCACCTTATCTACAGCCAATGTAAATTCAAAACAACTTACATCTTTAAAAGAGCCTCGCTGGCTCCAGGACAGTGGGCATTTTTGTTTTCTCTATCTAGCTCAGCTGCTGGTGGTTTAGACGGTACGTTACAGGACCTGGTCTTTCTTCTGGCTAGCGCCATGGCTCAATGAACCCTTTCTTTCAGAAAAGCTTTCGGCCGCGAAGGATTTTGGTTTAGCAACAGGAAGGCCAAAAGAACCCGAGGCTGGCTGACTTGTCGAACACTATACAAGGAACAGGACCCTTTGATCTGTGGGATTTGCATTACTGACCGTATCTCAGACTTTATACTGACCAAAGCAATATTCTAATTATAATGTGACTTCTCAAGTAGCCCGACTACAAGAACAGGGCATGCCTGAACAGTGTGATGTTTGTATTCCAGTTGGCCGGGTAGTTCTGTATCTTATCAGATGAATTAAAGTAGCATTCTGGCTCGCATGTCAGCGCCTTGTGACAGTGAACAGCATAAACCAGTTTTCTTGGCTCTGATCAACTCTGGGTACCTGATAGAATAAGGTTTCTATTTCAGAAAGACTGAACACAAGATCTGAACAGTGGTGGCGAAAAAGAGGTTAGGCCTCTCCTGTGAGACCACACAAAGCCCTGGCCTTTTCTGGCAACACCCCATCTGTGTGCACTTCCTTTACATTACAGCATCTCCTGCTGGGGATTAAATGCCTCACACCCACCTTATTTGTCATCGGTCTCCCGACTAGAAATGTAAGCTCTCTGACAGTGGGATTTTTATCCCTTTTGTTCACTACTATATCCTAAGTGCCCAGAACAGTGCCTGGCATACAGGAGACCCTCACTAAATATTTGTTGAATGACTGAACGAAAAAATGGTAAACCACTAAGCCTAACAGTCTTGGTAAGTGAAATGAA
Source organism: Rhinolophus hipposideros (assembly GCF_964194185.1). Lineage (NCBI taxonomy): Eukaryota > Metazoa > Chordata > Mammalia > Chiroptera > Rhinolophidae > Rhinolophus > Rhinolophus hipposideros. Next base: position 67,658,983 of record NC_138055.1, on the reverse strand, counting down.
ATTTCAACTTGCCAAGTCAAAAGAGTGATGACAAAGTGTCCACAGTGACATATTCAAAGGAACACACTGAATAACTAGATTAGACAATACTTCTTTGGAGCAAATCACCTGCAGTGCTTTATAGTTTACAAACATTTTCCCACACATCCCGTAATGTAATCTTCTCCTTATTCTAGAGATACTTTCTCAGGAGACCAGAGCCCTCCATTTCAGTGCCCACCTTAAGTATTAAGCATTGCCTCAATCCCCCTCGCCCTTGTATCCACACCAAGGTATATGTTCCTATGTCAGGGAGGACTCTAAATACCCAGATCCTGTGGAAGTTCTGAGACTCTTTTCAATCACAAGCATACTAGAGGCATGATATGGCAAACCTTAGTAAAAGTCTTATGACTGTGAACAGTAGTAGTGGGGAAAAAAAACCAATAATAACTAACATTCATAAATAGTACCTGTGTGCCAGGTACTATGCTGAGTATTTTACATGGATAACGTCTCATGGTAAGTCAATACTATAGGTACTGTTATCCCCTTTGATTTCCCCCCACCCACATTCTGGTTCAAGCCATTGTTTCTCTGTCTAGTTGTGTAGGACACAGCTCCCTGGCTCATGCTGATAGCCAGCCGGCAGCAGCACACGGCAGCTGACGCCAACCTCCAGCTGCTCACGGCAGCCCAGCTCCAGAGAGAGCTGTTGTTCACAATCTTAGCTGTAGAAGGCGCAGCTCACTGGCCCATGTGGGAATTGAACCGGCGACCTTGGCGTTAAGAGTACTGCACTCCAACCGCCCGAGCCACCGGGCTGGGCCTATCCCCACCCATTTTATAGATGGGAAAATTAGAACACTGAAAGTTTAAGTGACTCCATAACAGTATACTTCATAACAGTAGTCTCAAGTACTGTGATATACTTTGAATCAACAAAAAAGATATCAACATTTCATAGAATGAAATGATCAGGAAAAGAGCAGAGGTTTTTAAATCAATCTACATGTTTCCTAAGCACCTATTATGTATGTAATGCTATTCAAAGAAGCATGAGAAACAGAAGCACGAGATATACTCTATCTTCAGGAATTTTATAATATGGTTGAAAATAGATAACAATGTTTGTATAATGCTTTATAGTTGAAAAAGATGCATTGCCCCACAGACTATCTTGTTTGAGCCTCACCAATAAGCCCATAAGGACCTATTTCATAAGAGACAAAGAAAAGAGAGGCTCTGAGGAGTTAGGTGACTTCACAGAGATAACAGGTGGCAGTGTCAGGATTCAAACACTTATCTTCTAATTCTAAATCAAAGTAGGAAAGTAGGAGAGGAGTAGAGGCCCAAGAGTTAGATGGCAGAAAAGGAAATGATAGCAGAAAAGAAACAAAAGTAGAGATCAGAAAAATAAGAGGAGAAGCAAGACAATACACAACATGGAAGCCAAAGGAAGACAGAATTTCACGTGTACTTGATCCTTCTTGCGATAGGTCAAGAAAAATAAAAACCAAAGTAAGCCTACCTGAGAAAGCGTATTTTTAGCAAAGCATAATTCTATTATTATATTCAAGCAGAGATTGCTCAAATTATTTGCTATAAATGAGTTGATACTTTCAAAGCATTAACAGCAGTGCCTGCTACATGGTATGTACAACATAATCAGTTGCAAAATAAATAAAACATAACCATTCTTAATACTTATTATGTGGTAAGACAAAATTCATTAAAAAGTGTCAGTATGGTAGTTAGCTATTTATTTCAATGGCTCCTTTATTTTACACCTAGGAGGGAAGCTCCAATGTTTCTGCTAACACTAAAACAGTATGTTAGTATCAAATTTTGACAGACTAGGAATGCTGAGCAATGCATAACTTTATCATTATCTAAAATATATGACACTGTGATTTATAGCCTCATATATTCAGAATTTAGAAAACACAAGTTTAAATTATACAAGCAAGCACGGATATGTTTAAAGATTCAAAAGAAAAACATACCTCCTAAAGCACCACTGTGATCTAGACTTTTCTTTTTAAAGCCATTAGAGACAATCAAAACAGGAACAACAACAGAAAACAGCCAACGCCAAGGAGAAATAGGCTGTAAGTTACCTGAAAAATAAAGAGCACCAATTGTTTGAGACCTGCATTAAGTTAGTCTGGAGTGTAAACTTTGATAACTGCATTCTGGATTAAAATACTGTTACAGAAAGAGAAACTGAGATGAAGTCACCAAAGTAAAATATTTATGTTTATAGTTATTTACACTATCCTCTTGGGAATGACCAAATAACTCCTGTCCAAGTTTTGGGAACCATTTACAACTCTTTATAATAATAGGTACTTCATACATATTTGGAGATTTGAAATAAATCTCTGCTTCCTCTTTTTGTTTTGAAAGGAGGCATGTATTAAATCTCAAGAACTTCATAGAACAAACTTCTTTCTTAACAGGATCCAATTTTTCCTCTGTCTGCCTTTCAGAGATTTTAAAAAAATAAATAACATTCTCACATGTCAGGACTCAACGATTAGCAGCTGATTTTTCCAAAGGTTGCATGCAGCGCACAGATGTTTTGTTTGCCTAGCATAATGTTTTCAAACAATTTGAGTCAATATTTAAAGAGCAGGAGATTTCAAATAAAAATCCAGATTCTTGGCTTCTATTTTAAAAACCGGAATCTCAGGTCCACTGGCAGAAGTGACTACAAGTGCAGAGAGGCTGCCTCTTTTAGATAGGTCAGGGTTCTCTGGGTTGAAATCCTCACCATTCCTGACAGACTCCTAAACACCAAGGCTGAGTGACTACGGTAAAGGAAAACCTGAACTGTTGCTTGTGCCCGTGTTTCTATCAAAAGTGGGAACATGAAAAACAAAGAGGGCCAAATGGTCAACGAAAAAATGGGAAAATCTTTTTTCTGAAAGAAGTGAATACTATTTCCATGTATTTAATATGCAAAAACCTGGGACAGCTTCACTCATTTGCAACAGGTGCCTGGCCCCAAGGGGTCCCTTCAGTTTACAAATCCTGTTTTATTCTATTTCGTTCAAGTCACAGCTAATACTGGCATTAACAAGAATCTTCTCCCATACCTCTCCTCCCCAAACCCTGGGCCCCTGCTGTGACTCATTATGAATGAAGAGCCCTGAAAGCTTCTGTACCCTGGAGACCCACACTCGATTGTTCACAGGTCTCTTTGAAAAAGGACTAAGGTCTGAAAAGGCAATCGCTTATGACATAACCATTTATAAGAGTTCACGTCCTCACCCTACTTCTTACTGTTTCTTTTGAACTGAACACTATTCTGTTCTTAAGGGCTATCAAGGAAGTTTGTGTAAAGTCACACGTATGTGCTAAAGCAGATGGAAAACTTTAAAGATCTGAGTTTGGAATACCTCATATTAATGTAAAGTGGCTTCAGATTTTATAGGGAGTCAAAAAACAGCAGACAAATCCTCCAAATGTAAACACTGTATCTTTTAGTTTTACTGCTACTTTTGCAGGACACATGAAACTGATAAACTACGTTACTAATATTCTTACTATAAGCAACACTGCAATTCCTTTCCAAAACTGCTTCATTTATTTCTCACCATAATAGATGTAATAGTTACATAAAACATATATTGAAACAGATATAACTGGTATTACCACAAGCAACATTTACTAAAGGATTTAAATCGTTCAAGGCACTGTCTAGTAAATTAAATCCAAGATGTGGAAGTAAACACAATTCCTAACCATTCAGGGGCTATGAATTTTGGATTTCACAGTGGTACAATTTTAAATCCCGCCGATTAGATTATAGAAAAACGACTTGAAACATTCATACGTACCATAATAGGTGCTCGCAGTCATAGACATAATCCAGAAAGCTAAAGAAATGCAAATAATCAGGCTCAATATAACTATATTAGTTATCATCTTTATGTATCTTTTGCATATATTGTCGTCAAGATCTGTCATGGAAAATAAGGAGATGAGCACCTGGGGGAGAAAATATATAGCATTTTTGAGAAAAATAGTCATTTAAGTTGCTAGCAAAACCCTTGTGTGGAGGCAAACATAAACGCCGACATCTTCCTCCGATCGAAAAAAATAATATAAACCCAAATTATTTCTGGAAACTATTGCTGGTGGAGAGCTCAAACTCGTCTGGGCGAGGTTAATGCTTCCCTGGAAAAGCAAAGCGCATCCACTCGGAGGGCCGGCTCGTAGATGGCGGTCACTTCACACCTCAACTCCGCGGCCAGGAAGGTGAAAAGGAAACGGCAGCAGCCAATCGGCGATCCGGGGGATGGTGAGCTCCGCCCCCACGGCCCGACCACGCGCCCACGGCGGCGGGTCGGTGGCTCCAAAGTGGCAGGATGTGGAGTCGGAACCTGGGCGAGTCCGGACGGCGAAGTCTCGCCCGCGGCCCGCGCCGCCCTAGACTCCGGGTCCCACCGGTCGGAGTCGAGGCCCCGGGACTACCACCCGCGCCTCGCCGCGTCTCCGCCTCCTGCGGGCCCCGCCTTTACGCGCATGCGCCACGACCTCCCGAGGACGTCGCCTCGTTCACGTGAGCGTTGAAAGGGCGGATCCCAGGGCAGGCCGGCCGGCGGGGCGGACCCACCGAGGGACCGGGGCCGTGAGGGTTCGTAATTCTCCTCAGAGTACTACGGCTATCGGGAGCCTTAGGTGTAGAGTTTGAGCACACATCCAAACGCCGAAAAGTGAAACCACCATCTGGGTAGTAATAGAAGAATGCAAGTGGATTTAGACCCGGTAAAGTCCGTTGAAAGCCTAATATCCAAATACAATTCCGTCTATGAGGAGTTCATGCCATATAATGTTATGAACTTTTTGGGGTGGGAGGATATGTTGTGTTGTAAAAACGGAATTCTATGACAAAATCATGGCAAACAACACCGTGTTGTACCTGTAATGTGCTGGACACTGCTGGCTGCCCTAGATGTAAAGGCAGATGTGGCGCCTGCTGTTGCAGTCAGTTCGTTTAGACACAGAACGTCCTGTCACCAGTAGCGTTCCGAGTCTGGCGGCTGGTTTCACGTTTTGTTTGAAATTAACTTTTGTTTGCCTGGATTGACAGTAGCTAATTGATGACTACATTATATTTATGAACTTTTTCAGTCAATTGCTGACAATGTTAAGAAGAGGTAAGTCCATTTCAGACATAATACCCAAATATGTGTTTTAACCTCCTAAGAGCACTTTTAAAAACCTCATGCTGCTATTTTAAATTTTAAAATATGTGTCAGGACAGCTTAACACCTTTCTCATTGGTAAGGAATCTAATTAAAAATTAACGAAGCTAAATCTGAGGTAGGACTACATAGTAGTGGCCTCCTCTTACTAGACTACGTCTGTGGTCTTTAGGTAGAAATATATGATGTGCCCAGTATTTGTCTGAAGTCTGTTCAGCACAAGTAAATCACTGCATTACCTCAGAAAGCTGATCGGCCATTATCAACAACAACAAACAATTCCTATTATTAATAGTAAAAACTAATAATTTGGTGGTTTAGAATATTGACCTTGTTTTTTTTGTCTCTGCTTAGACAAAATTATGAACCAGTCTTGCTTCCCCTCCCCCCCCACTTCATCACAATCACAGGGTAAGACTGTCTGATGTTGGTGTTTTGAGATTTTTATGTCCAGCAGAAAATCACCGCCTACCTGTGTCAGGCCTCTCCTAACAACATTGAAGTCTAGATGTGTCAGACTAGTTCCTGGATGTCAGGGATGATTTTTCTCTTTTCTCGTGTCTGGCTAAAATGCATAGGAAATAACAAATAATGCCAGTGATTGAGCCTTCAAATGCATATTTCTCTTCCATTTTTCCCCAGTGTCCAGTTGTTGCTCTTGTTCTCCATCAACAAGTTATTCAAGCTTAAGGCTGAAACAATTTGTGGGAATTAATATAGTTAAGATATACTTACTCTTTAAAAAATACCCATGATTTTATAGTCTGATGATTCTTAGACTTTTGACAATCATAAAAAATTTCAGCAGTCTTTTTCTATTTACTTTAAAAGCCCTTCTCTAGCAACAGAGAATTTCTGGTTAAGCATTTCCTAAACTATATTCGTCAAGATATTAGTGCGTATACTACCTTCTACACACCGCCCATACCTCAGATCAAATTTAAGGTTAAGAAATTTGATATCCTCATAGGACTGTGAGAGTGTATTATTAAATGCTCTGAGATGTTAAGAAACTTGAACACTTTTGTTTGAATCTTTCCAACAGTTAATTCTGTTTTACCACAGATTCCATTCCCTTAGAAAACATGACAGTTTGAAATTTCTGTAATCATCAGAGCAGCAGACTGAAAGTTTATTGTTGTACTAATACCCTTTAAATGTCACAATATAATACCTATTTATGTTTTTTGATATAAACAAGTTTGGATTTTTCTGGGATAGACACTTGGATAGACACCAATTATAAAAATTATCCCAATGGCAAAAAGCATTTAGTACTATTAGGAAGTCAATGGTTTCTATGTACAATCCTTTTGAATCTAAACCAAAGGAACCAAAGGAATGGTTTAGATTTTCTGAAATCTGCTAATATTTGAATGTCTAATATATACATGTCAGACTCTGGAGGCCCAAAAAGAAAAAAATAAAACATCTGCATACATTGCCTTGAAGGAACATGAAAATAGATATGTAGACAATTACATTATAATGATATAATTACTTTATCCAAGTTAGTATAAAACAGGATTCAAGGAGTAAAAACACTTGTCACTTTGGTATGTTAAAGGAAGGTGTCACACAAGAGGGAGTGTCAGAGCTACCTAAGACTTGAAAGATGACAAGGAGTTAGTTAAGTGACCAAGCTAAGGGAAAGGCAATTTGTAAAGGTTTGGTGGTTAAGAAGAACATGAAAAGAAGTTCAAGAGACTAGAGAGTTAGAGATAAGGTTTGAAGTATTATTTATTAAACTGAAAGTTCATCTGAAAGATAGGCACGTATCTGCTTTCTTGACATGAAACCCAAAGATTGAAAAGAAACCAAAACACTTTTGGAGTACAAACTTTAAAAGCCTAGGCAGCAAATTGAAGGCTGATTTGTTGTAGGAGATTCAACTCATTTTAAAAGGACATTAGGAAGAGGGCATATCCTTTTCCAGTCGCCTTGAAGACAGGGACCATGTCTGTCAGATTCATCCTAGTTTGCTCAATGTCTATTAGTGAATATTAAGATAGTATGTTTTGAATTAAAGTATTAAACAATATTTTAATCAGAAAAAAGAAACTCCCATTTCCCTTTTTGTTATTAAAATAATGCTTTCATAATGATATCTACGAATCTTTGTGTGAGCCTCAAATTATTGTTAGACTAGCCATAATTTTTATAGCACTTCCTATACCTATTTCAAATTGCAATACCAGCATTTAAAACAGTGCAAATAAAATAATAAAAAAAAACAAAAAAAAAACAGTGCAAATAATCTATAATGTATGTTTAGGTATAACTTGAGCAACAAAAACGATAATTCCTCTGCTAGACTTTGCATGTCTTTATAATTTGCTTTAATTTAGGGAGAACTTCTACAGAACTATTTTAGGGGATCAATTTAGGGTGAAGGACTTCCACAGAAATGTTCAAGTACATTTTTTGGGAATGATAGGCATGATAGTAATGTCCTTGGAAAGGTTTTTAATATCCATATACTCATTACATTTTGTGAATACAATACGCAATTGTTTAATACACATTATGAAATCATTTTAGAAAGTATTTAACCCAAAGAAACCCATATTCTGGCATAAAGTTGAACCTTTTCTATATTATACCAAAATTAAAATTTACCCGTATTCTGACATTGAGAAATGAGATAAAATACCAACATTATAAAGGCTACCTAGAAAAGATCAACAATGACTTCTTAAACTATCTTCACTGTATTTATAAAATTTTGTATTTTAGTTTTTTGAGACACATGACTTCTCCTATTTTAATGACACGATTTATATGTTTAACAGAGAGTTGTAATGTGGTGGGCAGAGATTTGGAGGTTGAAGACCAGTGTTCAATCCATAATTTCCTAGATACTACCATGTTTCCCTGAAAACAACACCTAGCCAGACCATCAGCTCTAATGTGTCTTTTGGAGCAAAAATGAATATAAGGCCGGGTCTTATATTATAAAGACTCGGTCTTATATAAGACCCGGTATCATATTATTATATATTACATTACATTATATATTATAAAATATTATATTTTACTATAACACCAGGTCTTATAGTAAAATATGACTGAGTCTTATATTAATTTTTGCTCCAAAAGACGCATTAGAGCTGACGGTGCGGCTAGGTCTTATTTTCGGGGAAACAAGGTAGCATTCTATATCTTGTGCCAGTAGGCACATAGTAAATGTCTGAATGGATAATTGCATCAACATTTTTTAAATTAGTTTCAGGTGTTCAACATTTCTTCACTTGAAAATTGGAGATACCACCTACCGCACGGAATATTTGTAAAGAACAAGTAAGAGAACTAATGGTTAGTTTTTGCTAAATTGAAGATTGAACTAAAATATTTTTAAAGGTCTGTGTTAGTAGGGTTGTTATTTCATGAAAATATCAAGTGTCAAACTCTAGTTCTTGGCTTTGATGCGGTATTTAGTTGCTTTCCTGTTAACAAAGATATCATTAACAACTTTGTTCAGTGTACATTTTAAAGGGATAAAGGGAAAAAAATATCTTACGATAAAACACTATGTATGGGGCCGGCCAGGTGGCTCAGGCAGTTGGAGCTCCTAACTCAGAAGGCTGCCTATTCAATTCCCACATGGGCCGGTGGGCTCTCAACCACAAGGTTGCCGGTTCAACTCCTCGAGTCCCGCAAGGGATGGTGGGCTCCGCCCCCTGCAACTAAGATTGAACATGGCGCCCTGAGCTGAGCTGCCTCCCGGATGGCTCAGTTGGTTGGAGCATGGGCTCTTAACCACAAGATTGCCAGTTCAATTCCTCGAGTCCTGCAAGGGATGGTGGACTCCGCCCCCTGCAAATAAGATTGAACAAGGCACCTTGATCTGAGCTGCCGCTCAGCTCCTGGATGGCTCAGTTGGTTGGAGCACGTCCTCTCAACCACAAGGTTGCCGGTTCGGCTGCCGCAAGGGATGGTGGGCTGTGCCCCCTGCAACTAGGAACGGCAACTGGACCTGGAGCTGAGCTGCGCCCTCCACAACTAAGACTGAAAGGACAACAACTTGAAGCTGAACGGCACCCTCCACAACTAAGATTGAAAGGACAACAACTTGCTTTGGAAAAAAGGCCTGGAAGTACACACTGTTCCCCAATAAAGTCCTGTTCCCCTTCCCCAATAAAATCTTTAAAAAAAAAACAAACCACTATGTAATTCAGGTCAACACCAATGTCTTCTACTTCCTTTGGTTAAGTCATAAGAAGAAATGTTTCAAAAGAAAAGTATTTTACTATAAAAAGGTTTGAAGTTTATGTTTTCATTAAATTCTAATTCAACACCATTTGCCAAGCCACCTCCACATATATGCCTTTTAAACATTTATCATGTTGTATGATAAAAACATTGTTTTTTTCCTCTCAGGAGACTTTGAGCAACCTATTGGCAGTAAATCGGATCAGATTCATCTTTATATCAGGTTACTAGGCTTTTGCTGATTCTTTTTGTAGAGGTTACTGCCTAGTTGGCATAGCATGAATGGCAGACATAAAATGAGTGAACAGAGGGTATGTGTTGTGTCCAGCAGAGGGAAAAGTTATTATAATTTTGATTAGTTTTATGGTATATGGTCAAAGTGATAAGTTTATCAATAAACTGAAAACATGATTTTAAGATTCCTTTTAGGTTTTTTTCTATGCATTAGACTAGTTTTAAGGTAGACAGGTGTATGTTAATGAAATAATTTGATGCAGGGAGAGTTTGGAGGATGTTATCAGGACAATAACATGAAAAAGACAAAGAGAAAACACCAAAAAAATTACTTTAAAATTACTGAGTGGCAGTTTATTCAGTGGTCTCATAATAATGAAGACTAAGTAACTTTGTGAAAACCTTGTTGTTTTTCATGTTTTAATTTTTTGTTTTAGATACCAAGATATTATTATAGATGGGAACCAGTCTACATTAATTAGTGTTTTGTTTTGTATTAGGGAGCAGTAGTGAACCATGAGTCTACATATGGAAAACATACTTTATGTTTAAATAATTATTTGCTTATTTTGAGGTATTAAAGTAGGTACAGTCAGTGTTTGCTGATTATTATGTGTTGGTGAAAAGATATTTGAAACCATATTTGAAAAAAACCATGTAATGACAATTCCAAGGAGCTACATCCACTAATTAAGATAAAGATAAAATGACTAACAAGGTTTACAATATACACAAAAGGATTTTCCTAAGTATTTGTTGTAAGCACCTGATAACTAAAACAGACTTTTCCTACCTTTGCCTTTGTGAATTCTAGTTATTTGGGAGGCATTCCTTATTAAAAGAAGGATGCTAATACTGTAAAAAGATTGTTCCTAGGATCCAAGCAATATCATAAAAAACAAATAAACCAGCAACCTAAAAAGTTGGCAAAAAATATTTTTTTTCATCATCAAGTAACATTTACCTTATAAAAAGATTTACAGCAATTTATGATTAGGTGTATGCTACTTTCATATTATGGTGTCAGAAACTTGAATCAGGATTGAATAACTAACTTCATTATTCTTTAATACATTTTTGCATGATTTGATCAAAGCTATTTGAAGGAAAGGGTTTTTATTAAACATTTATCTGGTGAAGTAAGGCAAACTCTTTAGTTGTTCAAGTGGCAATTACAAGAATAGTTCTGATATTTTATTTTGTAAAACAATTAGCAGTTGCATAGCTTTATGAACAGATGTACTTTTATAGAGAATTTCATTTCCCTTATGCAGTATGGTTGTTCTATTTGACTCTCAACTAAAAAAGGAGATAAAAAGCAAGATGTATAAGATAAACTGATTCCATTTAAAGTTATAAGTTTTAAAGATATAATATGGTAAGTACTTTTCTATGATTAAATTCTATTACGGGTTTATGGAGGAAAAAAGCTTAAAAGATTTGGTATCAACATACATGAAGACAGAGGAAGTTCCTAACATGGAACTTGGTAGCATATTTGCTTATTAATGAACCAATGTTGAAATAAAAAATGTATTGTTTTTATTGCGAGTAAAATAGTATATACAGTTATTTTTTTGTTTAATTAAGGTAAAAACTATATCCCAATTTCTATTTCACAACATTTTTCTTAGAGGGTAAATATAATCAGTTACCAGTTTTTACTAGTTTGAGGTACTTGATGCCTTACCAAAGTTGGATGACTCAAGGGTACTTCACATTCAAAAATATTTTCAAAATATTTTACAATCTATTTTAAAAGCTAATATTTTTATGAGGGAGGTTACAATTAGGTCACTTTTACTGTTAAAAAGATACAGAAAGTTTAAATAAAAAAGTTGCCCTGTACCTTAGGCTTTTTTTCTGTAGTTTCCAAATCACAGTGCCAATAATAATACAAAACCCAGCAGTTTTAAAGTCATATTTAATATTGTTAACTCCTACTTAGCATCTTATTTAGAATTTAATATCCCAACTTTGGTACACAAATTTTTTTCTAATATAAATTAAACACATTACTTGTCATAGACTGTTCTTTTAAAAGTAGTTTAAAAAGACGAAAACACAACACATCTTGCAAACATACAACAAAATTTTTATGTAATTCTCATGTAAGGCACTTCCATTCTTTTTCAAACAAAAGTTTAATAAAAAGTTTTCCATTTTTTTGTAATTAAGTCTTCATAAATTATACAGTAACAAGGTTACTTCAAGTAAAACTTTATTAAATACCCAAGTTTGGCATAATTTTCTTAAATGTCTTTACCTTTGAATAAATGAAGGAGGGCATCAAGTTATATGCAGGCTAATGGTAAATGAAGGTACTCTTTTTCTGTTTTAGAGAATTGGTAACGTTTTATCTTGTTGATCTTGTTCAAGAATCTTGAAATCCTCCAAAGGAAGATTGCTTAAGGCAGTTGGTAAAAAGTGTTCTGATGTGCCCTTAGGTAATATGTTATTTGCTTCTAGATTCTTCACCAAGCAAGTGGCTTTGATCCATCTTCGAGTTGCTCTGCGTTCTTTTTGTAGGCAAGTTTTCATTTTCCTTCTTAAGCTTGCTATTTCTTTTTCCAGTTTAATTATTCTCTTTTTTGCCTCCATAGGATTCCTAAAGGCATAACTGTGTTCAAGTAGTACTTGCTGACTACCAATGTTTGATTTTAAACTAGATGGTCCAGTTGGAGTACAACTGTTGTTTTTCTCCAAAAGATTCCTTGACTTGAGTTTCTGAGCCAAATAAAATTAGAGTGTTGAACATAAATTATGGAATATCACACGTAAATAAATTTTGTCTAGTTTTGTGTAACAGCTGTTTTAAAAACTAATTTTAAAAGATAGGAAACATCAGCAGCTCATCTCATGTAATCATGGATTCAAGTTTCTCAACTGGTTGAATTAACTGCAACTACTTACTTCTTTTTGTCTTCTCTCCAGAGAATTACAAACATTGGTTTGGAAATAGACAATGGAATTCCATCCAAGTTCACTTCCAAGTTATTGAGTATGATTCTATGGAGACTTTAAAATTCCTTTGCTATTTTCTCACTAAGGCCAATATCATGTGTTGAGACATTTGGTCTATCTGCGATACTAATTTGATCTCTTTTTTTAGATAAATACTATTGTCTCGATTAATATTTCAGACCTTGGGTCCTACTTAATAAAAACATATTTCTCAGTATAAAACTTCTGAATAGATTTACTTATTAATTGTTCGGTTACAGCTTCAAGGATTTAAAATCTTGCTAGAAACTTTTTGCTCAAATCAGAAACCTAAGGACCCTTTTTTCCCTTTATTACTTTCATTCAATTAGTCAACAAGTTCTATTAATTCTATATCCTAAATATCTCTATCATGAATCATTTCCTCTCTAGCATTCTTAATGCTACTGTCCACATCAGGTTCATATCATATCTAGCTTGAATGTTAAAAACCTCTTTATTGATTTTCATCTCATTTTGATCCTCACTAATGCATATTCTGCTATCAGAATAATTTTTTTTAACAGACTTGATGTTTCTATATTGGCTGAATTCCTCTTCGCCTCCCCATTATCCAAAGGGAAAAAAAAATCTTTACGTGGCATACTCTACCATTTAGGATGTCACTCCATTCTGCCACCTGTGATCTTGATTTTTATTCCAGCAATACTAAATTACTTGTAGTTCTCAGATTATATCATAACCTCATAACTTTGTGTCTTTCATTCATGCAAGAAACATTTATTGAAACACAGAAATTTATTTATGAGTTCTTGGGGACACAAAGGTGAACAAATAAGACAAACATGGTTCTTGTCCTCACAAAACCTACATTTGGTATTCCTTCTGCCTAGGGATATTGGCAGGGACTCTTTTTGATCTTTATATCCTCAGCATTCGACTTAGATTCTGTCAAGTTTAGATAATGTAAAGTTTAGTGAATACTTGTTGAATGAATAAATGATCAAAATGTCAAAAGTAAGGTATACTTAAAGTTCAATAAATATTTGAGTCTGTACTATGTACCAGACACTATTTGAGGTGCTAAGAATTCAGAAGTGAAAAAGACAAAAGGCCTTCTCCTTCTGGAGCTTTTCTAATCTCTGATAACTAGTTCATGATATACTCTTCTTCCCGTTCAGATATTAATGCATGTACATTTACAAATTTAACTGTCACAAATAACTCTAGAAAAGCAGTATTTTTTTCCTCTCTCAGAGGAAAAAATTCCAGTCCTACTTTTCAAACTTCAACCCTCTATTTTTGTTTATTCTATCCCTTTCTAACTTTTGGTGACCCTTTCTTTCTCAGCTAGCTTTTTCCTCTCTGATCGGATCTTCCCTAACTATATAAAACATTGTTTTAAGACATTCATCCTATGTCTTAATTCTCCTTCCTTTTAAATATCACTGCTAACATTTGATTATTTTTCACTCACCCCTCAACCAATTAGCTTTTGTTCTTATCATGCTGTTGCGTTTGTCCTGTACAAGGTCAAGAACTGTCTCTTAAATTCCAAACTCCAAGCTCAAGCCCAGCCTAAATGTGAGCTCTATGAAGTTTTCTGTTGTATCTCTCTCTGAACTTACATTCTTTGGAGCTCTGGCATTCTTTGGGTGCAATGCTCCTAAAGAACTTAGAACATGTTTTGGTATGATGTTTTAAAATTAGAGCAAAGTGATGCTGGAGGTTTCATTACTCATGATTCCTCAGTTTTACCAGTAGTTCAGTTATTGATAATAACTGGCAGTAATGTAAAATTCCAGTATAGGAAAACAATTTGGATCAGGGAAAGAATATTGGAGTTAGAAGACTTGAGCTCTAACTCTACCTGCACCTTTACTCGTCAAGAGGAAATTTTGCAAATTTCCTGAGACATATCATCACACATGAATTACAAGATATTCTGAATTGTTCCATTTTATAAACAAAAAGGAATAGGTGCTAAAAATGGGGTAAAAAAAACCAAAAGCATTACGTACCATAGACTTTATATGGGTACAAAAATCAAAAATGGTTGGAACAGCATCCATTTTAAGTCGTCGAGTTTGTCCTGTTAGGTCAAAACAGGAGGCTTCAAAGTGCTTTGAACAAAGAAAAGTGTGTTTTCCTGGCACAAAATTTTTGCGCCTAACCAGGCGAACCCATTCTTTTCTTCTTTTAGGATCCAAAGGAAACCTTAAAAAAAAAAAAGGCAACTCAAATTCCATTCAACCACAACATTTCTGGTTGCACCTGAATGGTTAAAAGAAATTTTAAGAGGTGATGATTTAAAAGTATCTTCCATTTACATAAAAAAAAATTTAAAGTCCCAATATCCTGACACTGGAACAGAAACCAATTTATGCTAATTTTTATAAGTTGTAAAAAAATGTATAATAAACAACTGACTTGAATGGTTTCATTTTTCAGGGTTTTAAAAAGAGATCTTTCTTCCTAACCTAGGTCTTAACATGGGCAGTAAAAATAAACAAGACTAAACTGATCTAGATCAAGTTTACATAGGACCATGTATAAGCAGGAATAACTTCACAATGCTTGTGAAGATGATATACATAGTCAAGACAAATCAGATATCTACAGATTAAATTTTATCAAGGAAAGCCCAGACAGATTCTGGTATTCCTCCCTCTGCATTCCTTCATTTTGACCCTTACCACACTGTTTTGTAATTTTTTCCATTTTAATAAATTTCAACTGAAATGAAAGTAAATTGTAAGTTTCTTGAGGACAGGGATTAACTTATATCTTTTCATCTATCTTTAACACTTAGCACAATGCCTTGCAAACAGTAAGGAATCAAGAAAAATTTGCTTCATATTCTACTATATGTATATATACATATATACATATAGTAGAATATATACATATAGTAGAATATATATATACATATATACACTACTATAGTATATATAGTACATATAGTATATACACTACTATATAGTAGAACATATATATACATATATTAGAATATATATATACATATATACACTACTATATATATTCAGTACTTCCATGTAGTTAAACTGCATATATCTTTGTAGTACAATAGAAAGCATAATTACTACAAAAAATAAAATGCTTCTGACAACCCCAGCAGGAATGTTTTTCCTTTCATATTTATTTCAAATATAAAATACACTAATATGTACCCAATTAGGGAAGAGAAAAACATAATGGGCTGTCTGAAAATTCTAGTGGTAACTGTATTGACTGACTTGGAAACAAGAATGAACATTTACATGGAACAAGCTTGAGTTTAACTCTTCTTTAACTTTGACTACCTTATTCTTTAAGTATTATGAACTAAGTAGTGTTTAAAAAGAACCATTAATGTTAGAAGATCATGTGGCTTAGAAGCCACAACTGAAGCTTCACTAGGTAACAGCTTTGGCTATATCAGATATACCTACCAGGTTTTCTCAAATTACCAGCAATAGGGGCACAAAGAGATGAAAGCCTAGATTTACTGGTAAACACACTCACGATCTCCTGTTCCTATCCTCCAACCCCAAACAAACTGATCTGAAGATAAACATTTGTATGTAACTCTACAGTTCATGTTTCCATGTATGTTTTTTCTATTTCATTAGAAACCTCTCATGGAGAATTTACTCTGCCTAGCCCTCAAGTTTTCATAATAAGTTATTCTCATTTCAGAGATCTCTGTTCTAATATTTAATGGTTTGGAAATATTTCCTGTGGCCTAAGCTAAAAATCAAGCTTTAGTTTGTTTATATGCATTAAACTTGCTCTGATGAATTTCTTCTTGTTGGGGCCTCAATAAAGACTCAGAATAAGTACTATCTTTGTATTATCATTTGTCTAAGACTCTTCAGATACATGAAGACTGTCTTTCAGATAATAGTTTTCAACATTTTTTTTTTTTTAGCTCTTCTTAAAACTAGGTCCGCAATTATGGAATGTCTTGAACTGGACCTTAACTTGACTAAATTTTTTTTCTTTCGTTGAAGACTCAGTTTAGGAATCCCACTTTCCTAAAGAAGTTTTTCATGATCAGAAGACTAGGTTGGAGGTTCCTGTATTATATAGAACCAACATCACTATATTCTAATTGCTTACTTTTCTGTATCTACCACCAGGCTCCTGGTTAGGAGCTGTTTTTCACTGCTTTATCCTGTTAAGTAAGCACTCAATGAACTTTTCTGAGTGAATCAGTGAATAAAGGAACTAATGGGATTAGCTTACCATTACTAAATAATTTTAGTTATCTGTTAGAAAAATAATGAACAATTTTACATTTGATTTTGGATACTGCTTTTTACAGCATCAACCTTAATCATGTTTTGCCTGTGTTGTTGGGCTTTTTCTTAGCATATTCAAAGGGTGGTAGATGTAGCCCATAAGCTGAATTTAAGTAATAATAAATGATACTGTAACTATTAAAAAATCAATATGGTGGTAACAGATGGGTATATTTTTGTCTACACAATAACAGAAACAGACTTTCAAAAATATTAGATGTTTTGGAAAAAACCTCTCAGTATTGTAAACAGTACTATATTGCTTTGGTCTTTAATAAATGGCTGAATGTCTCTTACATTCCAAGTATTGTCCTAGGCACTGAAGATATAGTGGTAAACAAAACTGACCTACTTTTATGGTATCTACCTTCGATAAGGGTATACTGTAATGGGGAATGTACAAAATCAAACAGCGTGATACAGTAGGAAAGAATGGCTGAGAACATTGTCTCTGGAGTCAAACCAGGTCGCCAATCCTGCTCCTTCACATAATAGCTGGGTGACATTAGGCAAGTTATTCAACCTTTTTGGGCCTTAGTTTTATCATCTATAACGGTACCTAGTGTGGTTCTAGGGATTAAATGAGGATGTGAGTAAATGCTTAGCCCACTGCATAGCACATGGTAAATAAATGCTATTTGTTATTATTATAAAATAACAAGTATCATGAGTGTTATAAAAGGGTAAGTACAAGGTAACATGGAAGCATAAAATAGGAAGAGCTAATCTATTCAGGAGGCCTTAGCGTAGTAATGGGAATTAGCTAGGGGAATTAGGGTGGGAGTAATGAAGATTAAGTTTCTTGGTGACTGGGAAGAGTGTTATGACATGAAATGTTATAACTCTAAGTTAAAGAGTAATTTTGAAATTTATCCATTAGAAGGCCTAATTTAGAGAGCTGATTGTTAACAGAAAATGTTTTAACTGGTTATTAAAACAGCCATGAAAAATTAAGTAATGTAAAATTGCAATTAAATTAAAAACAAAGGTAATAAATACTAAATACCCATCACTTCCTAATTACTTTAGTATTATCTATACTCTTAAGGTTATTTATGTCTGTTATATCTGTATGGTATAAATGTTATGTAGTGTGGTACTTTACATTTCTTCCCGACTCTGTGATCAGTGATGTCATGTTGGTAGCTTGAAACCAGCCATGGTAGAAGTATTTATTAATACATCAGAGAAATTGGGAAAATACTACAAATCAGGGCTTTTCCCCCACCCTGGAGATCCTGTTATTGAACATTTAGCAACACCTCACTGATTACAGAAGACAGGTTAGGAATGCATGAATGGAAGCATCAAACCAGTTAAGAGGCTGTTACAATAATCCAATCAAGAAGGAATATAGTCAAGGAAAGATGACTTCCCAGTTTCTGGGTGGATGGTATTTTCATTTACTGAGAAAGGGAATATGGGAAATGGAGTAGGTTTGAGGGAATTTGAGGCAGTTTCATTAGTACAGTTTTGATGTGAATTTGAGGAACTGACGAGAGACACCCGGGAAATACTGAGACACCTGACCTAAAGGTCTGGAACTCATTAGAGAGATTTGGACTGGAGATACTGACTTGGGATGCATCACCAAGTAAATGTTAACTGAGACCACAGGAACAGTTGAAATCTTTTTAATAAGAGTGTGAAGACCTAGGTCAGGGGGTGAGGAGAGGAGACTGGATATAGGCCAAAGAAATAAGATGAAAACCACACAATTAGTGTCAAATGAAAAGCAGAGTATTTGAGGGACCATGAAAAAGTAATGTACGCGTGACAACTCATATTAGTAAATGCAGTTTCAGAAGATTATTGAGGAGATTTACACCGGAGTAGGCGGAGTAAGTGATAAGAAAAATGGAGACAGTCAAGTTTGGGCAACATAAGTTGTACATGGGGATGAAGTATACCAATGTCCTCGGAGAGGAGTTAGTTAATATTATTTGTATATATGAAGAGGAAATGTATTTTTATTATAACTAATGTTATTTTAAGGCCTAAATTTCTCGGGTTACACATGAAAACGTTAATTTCATAGGAGGCAAATGGTCAAATATGGAAAGGAGGTATGCATGCTACTGTATACATCTCTTAAATTCAATATTATTGGTGCCTTGACTCCTTCCTTTTCCCTCATCTTCCAAATCAAGTTACCAAATACAGTAGTTTCTCTTCAAACATTTCTCAAATCTGTCCATTTTTTTCCATCCCTACTGTTAGTACTACTCTAGTCTAAGCCACTGGATTATTAATAATATATTTTACTACAAGTTCCTGTTTTTTCTCTATCAACTCTCAACTTCTTCTACTCTAGTGCTCGTGATGCCAGCAATGAAGTACTGTTTAGTTCAGTTGACGTAACAAAATTTCTCTGTGAAACAGTATGTAAATTAACATTCTTTAATAAGCTCCTTCCTCATCAAAATCATCTTTTGATGATGCTTGACAGGCACTTTAAATAATACTATAATTCTCCACACTGCAGCCAGCGGACCTTTTAATATGCACATCTAATCATGTCAGTCTTTTAAAACCCTCCCTGGCTTCTCAAATACTAATTGGATAAAATAAGAAATACTTAAAGAAACATACAGAACCAAATCTTCATCCTTTGGTCTCATTTGAAATTTGACATCCTATGGGAAATGTTCTTTGACTTTCTAAGGCTAAGTTAGGTCTGCCTGAATGTCTCTTCTGTGGCACTTAACTATTTGTCTTTTTTTCTCATTACACTCTTAAACTCCACGACTATGAGAATTTTCTGGATCCCTAGCACAATGGCTGGCAAATAAGAGCTCGGTACACATTTAATGCGTGTATGAATAAAGCACTACATTTGAAAAACAAAAATCACAAAGATTTTTTTTTTTTTAAGTGGCAACTTTTAATAAGATGGGTACATTTACTCATCATGAGGTAGGGAAAAGGTCAAGGATATAATTTTCTACATTCTAAGATCATAGTAAATTGTGAGGTATATAAAATCAGAACTGTTTGCACTTAACTTTTCTGATGCTTCTTTTCTTCAGCCACAAGGCAGGAACTCGCAGAAAAGGTAAATATTTACCGAGTACTTATAGTTAATGTAGCGTTCAAAGTGCTTTCAAAAGTTCTGATTTTACAGAGCTAAAGAATTTTGATTGTCCTTCCAGCAAACGAAGGAAAAACAAACCCTGGGTTCTTTTTATGACTCTGTTCCAGTAAGAATAGAAAACTTGTCTTTTGTAGTTTCATGAACATTGCTTAATTCAGTGGTTATCAGTGATGACAGTTCCTCCGCAGTTACTGTACGTGACTATTAGAAATCTAAATGCTTCCCATGTCAATTCAGCTAGGGAGAATTCATTACTTTTAACGGTAACACAGTAGGATTTTAAGGTGATTGACGACTTGAACAGGAAGATCTTGCTTCCTCCTACGGCGTCATTCATGTCAAGACCGGCCTAATATATAGGGGTAAAAAAGTAGAAAATAAAGGTATCCTCCTGTCACTTTTTTCTATTAGGAATAATAACGCGTACAGAACTTGGATTTCTTTTAAAGGGAGTAAATCTTGCCCGACGGGAGAGGAAAAACTGGACGGATTTGAGAAACACACAAAGAGCAAGTATGTTTCCCTGCTACCTACCACCTAGGTAGTGAAGTCGTTAGACTTAGTTAGAACCCTCCTCCTGTTCTTTCCACACAAGCAATACTCACTCAGTCTAGCAGCTCTCGTCGCCGGCTCACCCCCACTCCCTGCCCAGGTTACCTGTGGAAGCTGATGTTAATGTGCTTGTTGTAGGTAGTAGCACAGCCCGCGGCGGCGCAGTTGGTCGGCATTTCCCTTTCCCCCTCATTCGGCGCTGTCTGTAGCCTGTTGCGAGGCGCTGGCTGCTACGCTTCTTTCGGGCAGAAACTGGGCAAGTGAGGCAGGGGAAGGGCCCACTGAGCCGAGTCGTGGGAGCGGGGTAGGAAGAAGACGTGTGTTTCTGTGTGTGGGGGGGTGGTCAACCTTCCCTTTCTCTTTATTAATATGGCGGACTTGAGCCAGCAGAGCCGACGGTCCCGGAGCTCCAGTCGCCTTCCCTCGCCTTCACCAACATGGCGGAAACAACCCGACCCCTCCCGGGCCCCCAAAAGGGCGTGGGACTATTGCATCCCTTTGGCCGCTGTCCTCGGAGCGATTAAAAAGAAGAGGTATCCTCCTCCCCGTGGTCCCCCATGGCTATGAAACTCCAGGCCGTGATTAAGAACAGGCCCGCCCACCCCACCACGCACCCAGACGTGTCAATCCAAAGTCTGAGGTGGGTGTGAGCTGCAGGCTGGAAAGACACACCCTAGAGAGGCAAGAGAGACTACAAGTCCCACTGAGAATCGCGTTGTGAATTATCGCGGGAACTGGGCGTCTTGTTTCCTGCGTGTCGCAGGAAGTGACGTCACGGGGAGAGCCACTTCCAGAGCCTCTTTCTCGCGAGGCGGAAGAGCGCGGATCGCGGAGGAGCAAGGGGGCGCTAGGGAAAGGAACTGGGTTGCGACGGTCCGGCGAGAAAGGGCTGGGGTGCGGGGAAGTTGGGGAGCAGAGCCAGCCATAGGTGTCCGAGTAGGGTAAGGCCGCACCGACCCGGTCCGTTAGGAAAGAAGGGAACCGAGGAGGAAGGCAGTTGTCGGGCGGATCCCAGACCGCGGGATAAGGTTGTGTGGAAGGCGCTGCTCCGGGGATGGCGACCGCAGATACTCCGGCCTCCAGTGGCCTCTCGCCCAAGGAAGAAGGGGAGCTAGAAGATGGGGAGATCAGTGACGACGATAACAACAGCCAGATACGGAGCCGGAGCAGCAGCAGCAGCAGTGGCGGCGGCTTGTTACCGTATCCGCGGCGGAGGCCTCCTCACCCGGCCCGGGGCGGTGGATCCGGCGGAGGCGGTGGCTCCTCGTCGTCGTCGTCGTCTTCTCAGCAGCAGCTGAGGAATTTCTCACGCTCGCGGCACGCGTCGGAGCGGGGCCACCTCAGGGGACACAGCAGCTACCGACCCAAAGAGCCATTCCGGTCTCACCCGCCCTCCGTGCGGATGCCTTCGAGCTCACTGTCCGAAAGTAGCCCCCGGCCGTCCTTCTGGGAACGGAGCCACCTCGCCTTGGACCGTTTCCGCTTTCGAGGCAGGCCGTACCGGGGAGGGAGTCGCTGGAGTCGGGGGCGTGGAGGGGGTGAGCGAGGAGGCAAGCCGGGGGGCAGAGCACCTCCGGGAGCAGGAGCGGGATCCGGATTCGGCAGCGGTCAGAGCTGGCGGGAGCCCTCTCCGCCTCGGAAGAGTTGTATCCTTAACGTGGCCGTCGGGCCTGGGTGTGTCCCTCAAGTTCCCCGTAGCGTCATTCCTAGGTCTGAGATGAGTAACTTTTCTGAACCTTCAGAACCGCTTATTTGTCGCTGTGTCAATTCAAAGTAAGTTGTTCTTTGGCAGTCCGCAGGTGTCACGTTGTCGTGCTTAAGGTGGCTTTATTGGGTCTGTTGCTGTTTAACATGAACGTGTCATGGTTTGGGGCCAAGCCAGTGGAAGCTGAGTCTGAAATCAGATTTGTAACAGTACGTCAGAAGCCCACATTTCATTAGCATTTGTTTTTGCCGACGCAGGAACTTTGTATGGGAGGTCGACTTGGATTATTAGAGGGAGAAAAAAAACAAGAGTCAGACAGTGTGGGGAATACTGTTGCTTATATCATACTGCATCTTGACATTGAGAATTATGAAGTTTCATTCTGTATAACCCTACTGCTTTTATTTGTTATTTTGTTTTCACCTTTCTTGATTTATTCTTACATATTGATGCCATTTAAACGGGGGAAAAAAGACCTTGTATCTTCAGAACCAACTCTATTAATTTAGAGCTTTTAAATTCATGTCTTTTTGGAAAACTTTACCTCCTTCTCTATTTATTACGTTCACTTTTTGGACATTTTATAATTTGTAGTGCTGACAAATGTGGGCCAGAGAAAGAAGGATAAACTTAACAGTATTTTAATTTTAATATTTTGGAAGCCATGGGGTGTATGGGAGTGTGGAGATTATAGAGAGGTTGGGAAGAAAAATAGCAAAATATTTTGATTTTTTTCCCCCTCTAAATTCTTGGTTATCATAAACGTTCCTGCGTTTACTCAGGATTATACTGAGGAATCAATCATCTGAAGGTTTGCTGTTTTATAGTGGGTGTGTAGAACAGTGTCTTGACTTAGTAATGATAACTGCATAAAAATAGTTTACTAAGCGCTTTTATTACTGGTTGTAATTTCCATGGTGTAATGACTTTTTAATATATTCATTAATGTGAAACTTACATATAATGACATTTGTTTGGAAGACACTCAGCATTAGTTTTACAGAATACTTAGAACCATATGGTCTTTTCCAGATGTCAAGATATAAAGGGGGCAAGAGATGTAGGTTTACATAAGTAGCAGCAGCTTTTGGTGCTAGTGCCCTGAAAAAAAACTTACTTCTACAACCAAAAGTTGGGTTAGGAGCATTCCAGGATTGTTTCAGAGAAAATCATGTAGGTATTTAACTTCTTAAAAGACATATTATTTCAATAAAATTAGAAAACCTGTCCCTGCCCAAGATATTTTTTTAACCAAGGATTTCCCAATAGTCAATTCTGAATCTAAAAAAAAGCACATATATGTATATTTTTTACAAATAGAAAAGATGAAACTTGTAATTTATGATGGAGAGACAAACGGAAATAGTTACAATTTAATGTAAAAGTTCAACTTGAGGTACATAAAAAGTATTAGCTGAGTTTTTTCTTTATTCTGTACTAGAAAAAGGGGTGATACCTACCTCCTGCCTTTGCCTTTTTTCTGTCCATTCATTTAGTACCAGTGTGGTCTCTGCCATATGTCTTTATGAGTTGATGTGTTTTTGTTAATAAACAGGCATGATGTGAAAATAAGTGCCGGAAGATATCCAGTCTGATTTCTGTAGTATCTTAATCAGAAATGAGCTCTCTTGCTGGTTTTCTTTTCACAGATGCTGCACTTAAGAAAAGGATACTTGTTTTGATCCTCTGCTCATTGTTTTTCTCGTGAAGTATTATTAATCGATCCTAGAGGTGGTATTCTTTGTAAGAATTTGTGAAGGAAAGCATAATTCCTGGACACTTTTATATAATGTGAGCAAACAAAATTTGTAATACAAAATTTTATTAATTCAGATTTCTTTAATACCAAGATTGTACTCAGTTTAATTCATATTTTCATTGTTGTTGATAATAATAGCATTTTTATTTTACAACAAATGTTGCAATAAGAAAAAGTAAGCGTTATTCTGTGACTCATTTCCATGATCTAGAAGTGAAGTAGCATGAATATAAGTGGTTGGTTTTTTTTTTTAACTTCTTTTTCTGTAATTATTAAGCTATGCTAGATAGATGCAGCTTTAAAGAGACAGTGTAAACCAGATTCTATTGCAGTACTTATTTTCATTCCTATTTTAAATTTTTCTTAGTGATAGATAACTTTGTCAGTTAATTTTAGCATATGTCACCTTTGGATGACTACTGTTTTAAACTTTCAGGTCTGATGAGAGCTAAAATATTAGGCCAGTGTCTCATCAGTAGAAAGATGTTCCATTTTCACCTGCAATTGTACAGGTTGACTAGCAGTTCTTTTTTAGAACCAGGTTTCGGTTAGAAATTGTATCTAGACCAGTTTAAAATTAAATCTTTCAAGTGTTGGTTTCATCCTGGCTGTCTTGTATAGACAGAAGTAGGAGATTTCATTTAGCCTTGAAGGAGATTAGTCAGTTACAGTCATAACAATTAGTTTTCCTCATTTTTCTGTCCTCCTGTTATTTTATTTCTTGTTAGTATAAGGAATCTTCCGTTTACAAATGTTTCCAAGGTCCTCTTATTTTTTAAAAATTACTGTGGTTGTGCCATTAGATAGCTCCATTGAAAAGTAAGATGTAGATGCAGATAATTACAGAGTTTATGTAAAAGGCTACATAATGGTGGGGTGGGGGAGCAAGTAGTTCTCCGACTTTACATAAGTGACATTTGAAAGGGGGTTAATTTGAAGAACAGAGAAAACTAGACACAAAGCTATGCATAAATTGTGATAAACGGAAAAGGTGAGATTGGAAAGGAAATAAAGGCATTAGATGCCATTATAAGGATTTGGACTCTATTGTTAGTGGGATTTTAAAAAGAAAAGAGATCTGACCAGATTTGTGTTCTAGGTTAGTCTAGCAGCAGTATGGGTGGGGGGGGGGGCTGGCTTGTGGGAGATAGAACCCTCACATGTCTATTACTAGACCAACCTCTGTTTTAAAAAAAAATTTTTTTTAATGGGGAATATTGAGGAATTGTGTTTCTCCAGGGCCCATCAGCTCCAAGTTGTGGTCCTTTAGTCTAGTTGTGGAGGGTACAGCTCACTGGCCCACGTGGGAATTGAACTGGCAACCCTATTGTTAAGAGCTCACACTCTAACCAACTGAGCTATCTGGCCGTCCCACAACCTTCTGTTCTGTAGTATGTAAAACTGGGAGTGCATTAGAACACTCAAAAAGAGAAAGAGGCTAAGTAGAGTTCACTGGGGAGCACCATTGCAGGAGTTGGAGAGAAAGACATCGTGAAAACTTAAAGCGAAAAAAAAGGCAGGGAAACATGGGGAGAGTGTAGTTATGGAAGCCAAGAGAGAAATAGTTTACAGTGTCCAATGCTACAGCGAGGTCAGGTAAAAAATAAGGTTTGAAAACATGGTGGATAAATTCAGTCAGCAGAATCCAGATTACATTTGGTTGAAGAGTGATGAAAAACTAGTATTCTTTCAAGAAACTTGGCTCTGAAGAGGAGAGATCAGAGAACTGCTATTGGAACAGTATTGCTATTGCTACAGAACTATTAAGATTTTCAGTTGTAATGCTCATTCGCTTTCTAAAATATTTGGTGGTGATTCCCATTCTTGAATTGGTGATTAGAGATGTTAAAAATCTCTGCAGGTTGCTTGTCTGTAAGTTATTAAACAGAGAAGAAACATTTGGGAACTGTAATGTTACATTCTAGTCAATTCATATCTATAAATGACATTTAAACCACGAAAGCAGTTTTGTTAATTTCTAGGCTGGAGAAGTAAGGTGTAAGGATTCTTATATGTATTAATTACTTTGAATGAGCATTGTAGTTTGGAACTTTGTAGCCGTTTTCAAGAAAGAAGTTATGTTCTGTATATCACTATGTTAGAGAAGAAAATAACAAAAATAATTGGTTTAGATATCCTTTAGAGGAAAATTAGAAGATACATTTTGAACACTATAAAGGTTTTTTTTTATTGCAACTGCTTCATTGTCTTAGTTGTGATTATATTGGATATTAGTATACTTGATGAGCTCCAAGAATGTTGTGTTAGGTTTTTAAGAAAATGTTTCTTTTCATAAATTAGTCTTGATTATTGTCAGTGTTCATTTTTTATTTCTATTTTTTTTTTAATTTGAGAGAAGAAGAAACTGATTAGAAAGAAGAAACGTTTCCTCCTGATTATCTGAAGTGTAAAATTATCCACATCTGTTACAAACCATTCACTTTCTCCCCTCTTTCTTCAGAAAGGAATCTTTAACATCCAACTCATTGTGGGCTTTCCCGATCCATAGAAGGAAGGATGTTATAACCTAACTAGGTGGAATACCTGTGGATACTATGGGTAATAACTGACACTAGTGATTTTGTAAGTGGACTATTTATATGGATATTTGTTAAATTTGAAATATGGGCACATAATGAAAGTGGGCATTAACACATATATTAAATGGAATTTAGTAATTTAAAAATATCACTTCATCTTTCTTGAAAAACAAAAGGAAACAATTCACCTATAACTTAATGTTTTTGTTAAATTAACTGGAAAAATTTTGGAAACTGGTTTCCTTAATATGCTGTTCAGCCAAAAGTTTTGGAAGATCTCCATCAAGGAAACAAAATTATTCATCAAAAAGTGAAAATTGTGGAGAAGAAACTTTTGAAGATTTACTTTTGAAGTATAAGCAAATACAGTTGGAACTAGAGTGCATCAATAAGGATGAAAAGCTAGCTTTGAGTAGCAAAGAAGAGAATGTGCAGGAAGATCCTAAAACATTGAACTTTGAGGACCAAACAAGCACTGATAATGTCAGTATTACAAAAGACTCAAGTAAAGAGGTCGCTCCTGAGGAGAAAACACAGGTCAAAACTTTTCAGGCATTTGAATTAAAACCACTCAGGCAAAAATTGACTTTACCAGGAGATAAGAACCGTTTGAAAAAAGTTAAAGATGGAACAAAACAGCTTTCCATGAAATCTGACACTACTGAATCTAGTCAAGGTAATGGAATTAAACATTTCAATTAGTAATAAGATTTCTTCTTTCTCTAAACAGGTAACTACTTATTTTGGTAGCGTGCTTCATTGAAATGATTCTAATTATCTGAATTCTTTTTGTACTTTATGTAGCGACAGTCATATTATTGAATAATGATGCTTTGTTTCATTCTAATCTTTCTTTTTTGGCTTTACATCATGCTGGTCAGAACTTGTAATACAATTTTTAACATGAGTAATAGTGAGCACCTTAGTTCCTAACTTAAAGGGAATGCTTTTGACGTTTACCACTAAACATGATGTTTACTAAGTTTTTGTAGGTGTTAGGTAAAGGAGGGCACCCCCCTCCCCATTGCTCGTTTGAGATGTCCAGCATGAAATGGATGTTGAAGTTTATCAGTTTTTTTCTTCGTTATTGAGAAGAGCATGTATCTAATTTTTTTCCTTCAATGTATTAGTGTAATGGATGATATTAATTGATTTTGTTGTGTTAAGCCACCCTTGTACACTTGGGATAAATCCAACTAGTTCATATATCATTTTTACCGTATATATTGTAGATTTGGTTTACTTTTTTCTTTTCCTCTTTATAAAGTTATAATTTATATATAGTAAAACTTCCCCTTTTTAAATGTGTAGTTCCTTGAGTTTTGACAAAAGCAGGCAGCTGGGTAACCATCGCCAGCCACCACAATTAAGATATGGAACAATTCCATTAACTCTCACCAATTCCCCCTTACCCTTTTGTAGGCAGTCCCTCACTTCCTCAACCCTTAGCCCATCTGGTAACCACTGATCTCTTTACTGTCCCTATGGTTTTGCCTTTTCCAGAATGTCTTGTAAATGGAATCATAGAGTACATTGCCTTTTGATTCTAGCTTCTTTCACTCGGCATAGGGTATTTGAGTTTCATCGATGTGGTTGTATAAGTAGTTCTTTCTTACTGCTGAGTGTTCCATTGTATGGCTATGCTACAGTAGTTTATCCATTTCCCACTTGAGGGATATTTGAGTTCTTGCAGTTTGGGCCAATTTAAAACCTTCATAAATAAAAGTTTGCTAATGTTTTGTTTAGAATTTTTCATCTGGGTTCATAGCCTGTAATTTTTTCCCTTTTTCCTTGCCAAGTTTAGTATAAGGTTGTGATGTTCAAAATGAGTTGGGGAGTGGTTTCTTCTTTATTCTCTGGAGTAGTTCAAGATTGGAATCATTCCTTGCGATATTTGGTAGATCTTGCTGGTAAAAGTGTCTGGGCCTGGATGGGGTTTTTTTCTGGTAAGGTTTTAAACTACGAATTGTTCATGCTTTCTGTCTGGTTGAGGCAGTTTAGGTAAGCTATATTTTTCTAGTAATGTGTCCATTTTCGGGAAGTTGTAAAGTGTATAAAAAATTATTCTTAAGACTCTCTTAACCTTTTTAAAATTATCTGTGGCATTTATACATTGAATCCCCCATTTTTAATTTCCCCAGAAATAAGTCCATAGCTTTTAAAACTCATTAATGTTTTCAGCCTGTCTCCTAGGAAGATCATTTTGCGCTATGAAATTTCTGCTCTAGCTGCATCTCAGTTTGTGATATGTAAATTTAAAAAATTCATTTCTGACTACTTTCTAATTTTTGTTTTTCTTTGACCTGCAGGCTATGTGGAAGTGTGTTTCTTAATTTACAAACATGTTGGTTTTCTAGCTGTATTTTTTTGTTACTGATTTCTAAGTCAGTTACATTGTCAGAGAATGAGATCTATATGATACCAATCTTTTGAAATATTTGTATAGATTTTCTTTATTGTTTAGTATGTGTTCAGTTTTTTGAACTGTTCTGCATGTGTTTGGAAGAAACGTATGGATTGTTAGATCAAGCTTTTTATGTTAATATCTTCCTTCATTTTTAGATCGGCTTGATCGATTATTGAGAGGTTTGTTAAAATATGCCACTGTAATGGTAGTTTTCAGTATTTGCTTTAAATGCTTTGAGGCTGGAGAATTGACTCATTATTCTTATTATTATGTAATGACCTTCTTTATCTCTAGTAATGTTTTTGTCAGAACTCTCTTATGTCTATATTAATGGCCACACCATCTTTCTCCTGATAGTATATATGTCTTGTATATCGTTTTCCATCCTTTTGGTCTTTCTGTATCCTCATGTTTCAAATGTCACTTGTACATAGTATAGAGCTGGATTTAATTTGTAATTTAGTTTGACGATATTTGTCAAACTAAACAATAGTTCATTCACATTTTTGTCATGATTACTGATGTTTGGATTTATTTTCTTTTGTTCCATTTTTCCTTCTTACCTCTTGATTATCTTTTTGTATAATTTTTTTTTTCTTTTACTAGTTTGGAAATTAGTTATGTACTAAGTTTCTGTTCTCATATTGGTTCCTCTTGGAATTATAACATAAATTCTTATCAGTCTGTAAAGTTAATCAAGGTCTTTACCCTTCCCCTGATATTCAAGGACCAATATTTGCCTAGCTTTGCCCATGTAGGTATTTAACACTTCCTGCGCTCACTCTTCCTTCTATGTCTAGAGCTACTTATACTTAAAATACATTTTAAAAAATTTCCTTTAGTGTGTGTTTGCTGGATGGAAAGTTATTTCTGTTTGCCCTCTTTAAACGATCATTTTCCAAGGTTTAGAATTCTAGATGGGTTAATTATATTATCACATATTGAAGATATTTTCTGGCTTCCATTGCTGATTTTGAAAACTCAGCTATCAGTCTTAATAGTTTCTAATTTGAAGATAATGTGTCTTCTTTCTGAGGGTATTTTGTTGTAAGATGTTGTTTTTGTCTTTGATATTCTGTAGTTTAACTATGATGTGTTGATTGTATTACTAGATTTCTTTTTATTTATCCAATTTGCAATGTGTTGTGCTTGTTTTCATTGATTCTGAAAAACTGTCATCTCTTAAAAATAGTGTCCCATTTTTTTCTTCTCTGTATAGATGTATGTTATGTTGAATCATCTCATTTTCTCTTCCGTTTCCCTTACTTCCCCTTAAGTTTCCATCTCTAACTGCTACATTCTGGGAAATTTCATCCGATGTATCATCTTTCAGTTCACTGATTATCTCTAGCTGTGTCTAATCAGCATTAAGCCCACCTATTGAGTTTTAAATTTCTGTTAGTTTTTATTTTAGTATTTCACTTTTAGTTTGGTTTTTCAAATCACTCAACTCATTCTTTTCAGTTTTCTTCTCTCTGCTTATTTTTTTCATATTTGTCTGTTCTTTAAACATGTTAACCGTAGGTTTGTTTTGTTTCTCCCCTTTGCCTGCTAATTTCTAATAATTTGAGGTCTTTGTGGGTCAGATTTCTGATGTTTGCTATCTCTGACGGTTGTTTAGGATACCTTCTTTTCTTGAACACTTAGTGATATTTTTGTTTGTTTCTTGTTTAAGTGAGGTGCTCATTTTTCTTTGAATTTTTTTGGAGGAAATTTTTTTTAAAGATTTTTTTTGGGGAAGGGGAATGGGACATTATTGGTGCAACAGTGTGTACTTCCAGGACTTTTTTTCCAAGTCAAGTTGTTGCCCTTTCAATCTTAGTTGTAGAGGGTGCCGTTCAGCTTCAAGTTGTCCCCTCAGTCTTAGTTGTGGAGGGCGCAGCTCAGTTCCAGGTCCAGTTGCCGTTTTCTAGTTGCAGGGGGCACAGCCCACCATCCCTTGTGGGAGTCGAACTGGCAACTTTGTGGTTGAAAGGACACACACACTCCAACCAACTGAGCCATCCGGGATCTCAGCGGCAGCTCAGCTCAAGGTGCCCTGTTCAATCTTAGTTGCAGGGGGCGAAGCCCACCATCCCTTGCGGGACTCGAGGAGTTGAACCAGCAACCTTGTGGTTGAGAGCCCACTGGCCCATGTGGGAATCGAACCGGCAGCCTTCGAAGTCAGGAGCATGGAACTCCAACCGCCTGAGCCACTGGGCCGGCCCTGGAGGAAATTTTTTGAGGCCTGGGACAAAGATGGATTCCCCAGAGAGGATTTGCTTTTGCTGTTGCCAGGCACCTGAGTAGACTTGTTGTGCTCTGGGACCGCTTTATATTTGAAGTTTTCAAGGCCATCCATGTGGTGTAAATTTGGTTGCAAACCTGAGTGGTGACTGATTTTAGTTACACATTCTCGGGGACATTTTTTTTTTTTAATCTCTTCAATGTAATACCATGATCCCAGACAGGCAGTTTTCAAAAGTAAAATCCGGTGGGATAGAAAAGACGCACAAGTATCATAGAGTATAATAGAGTTCTATATCAAAGCCTGCAGTAACAAAGGAAAGACCAAATATCTCCACCTTGATTTAGGAAGTTTTCATAGTGATAGAAATGTTTGAAATGAGTGTTTTCCACTTAAGAAGTCAGAATAAACCAAATGAGCAGATGAAGGCACAGAGAACTTTAAGAGGAAGTTGAGATTATGGGTGCAATGTGGGCTATATGGTATGGTTCTGAGAGTGTTTGGATATCAATTTACAAAAGGATAGGTTGAGATTGGATTACAAAGGGCCTTTTGTAATCCAATTTAGATTGTCTTTAAACACCAGGTGGATCATCAAATATTTGTAGGCAGGAAAATGATGTGATCGGTTATCTATTTTATTTATTTTTTTATAAATTTTATCGGGGAATGTGGAGAATGTGTTTCTCCAGGGCCCATCAAGTCCAAGTTGTCCTTCAGTCTAGTTGTGGAGGGCGCAGCTCAGCTCCAAGTCCAGTTGCCATTTTCAATCTTTAGTTGTAGGGGGTGCAGCCCACTATCCCATGTGGGCATTGAACCGGCAACCTTGTTGAGAGCTCACTCTGACCAACTGAGCCATCCAGCCGCCCCTCTGGAGGCTCAGAGGCAGCTCATTGTCTTCAATCTAGTTGTGGAGGGCGCAGCTCACTGGCCCATGTGGAAATTGAACCGGCAACCCTGCTGTTCAGAGTTCTCGCTCTTAACCAACTGAGCCACCCGACCGCCCCTCGGATATCTGTTTTTGAAAAGCAATTGACAGCAGTATGGAAGAGGGATTGACTGTCTTCAGCTCAGTTTAGAATACCATGTAATAAAAGCTAAAATTATCTGAATCAATAAATTACATTGATTAGTGTTTCTACATATTCATTTTCTCCCCCAGTCGTCAGCAAGGCTCTCAGCTCTATTAAACCTTTACATTATTGGTCAGCTTTTTTTCCATTTCTCTTCACAACTCTTCTAAACCTTCACCATCATTTTTCAGGGTTTTACTCAACCTTTATTCTCAGCATATGAGCTTGATTCCTATTTCAAGTGATCTCATTCAATTTACAGTTTCTCACTTCCTAGCTATAAACGTATATCCATATTGATTTTCACTTCAGTTCCTTCACTTTTTGGAAGTGGTGACTTCTTGTTTATGGCCACTTTGTTTTAATCTGTATTCCTCGCTCTTAACTTCTCTCACATTCTCTGGGACCTTGTTCTGTCTGTTTATTTGATTCACCTTTAACCACTTTCTCTTAATGGGTTTTTATTATAAACATATTTGAGTGTTCATCCCAAAATTTAAGCACTCCCTCCTCCCCATTCAGCATTCTCCTTTAACTGCTGTCTTTTCAAGCAAACTTCTGGAAAGGCTAGTCTGTGTTAACTCTCTTCACTTTATCTCTCATTCCCTCTCTTTACCCAAAGCAGTATGCTTTTCACTCCTAGTAAAATATGAGGTTACTTTGACCTAATTGCAAAATTCCTTTTCCATTTTTTCATTTCATCTATTCATTCAAAAACTAATTAAGCACTTTATTCCAAGCTCTTGGAAATATATCAGTGAAAAAAATAGATAATTATTTATGCCTTCATGGGCTTGCATTTTACAGGGGGAGACAGTAAATAATAGTTACAGAAAGAGAGAAACTATAACAGGGTATGTAGGATGGGGATAGTCGGTATAGGTTGCAGTATTAATGGGTGATCAGGAGAGGCCTGGATTTGAAGGTGAGATTTAAATAAAGGCTTTGAAGATGGTGAGGAAACAGCCAAATGGGTATCTGGGGGAAGAGATTTCTAGGCAAAGAAGTAACTAGAAGCAATGGTTTTCTAACTGTGGTCCTTGAAGACTAGCATTACCTGGGAACTTGGTAGAAATGCAGACTTTTAGGCCCTACCCCAGATCTATCTGCTGATTGGAAACTCTGGAAATGGGGCTCAGCAATCTGTATTTAACAAGCCCTCCTGTTGATTCTAATACCTGCTGAAGTTTGAGAATCACTGAACTAGACTAATGACCCTAAGGCAGAAGGGTGCCTGGTTTATTCGGGGAATAACAGGCAGGCCTATGCCATTAAAAAAGAGAGAGTGAGGGGAATGAGTAGTGAGGGGATGATTAGTGGGAGAGGAGGTCAAAGATGATGGGTTGGGAGAGAGCATGTAGAGCCTTATAAGGACTTTGGTTTTCATTCTCAGGGAAATGGAAGCTTTTACAGGGTCTTGAGCTAAAGGACTGACATAATTTGATTTATATTCTCAAAGGATCACTCTGGCCACAATATTGAGAAGATTCTATAAGAAGTAGAGATCTATATTCGTGATGTTTTTCTCACTAATCTTGAAATTTTGGAGTTTCTGTGATACCGTACACATTTGGACTTTCTTATAACTTTCTGATTTTCCTTTTTTTAAAAAATAATTTTTCTTTGTAACTTAATGTCCTCAGTGTTCCATTCTTCTGGGTTGTTTTCAATTATTATGGCTTTAACTGCCACCTATATCCTGATGACTGTCTCTAGCTCAGTTCAAAATACCATGTAATAATTTTTAAAATACTGTTTAACTGCACAAGAACAATTTTCATTTTGGAAGTATTGAGTAAGAATTAAAATAATTATTTTATTTTAGAGAGACATGATAGGGATAGAACAGTGCCTAACCACACATTTGGTCAATTAAACAATGACCTCCTTTTATAATCTTTGTAAAGTTATAGTCAGAAATTTATGGTTTGTGCTTATGTTTACGGTAGCATTGTGCCCATAAGGTACCTGCTAGCTTAATGGATATTTGCCTCTGTGCTACCTTCAAGGGAGGTGCAGCCACACTTTATAGACAAGAGGGATCATCGTCAGCTAATAGGCTTCTCATGTAGAGGAAAGTGTAGTGCTTTCTACATCTATTATTGGAAGTCTGTGTCTTTATTTTCTTCCTTGTTCATTTTTGTCTAATAGTCATTATGCTGGTGTTCTTTGAAGTATGGTCAGTTTTGCTATAATGTGTCTTGTGCATTCCTAAAAAATTACTACACTGCAAAATTGCACAATAAAACCTACAGGGGTTATGGGCAAAACGGAGTTAGGGAAACAACATTCAAAAACTTTGTCAATGACCAGAAACATAGATAGGAACCTAATAAAAATGGTAGCACAGCTTTACACGTGAAATGGTAAAAAAACAATGCTTGACATACTGTAATGTCACTTTACCTTGAAAAAAGACCTAAAGTGTGCTTGTGGAAGTGGAGGATTTTCAGCTTATGAATTATGAGGTGGAGCAAGGAAGGTTATCTGAAATTGGACAGTAAGCTGTAACACCAGATGTGGGTGGGTGTGGCTGATAACCCAGTGAACTGAGGTAGTTGGTAGACGCTCAAAGTGTGGGGTTTGTGTATTCCTACATGGCTTGGATCACCTGGGTGTCAGTTTTCTCCATTCTCTCGGAGACAAGTTGCACATAAGCATGAAACTTTGTGTTAGGCTCAAATTATTTTCTCATATATCAACAAATTCGCAATTCCAAAACAAGCCTTAGAGCACAACCGATCTAATTCAAAATTTGGTGTTTGCCTTCTATTTACTTTGTCTAGGGTACTTGATTAGTCATTTTCTAGTTATCGAATAAGTTGTCCGTTCTTTTACCAGTAGACCTTGAACAATCAAATTAGGATGTTTGGAACACTGACAGATATTGTTAATGGGGAAAAAGAAACTAGGCTTGGAACTTAGACTTCAGATGTGTCATCTTGAGGAAACACTCTCTTAGTTTTTAAATTCATCTGTTTTAGCTACAAAAGTGTATGTAAATACTCTTGTAAATGTACTGTAACTATTATGTGATTTGTAGAGCTGTCATAGATTAAATAATATATAAATGAGATTTTGTAAATAATTTCATCAGAAGTCTGCGCCCAAGGCTAGAATTCTGGGAAAATGTGTAGATGGATTTAATTTTGCTGATACTTCTGCCGATTTTTTTCTAGATCAATAGAGGGCCATTTCTTTAAGGCAGAAATCCAATTAAAAATTATAAATGTTGAATTCATTTTATTTAGTTTGAATTAATGATCATTATATTCTATCAATGGGTGTTATCTATTTGGTAACGAAGCTTTGCTTGTCTAGTCTGTAAATTCTGTTCTTATTTGAAATAATTATTTTTAGTTCAGAAGTCATTTTATCAAAATGAGTTTTTAATTTATTATTTAATATTTTGAGTCATTTTGCCTCGTAACTTAGAAATGGAGCTAATATGAGAAGTTTGGTTAGATTTTCATTTTCTCTAACAGCGTTCTTTTCCTTTAGAGACTAGAAAATGAGACCCTTTAAAAAATATTAAACATTATGTAGCATTTTGTTTTAAATTGGTTGTAGCTATCTTTAGAGTATTCAAAGTATGCTGTTTTCATTTTTAAAGGATTAGAAGATAAAGAACAAAATTTAACAAGAAGAATTAGTGCCTCAGATATTCTATCTGAAAAGGTAAGATATTTTGTAGGATTGGATATCACTGTAAGACTGATTCTTGTGTTCTTTTGAAAGGAAAATTCTGTCTTCCTTTTCCACTAATTTTTGTTCATATTGTTTTACCTATATTTGGACATAAGCCTTAAACATAAGAAAATCTAGAGAGATGTCTTGGAGTATTTTTCTGGGATCAGTTAAATTGTGTTTAATTGAAGTGTTACATATATCCATAGATAATCTTTTTGTTTGTTTTTGAAACTTTTAATTTTCATTCAGATACATTCTTTTTGAATTTTGGCGTGATTATCCCTTGTGGGAAAGCTTTGGGGTTAGACAGACCTTGATCAGGTCTAGCTCCTCCTCTTAGCTGACTGATCATGTGTAAGCTTGCCTCTGTTTTTCTTCTTTACAAAATGAGTTTCATATCATCTGTTCTCTGGGTTGTTGTGAGGTTCAGCGGGATAAAATACAGAAGCATCAAGTACTGTGTTTGACATTTAATAGGCACTTAATAACCCAAGCCTTTTCTTTGTCGAATTAGAGATCTGAAATAGCTGCAATTTATTCCATTAAGATTTCAGTTAGTTTTTATGAGTAAATTATAATGAGGCAGAATCTAGGGTCTTTAGGAAAAAGATGGTCCTGAAATTAAGGATGATAGTATGACAGATGCACATCCACATACACGCGTCTATATAATGGTTTTTAATGTCCTCACAATAACTCCGTAAAATAAGTTGACATGTTTTATTGATAAGGTAAGATTCTTATGGGTAGGTTAGGTGATTTGCCTGAAGTTACATACGACTTAATTGTCAGAGCAAGGAGTTGAGTGAGGTTCAGTGCTCTTCTTACTGATCATGTAGCTGCTTTAAGAAGCATAAAGTTGCGTGACAGAATCAGTGGTTTCTTTCATTTCAAAAGGAATAGTTGCAAAAAGTAATCAAAGACTTAAGTCTCAGTTGAACGGTGATGATAGCTTTATTTTAAACTGTCTAGATCAGCACTGTCCAAAATCCAATAGAATTTTCTACAATAATGGAAATGTTCCATATCTGTACTTTCCAATATGGTAGCTGTTAACCACATGTGAGTATTAAGCACTTGAAATGGGATTAGTGTGGCTGAGGAACTAAATTTTTTAATTCAGTTCAAGTAGCTACATGTGATTCATTTTTACCACATTGGACAGTATGGCTCTAGAACTTCAGTACCAAGCAGTAGAATTCAGTATGTTTAAGTGACTTAGAATAAAAAAGAATCATGGTAATTTTAAAACTTATTTGTTACATCTATTTCCCTGTAGTGGAAAGGGTAACTATATCCTGATTTGGGTAAACTGAAGTACTGAAATATGTGATGATAGTTTAGTGAGGGATTTATAACAGTTCATATTAAGGTGAAACCAGTATGTTACAGGATCCACTGCTTTCTTTAAGAATTAAATAATTTAATTGGATTTTAGAAAAATGTAATCACAATTCACCTACAAGAAAAAGTTATTAGATACATGGGCTTTAACCTTTTTTGAGTCTTAGATTCTTTTGATTTCCTTCTTTCCTTCCATATATAACATAATAAAGGAAAAAACATAATTTTGTGTTTAACTTCAAGGAGTAGTGAGTCCAAAGGACTGGACCCCTAATTTCCTCCCCTGTAAATCCATGTTCTCCAATTCAGAACCTTTGCTTAGGTTGCCTGACATTTTCAATTATATTTTAGCTAAAATGTAGAGAATAGACTAATTTTAAAAATTATCTCAAAAAAGGTAGAGTGAAAAATTTAAGTTATTTCAATTGAAAAAAAAAATTTCAAACGTTCACTCTTTTTTTTTTTTTTTTCAAACGTTCACTCTTAATCTGTCTTCCTGTTTTAGTTTCCCTAAAGAAAAGTCTTGGGTGTTTAAAGTATTTTAAATATTCAAATAAGTATCTATAGCTTTAGAACATGTAATATTCAAATGTAAGCAAATCTTT
Organism: Rhinolophus hipposideros; assembly: GCF_964194185.1. Classification (NCBI taxonomy): domain Eukaryota; kingdom Metazoa; phylum Chordata; class Mammalia; order Chiroptera; family Rhinolophidae; genus Rhinolophus; species Rhinolophus hipposideros. The sequence goes on along the minus strand of NC_138055.1, from coordinate 67,621,099 downwards.
ATGTATTTTTTTTCCTTCAACACTATAGAATTATAAAATACATATTTTTAAAAGTTTGCAAGTTTGAATCTTGACTGAAGTGTATCAGTTGCCTGATACCGGCTGGTAAATCACATGATAACCACTTCATTCTTCATTCCTTGGGTTTTTTTTTTTTTTTCCCTGAGTTCATTGATATCAGATTTTTACTCGTTTGGGAAGCCCAGTTAAATGCTAATCTCTAACCCTTAACTTTCATTTTTTTGCATCATCTTTTTCCATCAGTTGTGTCCTCCTCCTCCAACCCTGCACATATGCGTATACACAGTCACCCTCCATAGATTGGTCTTCTGTTTGTATTATAGGGACTGAGTTAGGGTCTAGGGCTATGGTAAGTAGTTTCCTTATTTATATTTTCCATTTAAATATTTGCCTTAAAACTAACTTTAAATTCTGATATTTATAAAAGTTTTGATTTGGTGAAATGTTTAAGGTCAAATAATTTAAAAACTGCAACTATTTCTTTTTTTAAAGAAACTTGGTGAAGATGAAGAGGAACTATCTGAACTACAGCTTCGTCTTTTGGCTCTTCAGTCAGCAAGTAAAAAATGGCAACAAAAAGAACAGCAGGTGATGAAAGAAAGCAAAGAAAAGTTGACTAAGACGAAAACTGTACAGCAAAAAGTTAAAACCAGTACAAAAACACATTCGGCCAAAAAAGTTAGCACTACAGGTGATCATTCAGTTAAATTCTTTTAAATGATTTTATGTATCAGTATAGTGTCTAGATTTCAATTCAGAAAGTTTTGCATTTGGGGAATTATAAGGCCCTGAATGGAGGGCAATCCTATGTAAACAGAACTGAGCAATGGCTATGTATATGACTTCATGATAATGAAAATAATTTTAAAGCTCTTGTTTTCTTTTATCCTCTAGAAAATTCTAACTCTTAATAGATAACTGATTCTATATTTTCCATTTAAAGCTAAACAGGCATTGAGGAAGCAGCAAACAAAGGCATGGAAGAAACTACAACAACAAAAAGAACAGGAAAGACAGAAAGAAGAGGATCTGCGGAAACAAGCTGAAGAAGAAGAGAGAAGGAAAAGGGAAGAAGAAATCAGAAAAATTCGAGATCTCTCAAATCAGGAAGAGCAGTACAATCGATTCATGAAATTGGTTGGTGGAAAGAGGCGATCACGAAGTAAAGTAAGGAGTGCAAAATGTAAAATCAAAACATTACTCAAATTTAAGTGTCTTTATTTCATAAATTCAGTCAACTAAGAAGCGTAAAGTTCTTGTGTTTCATAGTTTGTTACATAAATAACTCGTGGGGAGAAGGAAGCGTAATTTATAGTTGAGAATTAGTCTTTTCTAGATATTACAAATGGAAGAAATGAAAGAAAGACTAAAATTATGCTTAGTAAAGCCTGCATTTAGCTTTTTCATCATTTTCTATTTAGAAGAAAGTAGGATTACTAAATTGTAGGGAGGACTTATTCTAAAAATGGCTGTTACCTAAAACTAAGAACAAGGGCAGAATTTCATTCTTTTTTTGTTGATTAGTATTATAGAGTTAGAAGTGTGTCATGATTAATCGGTATAGACGATTTTAATGCAAGTTCAATAGCTACTTAGTTAACAAGCATTTGTGAGCTTTTACTATGTGTAAGTCATTGATAATGACTGAATGACTCATTATCTTTTATGGGTGGTGTCAGGAAGTATATTGGAGATTTAATATTGATCTAGTGCTATTATCAATGATAATTTTCAGAATTATGAACTTTGAGACTACACTTGTGAGTGTACTAATGAAGAATAGAGAGATATTAAGAGTAAGCTCTTTAATTCTAGGGAGTCGGGAGTTAGGTTTGCTTAAGCAGGGAATTTATAAGTATTTCATACTTTAAAGTTCTAAAAAGCCCTTTGATAGAATCTTTTTTTAGGGAAAAGTATTGTATTTACACATTACTCTTATATCCATCTGTATTGGTTTGCTAGTTTTTAGTTTGTTATAAGCTGTCTCTGTGAGCGAAATGTTGTAAGAAGTGTAAAAAAAAAAACAACAAAAAACAAACACATTGACCAAGAGTTTCTAGTTTTCAGCTATTAATTTGTTCATAACTAAAATGTTACTGGATTTTTTTTGAAATAATCTGTAGTTTTGATGACATAACACTTGAATTTATTCATCTAGTTTTTTATACAGAGAGAGGCTGTACGTATTCATGATCTTGGAGTTACTTCGTAGAGGAATAGCTGATTATTTAGTAGCTCAGCTAACTGGAAGATTTTATCTGGATAGATAGTCCTTGCTAGCTTCCAGTTTCTGACAGTTATAAAATGTCAACCACAGCATATCTGTCATGTACATTGAACTTCCCAAATCAAATGTGATAGGCAGGTCTAACTGAATCACCATGATTTTTGATACTGTTTCCTAGAAGATAACTATTAATTGTTTTATAATTTCTAGCCTAATAATAGACTAAGACAAAATGCTGTGAAACTAAACCTCCTGTGTCAATTAGTCTTCAGATCCTGACCTGAGACGATCTTTAGATAAGCAACCTACTGATAGTGGAGGAGGCATTTATCAATATGATAACTATGAAGAAGTTGCTATGGATACAGATAGTGAAACCAATTCTCCAGGTATGAGCTAAAATATGTAAAACATTTGCATATTCATAATTATTAAAAAGAAAATGGTCATGAAGCTACCTAAAACCTTGAAAGAAATATGTAATGAAAGGGAGATTTGTTAGTGGATTGTTCAACCATAGGCATTATTTGGTGTTGTAAAATACTTTTAGAGCAAACCTCAAATGTGTAACATTAACCTTTATTTCCAAGTGTTTCTCTTTTTTATGTATGTATGTATGTATGTATTTATTTATTTATTTTTGACTCTTGATGCTTTATTACTTTGGGAGTGAGGTGCTCAAGAGCCCTTGGTGAAGCGAGCCCACTTCCTCTTCAGTGTCACCGGCGTCTGGCTGCGCAGGATGGCGCTGACTGCGAATGGCAGCCATGCGCAGGTCCGGGCGGTACTTGTTCTTGCAGATCGAGTGCCGGATACTGCTGAGGGTGGGTGGCCAGGCGTTCTTGTTGATGGTGGTCCGCACATAGGAGGTGGCTGGCTTTCGCTGACTGGATCGCTGCTTCATGAGGACCACCACACCTTTGCCATCGGCTATTGGCTCCACGCTCACCATCTTGCGGTGAATCAGCCCATTGTAGCGGAAGGAGTTGCAGGCCTTCAGATTATTGGGCTCAATGCTGTTTGTCTGCTTGTTCCTTTTGATCAGGAAGCTGAAGCAGTTGCGCACGACCATCCATTGCAAATGCACTGACGTGGCGACAGCTCCTCCTGTTGTGGCAGTCAGAGATGGAAAGAGCCCAAGTGTTTCTTCTAGATAGCATTAAGAAAAGGCAGTGTTTGAACCTATTATTAATGATCTGATCTAAAAAGTATAGAAGCAGATAAGAACACTGCCTTAAAAAAAACAACACAAAACGAATAAACCTTTGATCTGTTAAGTATCTCTATATCCAAGATTTTTTGGATTTTAGTCAAAAGGATCATTCTCGCTTTTTAGGCTTCCTTCTTCCTTCCAGTGATGATACTTTGTAGGAATTTGGAGATGGAAAGTGATACTAATAGCACCTCAGGAAAGGCCAGTGAGAATTGGTCAGGGCTGTACCTTAATTAGATTGCATATTCTGGAATGTGCCTCTTCCTGGAGGGTTAGAGACTTGCTTGAGTTCATTTTCAGGGGTTATTGTCTGTAAGATACCTGTTCTCTCACTAATTAAAACACATAAGATTGAGTCAGACAACCAAATGCAGTTGACATTCCAGAACTGGACTTTTTAAAGACCATATGATCAGAATATTTCTCGCTGGGATCATATTGTGAGATTAAATCAAACTAGAATCCTACTTCAGTGTGTCTAGACTAGAAACTAGGCAGAATCTGTATGATTTGGGTAATGTTTACCGAAAGTGCTCATATTCAGGTTATTGTTTTTAGACTGATGTTTGATAATCTTACATGAAATTATGTTTTGATTTCATAATTTAACTCTTTGGTCAATCTTTAATTTTCTTATTTCCAGGTTCTTGGAGATGATTCATAGTAGTTCCCAAGTTTGACAATATTATTAATACTCTGTATTTCTATAAAATAACTTTATGATCTATGCTTTTAAAAGAATTTTGTAAAAAATTTATTATACAGAGAATATATTCCCTGCTCAGCTTTGTCAAATTTTAACTTCCCATATTCACTACAGACATTTATATTTTTAAGAAGTAAAATCTTCTAAAAGCCATTGTATATTCAAATGGTATCATTTGGGCCACAAGTCAACCCTATATAAAGCATGTGGTTAATATCTATATTGACTTTTAAGACAACTGGGACAAAGAAACATTAGTTTTTCCTACGGTTATATCATGATTAGTAGCAAGAGTAGTCTTTGAATCTGCCACATTTCGCTGAGTCTTAAGAAACCATTGAAGGTAAAATGCACAATTATTTTTATCTGCTACCAAGGAAGAAGAAATGCTAATAATTTAACTGAGATGCATCAATAACTAAGAATTACTAACGTGTGAAAAAATGTACACTTTATTGATTATATACAGTAGGTAGGTCTTTTCATTTCTAGTCCTATTGCTTTCTGTACAACTTAAGTAGTCCATTTCTTCACTTTTCTTTGCTCCACATGAAGGAAAGAATGGAGTCCCCATGTCACTGTTTTCCTTTGGTTTAGGCACTTTGGCAGGTTTTGAGGAATTATTTTATTCCTTAACAAGTATGTTTGTAAGAAAAACTGCTCCGTTCTCTATTATCATTAGGTGAAAAGTAGAAAAAGTGGAGAGTTTTGAGGGATTAATGTCAGTTTAACTGGATGGCTGACTTTATGATAACATGAGAACAATTTTAAGGAGGTGGAGGTGGTCTCTTGGAGGTTAAAGATTTCATTAGAGATTAAGAAAGTCTAATTTGCACTCTACCTAGGTACATTTGTATTTCTTCAAACGTATAAATTTAATTTATTCCTGTTGAAGTATTTCTGTTTTAAACTCCTATAAAAAATTTTTTTTCAGCTCCTTCACCGGTGCAACCACCATTCTTTTCTGAATGTTCATTGGGGTACTTTTCTTCAGCACCATCTATTTCTTTGCCTCCACCACCTCAGGTTTCTGTAAGTGAGAATTGATATTATTTCCAAGAAAATTGTGTTGTTTTGTGTCATTTCTAATATGTTTTGAAAAACTGGCATGTAAATTAACAAATGGTTAGGTTTGAAGAGAGCTCTAAAAACTCAGAATTGTTTACCAAAATTAATACACACCTATGGAATAAGCAGTTGATTATTTTTTGGAAGACTGTCCATTTGGTAGATATTTTTCAAAAGCAAAGACAGTGGGAGAATGACAAAGTCAAAACTATTTCTAGATTAAGAGAACCTAGAGACCCAACAGGATCTTTCTCAATATGTTAGAGGGAATCTTTCCATTTCACAGTTCCTAGGTGTCCTCCTAGGAAGTTGAAGATGAGGAGGATATTAGTCATCTGGTGTCCTCCTAGGAAGTTTAAAATGAGGGGGATATTAGAGCAGAGAGTGAGAGAAAACATTTTTTTCTTTCTTCCTTGAATTGTTTTAAATGCCAGTGGTAGTACCGGAAGGTTTTTGAAGCAAAAATATATACAAACTCAGGAATTTGGGTAAAATTTGTTTTCTATATCCATAATCTCTAAGAGCCATTTCACAAGGATTTAAGAGTATAGTGGTAATTCTTCTTGACTCTTATATCTTAAGTTACTCTGGACCATGTATTTCCAGAATCCCTTTGGTTCCTAAGTTTAGATTTTTACTTAAATATCAAGTACCTGGGTTTTCAATCTCTCTAGTTATTTTCAGGTAGTCAGCTAGAGGGATAGACCCTGTAAAATTTGATTTCTGTATCTTTTAGATTGCTAAGTGAAGATAAGAACAGCAGTAGAGAACTTTGTATAATTATCTTGAAGTTCATCAATGTTTCAAATTTTGTTGATTTTATTTTTATTGTGAAAATTACACTTTTTTCATGGCTAAATATTGAATTCTGGGATAGTTTTGAGATTTACAGTATATTTAATTCATTTATGCTTACAGCTAAAATAATAACCTAAAGTTGACCATTTTCTAATTTAATGTTGCTCCAGAGATAAACATTTGGAATTCGTAAAATTTGCATTGTAATTACTATTTCTTCTTTTTTAAAAATAACTAGTCTTTGCCACCTTTGAGCCAGCCTTTTGTGGAAGGCTTGTGTGTTTCTCTTGAACCTCTACCTCCTGTACCACCTTTACCACCTCTCCCACCTGAAGATCCAGAGCAGCCTCCAAAACCACCTTTTGCAGATGAAGAAGAAGAGGAAGAAATGCTGCTTCGAGAAGAGCTACTTAAATCTCTAGCGAATAAAAGAGCTTTTAAGCCAGAGGTAATTTAGGTGCCCGCACCTCTAGGTGGTGCTCCAGAGCTTAGTTTTAGGTAGCCCTACTGTTTTCTGCTTATTGGAATTCATTGAGCTTTTATTACATTAAAGGGGGCACACGAGTGATAGTAATTTTCTCAACATTTTTAAAGATGACAGAAATGTATTTTTATTTAAAAATATTTCCTGTCTTTCTCTTTATTTAGGAAACATCTAGTAATAGTGACCCACCTTCACCTCCAGTTCTGAACAATTCACAGTCTGTGCCAAGAAGCAATTTATCAATAGTCAGTATTAATACAGTATCTCAACCTAGGATACAGAATCCAAAGTTTCACAGAGGACCTCGTCTTCCACGAACTGTGATCTCGGTAAAAACAAACAAATATGTAATCCTACTGTTAAACAGCTTGTGAGAAATTTGTATGCAGTTTCACTGTCTTGTTCCCCACCTCCTAGTTTATTTATAGACACAACATATATTCATATATAAATACAAATTTATTTTTATTTATTAATAGTGAAGTGGGAGCACCTTCTTCACTAGAAAAATGGTAGTTTATGATAATGTTTTGGGGGAACTATTATTTTCATCAGAGTGGTACGCTTTCCTCCGCCATTTCCTCAATTTTTTTTCTCTATAAATTGGTCCATTCAGATTTTCTGTCTATTCTGGAGTTAATTTTAGCAAATTGCATATTTTTTGTTTCTCACATCTTTCTTTATACTTTGCTCATACTTTTCTAATTAATGCCTGTACTGTAGTGTAAGAATTTATGATGTTTATTAAAGAAATTGAAATGACAATTTCTTTCTACCTTGCTTTCTACTGGCTTCAAAGCAAAATAAATGGGGCAGAGCCAAGTTGAAATCTTGCCTCTGTTAGGTAAGCGAACTTTGGCCACGTACCCTTTGTATGTAACTGCAAAAGCCCGAAAGTTTTTAAAATCATTATATAGAATTATTAATTTTTTTCCTTAATTGTAAAAGAGTTAATTTAAATGGCATTATGGCTTTTTGGAGAAAATAAAACTTATTTCTAATTAAAAATAACACTTATTTTCTCCAAAAACCCACAATGAAAATAAAACTTAATGAAGAAGGTGATCATAGTAGTATTTTTAAAGATTAAGAACATAGAATATTATATTTTTAGCGTATAACCAGTATTGGTGGAGTGGAACAAAGTGGACTGTGCAATGTAACCAGAAGGAGCCATAAACTGTCTACTTGGAGCCCATTATTTTTATGGATTGAAATTTGAAGAAGTTAAGTGACTTGTTCAAGGCCACGAAGCTAATTATGGTAGAGCCAAGAAAACAATAGAGATACTTTTGTCAGTAAGAGTAACAAATATATTGTCTTTGCAGCTTCCAAAGCATAAATCGGTGGTTGTAACACTAAATGATTCAGATGACAGTGAGTCTGATGGAGAGGCTTCCAAGTCAACAAATAGTGTTTTTGGTGGATTGGAGTCCATGATTAAAGAAGCAAGACGAACTGCTGAGGTAAGTGCAGTAATGAAAGATAAAAAGAAAGTGATTTATTGACAATCATTAAAATTTTTCTGAAAATTAGACCTTAGAGGTATTGATTTTTAGTACATTAAATTGTGGAAATATTTTAAATACTTGTATTATTAGGACTTTATATAATGAAGTGTGTATAAATTTAGATAGATATAGCTATTAACTCCCTTTACTTTTGTTTGTGATTGATTAGTCCCTTTTTTAAAATAGTGGGACTATTTTAAAAAATAGTGGGACTACTATTTTTTAAAATAGTAACGATACTAGGAAATGTATCGTTTTGAAATTGTGTTATATTACCAGAAAACAGTGTTTATCATAGTGTATGATCTAAGTGCAACTTTTATTCCTATTTCTATTGCAACAGTTGTTTAGATATGATTTAGTTCAATTATTTTCAAACTGTACGTCTTGACTGTTTAGTGGACTGTACAATTAATTTGGTGGTAAACAGCCAGCTGGGGGAGGGCGAAGTGAGTAAAGGGGGCCAAATATATGGTAATGGAAGGAAACTAGACTTGGGCTGGTGAGCATGCAATAGAGTACATAGATGTCGAATTATAGTGTTGTATACCTGAAAATTAATAAATGTTATTAACCAGGTACCCCAATAAATTTAATTTAAAAAAGAGTAGAAAATGATGAAGATACTCAGTTATTTCTAAATAACATAAATATGCACAGTGTTACAATGTAAAATATACATCTTAGTGTGGGATTATTGAAAACTGTTGATTTGGTTGACTTCAACTGTTTTCTAGCAAGCTTCAAAACCAAAAATACCTCCAAAATCTGAAAAAGAAAATGATCCCATGCGAACACCTGAAGCTTTGCCTGAAGAAAAGAAGATTGAATATAGATTGTTAAAGGAAGAGATTGCCAAGTAAGTGGTATTTTATGTCATTAGCTTTAAAGGTATCTACTGTCTTCGTACTTAATTAAGTCTGTATGCAGTTTATTGGCATTGGGAAATGAATAACAATTTTTATCCAGGATGCAGAGTTAATAGTTTTGAAACTCACACAGGAGAGGTAGCCAGATGATCACCTATACACTTCAGTACAGTGATGCACTGAGATCAAAGTAGCTTAGAAAAAGACAAAAGCTGCTACTATTGACTTTAAGTGCCAACTTGGGTCGTGCATATTGGTTATCATCATTATTAGTCAGTATGATTACTATTGTTACTTTATGTTATGAAATAGAATACATCTTCGAAGAAAAATAATTTCAGTTTATCCTTTGATACAATTTATCTTTATTGATTATTTTAGTCGGGAGAAACAACGTTTGATTAAATCAGATCAGCTGAAGACAAGCTCATCATCCCCAGCAAGCTCTGATGTGGAAATTGATGGAATTAGCAGAATAGCAATGGTTACTAAGCAGGTTACAGATGCAGAAGCAAAACTTAAAAAACATAGGTGAGCCTCATTATCTGATTGAATACTGCATGATATAATGTTCCTATATTAGATGGATATATTTTTGTATATGTCGATACTAAGTACACTATATGATTACAAATTCTTTTATACTTGGTAGAATTGTATAAAGCTGTCATTTTGTTGAATTATACATTTACATCAAGTAATAGTATTAATGTTTACATAAAAATAGTAAGACTTCAAAGGAGTTTTCCTCTTCAGATTTGTACATGGCTTGTTGCTAAAAACATTTATAAAACTTTTTATTTGGAATTTTCTTTAAAACTTCTGGCATGATTTTTGAAATACCTTCTTCGAAGACATATTTTTTTTTTTTTCGAAGACATTTTTATTGTTAAAGGTGGACTTGATCGTTGGAAATAGTTATTACTCAGCAAGACACATGGTCAAATATGGTGTTACTACGAAGTGTGAATATAGTCATGATCATACACTTCTTGCATGTTTTGTGAAGTTACTGTGTTGTTCAAATTGTCTTTCAAAATTTTGAGAACACGTGTCAAACCTCACAAGATGAACATGTTGAATGATAGAATTTATTTGAATTTATTAGCATATTTTGGAGGGGTTATTTATTTTGTTGGCATATAATTGATATGTACCTTTAGTTTTAATTGTACAACATAATGATTTGGTGTTTCTATGTATTGCAAAATGGATCACCACAATAAGTCTAGTTAACGTCTGTCCCCATACATAATTACAAATTTTTTTCTTGTGATGAGGTCCATTAGCATATATATTTGATAGAAATAATTGCATCATATTATGGACATACATTTTTTTCACTCCAGACACCCTGAAGTCATTAATTGATGAAGAGCAAAATGGTTTTATTTAACATCAACATGTTTGAGCTTTATTCAGCTACTCCCCTTTTAGGTTTACAAATATAAGGGAGAGTTTCTGTGCAAAGATGGTAAGACTTTCCATGTTCTGTTTTTAGTAACTGACTAACCAATTCTTAAACTTTAAATCTTGATATTAAAAAAAAAAACTGACTACAGTGATTCATTAACTCTTGATGTTGAAAAGTCATTAACTATAATATATAAACAGTTTAAAGGTTTTTAAAACAAGCTTCAAAAGTTTATGCATTCATAGTTAAAGAAAAAAGGTAGAAATTAGCCTCATTTCTAACATTAAAGTCACGTTGGTACTCTTTATTTTTTTAAGATTTTATATTAAGTATATAAACGTATGTTCTGTTGTCTACGAAGAAGACACGAGATTATTCTGAATAAAATAAAATTATTTAAAAAGTCTTCATAAATGTGAATTTTGAATATTTGTCTTGGTAGTTCCACATTTCATTACTTCTAAAAGGTGCCATGTTATGCATTACTGAGAAAGAAAACATGCTGCTAGCTAAAGTAGGACATGCAATAATGTTAAGACGCATCTTGATAATTAGAAATCTGAAATAACTGTTTTATACATGAAATATTGTGGTGACCATGGATTTCCAAAGTGGGATTGTGTTTGTTTGAAAAATAAGAGATTAAGATAAATTTATTTAGGTTTCATTAATAACTTAAATGAATAGGTTTTTAAAAATTCTTTTTCTACTCCCTATCCTATATATCACGTATTCTCTGTCTTTATGATTCTAGAATTTCTAGATGTCAGTTGTGATTGTTGAAAAATGGTATCTTTCTGGGAATGATGCTTCATTTCTTTTTAACCATAATATTTAGTAGTTGAAAAGACGAAAATCTGCATCCATACATTTATTTTGTCCTATTGTACTTCTCAGTTCCAAACTTTACATCTGTATGTTGTTTAAAAATTAGATTTCCTTTTCCCCTTTCTTGTTTTGCTTTAAATAAAACGAATTAGAGATTTTTAAGTTAATTAAATGTGTTTAATTATGTTTATTAGAGGTCTATATGTATGTTTATTAGTATCATATATAAAGCTAAACATAGCGGTTTTCTGCCGTAAGTCCTCATTTTTCAGGGTCTTACAGGGTGAGATTCAGCCAATATTAAACATTTATTAATAGCTTTTCAAATGTAAGTTACATTACTCAGATTTAAATTATTTAAAAAAATAAAAGATCGGACCCATAGTTTTATAAATGTATCAATGTCTATTTGAATACCTGTGTGATTGTGAATATGAAAATATTTTCAATTCTCACCTGGATGTCATAAATATATTTTTAAAAATGAGCTACTGCTTTGTAAGTTTTTAATCTGATGCTGTTAGTCCACTAGCCTAGAAAAACATTAATGGGGGTTTTATTTTTCAATTAGGATTCTTTTGATGAAAGATGAATCTGTTTTAAAGAATCTAGTACAGCAAGAAGCAAAGAAGAAAGAATCTGTTCGAAATGCTGAAGCAAAGATTATAAAACTTACAGAACAACTTCAAGCAACAGAGAAAATTCTCAGTGTCAACAGAATGATTTTGAAGAAGCTTCAGGAACAAGTAATGTTCTTTTTTAATTTAAAAAATTTATTTATTTATTTTTAAGGAGGGCGCAGTTCACAGTGGCCCATGAGGGAATTGAACCAGCAACCTTGGTGCTACCAGCACCATGCTCTAAGCAACTGAGCTAACCGGCCACCCCAGTAATGTTCTTTTTTATAAATTAAAATATTGTAGTCTCATGTTTACTACACATTTCATGGGCCAAATTTTTATAAAACAAAGCCATAAACAAAAGCAATCAAAATTTGTAACCTATATATTGTTCTACATTGAAATATAACATGGGAATATTTTTATTTTCAGTTGAATACCTTAAAGCTGCTGTGTTTAAGAAGAAATCTCCTTTCATAAGGTTTATATTTACATTTTCAGTTATCTTATATTTTCAGATTCAGAAAGTGCAACAACGTGTTACAATTAAGAAAGCTTTAACTCTAAAGTATGGAGAAGAGCTTGCTCGGGCAAAGGCAGTGGCTAGTAAAGAAATAGGAAAACGTAAACTGGAACAGGATCGCCTTGGAGTAAGTTGTTCATAGAAATACTTTATTTTTAGAAATGAAAAGATTTTTATGATACTTTTGAGTGTAAGAGATATGTAAAATAACTCATGTTTTTTCTTGCATGTTTAAAGAGAAAAAGATTAAAACTTTGTTTTCAAATGATACCCACATTTTTGGAACCTTGTTTTTTTGTTTTGTTTTTTTCTTGGTTTCTCATAGATCATAGGTTAACTAGCAAAACTGTTGGAGACTTGTAAAACTGTTTTAGTCTCATTATTGATTTAGTTTTATAATGTTGGCATTGTATTGTAGGGGTAGAAAAATTATTTACCAAAAATTGTTTATAAAATCATAGCAATATAAAATATTTTTTCCCCCAGCCAAACAAAATGATGAGATTGGACAATTCTCCAGTATCAAGTCCAAGAAAGCATTCAGCAGAACTAATTGCTATGGAAAAAAGACGGTTACAAAAGCTAGAATATGAATATGCCCTGAAAATTCAGAAACTAAAAGAAGCTCGGGCCCTTAAAGCAAAGGAACAACAAAATATTGCTCCAGTTGTGGAAGAGGAACCTGAATTTTCTTTACCTCAACCCTCACTTCACGATCTGACTCAAGATAAATTAAGCCTGGACACTGAGGAAAATGATGTTGATGATGAGATTTTGTCTGGTTCAAATAGAGAGCGAAGAAGATCCTTCTTAGAATCCAATTCTTTTACTAAACCTAACCTTAAGCACACTGATACACCTAACAAAGAATGCCTAAACAAACCTGCTAAGAGTACAGTAGAAAAACCAGAACTTTTCCTAGGGTTAAAAATTGGTGAATTGCAAAAATTATATTCAAAAGCTGACAGTTTAAAACAACTGATTTTAAAAAACACTTCAGGCATTACAGAAAAGGTTTTGCATGGTCAGGTAACTGAATATTTCATATTCTTTATAAAATACGGAAATGAACCTAGTCTTATTTGTCTTTTGAAATTATTGTTTTTCTTTTGCAGGAGATTTCTGTGGATGTAGATTTCTTGACAACACAGACTAAAACAACAGAAGTGAAACCATGTCCCTTTAGACCCTACCACAGTCCTCTACTAGTTTTTAAGTCCTACAGGTATAAAAGGAAGATTCAATGAGCTTGAGTTTCAGGATTGCTCCTGTTTTTAATATCTTAATCTCGAATTCTTGATAAAAATGAAAAAAAATTGAATCATGGTCATTGAAAAATGAATTGATCCTTTTAGGGAAAATAAAAATTAGGAGACTTGTGGTCAGACACAAACCGTATCGGGAAGTAAGGTTTAGCGCACATTGGGTTTATTAACTCTTACCAAATTCTAATTTCTAGCTACTAGTGGAATTGTGGATAATTCTAGATGACTGTCTATTAGGGATTTTAGGAAAACTAACTGGAGTCTTACGAGAATTTTTAATTTTTGTTTTTTAAATTTTACTGTTAATCTAAGAAATGCATTGGCCAGATTTCATAAAATTGATTTAGATATTCTTAGATGATTAAGTTTTTGGGAAGTTGTCTTTTTTAGACTTGTAGATGTTGTAAGACTGTTAAATGGGTGTGATTTTAATTACAAAATTGTAAAGCACCCAATAGGTAGTATAGACTTTTTGCCTAGTTTTTTTGTTGGCTGGTAATATGTATAAGAAATACCAATGTCGTGTAGCATTTTGTTATGTGGTGGGAAAACACTATTAAAATACAGGGTTTTTTGTTTTCTATTTCTGATCTTTTATGTTCTGGGTATAAAATAGTTTGTCCCTATTACTTGATATTCTGGTTTTCTAGAATAAATTTTGGTATTAAGTTATTAGATAAATAATACCCTCAAAGTATAGAAATTGAGAAGGAAAAATGAAAATTTTCTTAGTTTTGAGGAATGTTTATGGAGCATTATATGTCCACCTCTCTTCTCCTTAGATTTAGTCCATACTATCGAACCAAGGAAAAACTTCCCCTAAGCTCAGTATCGTTCAGTAATATGATTGAACCGGATCACTGTTTCTGCCGTTTTGATTTAACAGGAACATGTAATGATGATGATTGTCAGTGGTGAGTAGTTTTAATTTGTGAACGTTTTATAATTTACAAGAAAATCTTGGTTATTTAGGTTTGATATGTACATGATTATCTTTTCTGTGTTGTCATTTTATTTTAGGCAGCATACACAAGACTATACGCTTAGCCGAAAACAGCTATTCCAGGACATTCTGTCATATAATCTGTCTTTGATTGGTTGTTCAGAGACAAGCACTGATGAAGAAATTGCTGCTGCAGCAGGTTTTTAAAGACCTCTTGTTCCCCACATGAAAATTTGAATTTAGGCTATTTAAATTTTTATGTTCAATTGTTGACAACTTTAAATATCTGTAATAATTAAATACAGTCACCTATGACACTACATCTACATCTCCTCTAACACAGTTGTCAATAGCTATATGTTCTTTTCAAATTTAAATTAGTTAAAATTTACTCCGTCAGGTCACACTAGCCACATTTCATGTACCGTGTTTCCCCGAAAATAAGACGTAGCCGGACAATCGGCTCTAATGCGTCTTTTGGAGCAAACGTTAATATGAGACCTGGTCCTATTTTACTATAGTATAAGACCGGGTCTTATGTTAATGTTTGCCAAAAGACGCATTAGAGCTGATTGTCCGGCTAGGTCTTATTTTTGAGGAAACACGGTACTCAGTAGCTACTGTTGAGCTCAGTAGCTTAATAGTGGTGAGTACTTACCAATAGGGTAGTGCAGATATAAGATATTTTTATCATTGCAGAATCTTCTTTGGACAGAGCTCATTTAAACAGTTCAGTTAATTTAGAAGAACATATTGACATATTTGTATAGAAATTTTAGTAATGATTTTAAACTAGACCCCTATTTTTGTTTGTTTTAAAAAACGAAGGAGAGTTGAAAGTTACGATAACTATAGTTTTAGATTCTACAATGAAATAAAAAGGACTTGATATACTTTTGACATTGTAGAAAGTATAGATTATCATCAGAGATTGTGAGTAAATACTGTTTAGCTTTTCCTCAGATTTAGTACCAAATACTAAACCATAAACTGTAAGTCTTTTGGAAGTAAGGGAATTGGTGTTTATTAAATTTAGTGTTATCACAACCCAGAGTAGTTGTAAAGTCACTGAATCTATTTAATCATTCTCAATTTGGGGATTTTAATTTTCACTTGTTTAGTTTGTTCACTTGTTTAATTCAGGAATTACATATTTTTTCAGCCCCAAGTGGGTGTATGATATGGTAGGAATTGCCATAGTAGTTAGGATAATATAGGCATTGCCATCGAGAAGGCCCTGGGTGTTTTCACTTTAATTCTGAAACTGTTTTTCATTTCATACTCTTTATAAGCCTCGTCTCTGTAATCCATGTTTTTAATATTTTTTATGAAGATACCATTGCTCTAATTTCAGAAAAATATGTTGAGAAACTTTTTGGAGTAAACAAAGATCGAATGTCAATGGACCAGATGGCTGTTCTTCTTGTTAGCAATATCAATGAAAGTAAAGGCCACAGTGAGTATATATGTCTGTCGCACACACACAAAAGGATCTTGAGTTTCTTTATGACAGCACATTTTTTGGCATTATGTTCTCAATATAAAAGATATGTCTTTAGCACAATGAAATAAATTTAACTTTTTAAGTATTGTTTCAAAACTTTAAAAAACTAGGTGTATCGACTAATAATCTTCTTTTGTCTATTTTTAGCACCTCCGTTTACAACCTACAAAGATAAAAGAAAATGGAAACCAAAGTTTTGGAGAAAACCTGTTTCAGAGAATAGCTTCAGTAGTGATGAGGAACAGTCTACAGGACCAATTAAGTATGGTAAGAAGTAATTTAAGACCCAGAATCATTAAATTGTGGTATTCTATTTTTGTCTACCACTTTTAATTAATCGTTTGGTGTATTACTAGCCGTTTTTTAATTTCTACTTTTTAAGAACATTTATGCCATTTGGTGTTTAAGGCAATTAGTTCTTCATTGTGCAGCACTACCCTTCACATCATTTCGGGATGTTTTGTATTCATGGACCAGTAAATGCAAAAATTACTCTTTAGCAAATGTGACAGCTTCAGATATTGCTAAACATTTTGAG
The DNA here is from genome assembly GCF_964194185.1 of Rhinolophus hipposideros. NCBI lineage: Eukaryota > Metazoa > Chordata > Mammalia > Chiroptera > Rhinolophidae > Rhinolophus > Rhinolophus hipposideros. Next base: position 67,604,567 of record NC_138055.1, on the reverse strand, counting down.
TGGGGAGAGGGGAGCAGTACTTCTCCCATTTGAGAACCACTGTTTGGCCTGTGTCTTTTTGAGGGCAGATGTTCTAGTTGATTTCATCTTTGAGTCTATGTTTTCCTACATGCAGTAAATAGGCTCAGAACTGAATTGATAAATGAACAGAAGATTGTGTGAATGAGTACTTTATTGTCAAGCACATCTTGCATTATAATTTCAAGTTTATATAATTTAATTGTTTTTACTATTCGTGGATTGGCAAATACCTGATAGGTGTACACTTTCATGCTTATTTACATTACTGAAACACTTTTTCTCTGATTTAGATATAGTAGAACAAATCATCTTCAGAAATTATAACTTTCTCTTTCAGTTTAATGAATGTGAATTATCAGGTGATGTCATTTATCCTTAAAGTAGGGAGATGGTACTTGTGGTTTGTCTAGCAGACTCCTAGTTTATGCCTGTTGTCCTGGTATAATTTTTAATAACACTTCCTTTCACTCTTAAAAGTATCCTGGTTTGTTCATAAATTATATGATTGCTTTACCTTAAAGCTATGCACTACTGCATGTCATTAGAATCTTTAGATTTTTAGATTATTTTAAAGAGGAGGGAAATTGTTTTTCTTGGGGGTCTGTGGTTAAAAGAAGGTGTGAAGCTAATGATAACCGTTTTATAGCCTTTCAGCCCGAGAACCGAATAAAAGTTCCTGCCTTGGATACCGTTGTGACTCCAGATGATGTCAGATACTTTACAAATGAGACTGATGACATTGCTAATTTAGAAGCAAGTGTGCTTGAAAATCCTTCTCATGTACAACTTTGGCTCAAGCTTGCATACAAGTACTTGAATCAAAATGAGGGGTAGGTCCGCTTCTAATCTTTGTGTAAACTGTTGCACATTTATATTTTTATGTTTGAGGTTTATTTCATCTATGGTAATCGTGTTTCCTTCCTAGTATCAATGGAACCTTTGTTTTTTGACAAAGCTAAAAGCACTTTATTGTTTAAAAGCTATTAGAAAAAGTTTAAGATTAGATCTTGAGTTGTGTGCGTGGTTCAGTGCATGGGTAATAAATTAGCTACAGTTTTTCACTCTAGTAGGCTCTTATTTCAAAGTAGGATTAGTTAATTTAGTAAATTTTCAGTGGTGTAAGGATTAATTATTTGGGTTTCTTAAAAAGTCAAATAGTGGAACAGGTTAAATTTTTTGTTAATTTTCATTTGGCGATTTAAAGCTTGTCTAAGAACCTCTAAATTTTGGTGAATTGACTTTTTCTAGGTGTGGTATTATTCAAATAAGGTAAACAGTAATTTATCTCACAAACAATAGCTCCTGTTGTGTAAGTGCATTTTCTAACTCCTGCTTTTTGATAGGATTACCAGGAATAATCTTTTATTACTGTAATTAAAAATTATAAAAATTCAGGTTTTTTTATGGCAACTGTGAATGTCTGTTTATCTTAAAACTTGATATAGAAGCTTTTTTTAATAAGGCAGCACTACAGAATGCTAATAACACCTTACATACCTGAATATGTTGCTTATTTAACTTCTCTTGTATGTCATTTCTATGTTAATGGGATAAGTTGCAGTGTTTTCTTTTCTGACTCATTTACTGAGTGAAGGCCAAAAGAATTGTACATTATTTTATGAATAGGATCATGAGAGACAATTATCTTCTCCAAAAGATAGCAAGCCCTTGACGGTTGAAAAGAACTATTATTATATTGAAAGCTTTGATATTTTGTGCTGGCAGTAGCTGGCCTTGAAGGAGAATTGTTTAACTTTTCTCATTCCCGGACCAGTGTAAATAATAAAGGTACTGCTGAGTATGGACTTAAAGCACATTTGAAGTTGATAATCTAGTGGTTTTATAACAGTAGTTTTATCTGGTAAATGCTCACAGATTATCCATTTAAAAAGGAATTACTGGGTCTGTGGGAAATCAGGACCTTTTTTTGGACAGATGTGACTTAAAATTCTAATCTACCTCCCTCTGTCATAGGTGGCTGTAGCTTCTTGGTAGGTTCTAATAGAAAATGGAATTTAAAAATTGACTCATTAGACTAGCCCAATTTAAAAGTATTTTCAAGCATTAAAAAAGTATATTTCTGCTTTTCTTTTAAACATGTAGGCTATGTTCAGAGTCCTTGGATTCTGCCTTAAATGTTCTGGCTCGGGCTTTGGAAAACAACAAAGACAATCCAGAAATTTGGTGCCATTACCTCAGATTGTTTTCTAAAAGAGGAACCAAGGAGGAGGTGCAGGAAATGTGTGAAACAGCTGTTGAATATGCTCCTGATTATCAAAGTTTTTGGACTGTGAGTAGAAAAGATAACATAGTCCTGTGTGTGTGCATGTGCACACACATGTGCTCATAATTCTTTGGATCATCTTAAACATTGATATGTAGCTTCATAGATCACATGCTTTATTATCATATAGGTATAATAACCTTACTTTAGGTGTCCAGTTACCTCAAAACCACTTCTTTGGATCAGGATTAATTTAGGCTAAACAAGAAGAAAATACTTAGCGAAGATGTGATTTTTATTGTGGTTAACTTTATTGGTAAGGAAAAAATACAAACATTTTAAAACATTTTACACTTACCTATTCTGAAGCAGTTTTAGTTTGGGCAAAGTTGAGTGAATTTTGTGCAAATCACCGGAAACAAATTTTTAAAAATTTCTTATGCATGTGTAATATTTTCATGAAATAATATCTGTCCTCGTTACTTCTGAAAATAATCATAATCTATAATTCATACTAATATTGAACCTTGCCAAGATACAACGATTTAGTGAAAAAATGGGTTCTTCCTCATTCTCTGAGAAAATGGGATGTTTCCTACTTAGGCTTAGATTTAAAATTATGATTAATCCACTTGTAAAATAAATATTCATTGATATCTGTATGTTTACCAGCTGAACTCTGGAACTATTAGATTAAGATAAACTTTCAGATAGCCCTATCATTTACTTGCTTGCTGAAATTCACAACAAATAGACTTGGATAATGTGGTATCCCTTAATGAATGAACTTGCCACTCTAACTCTTACTCTCCTAACTCGAGTACTGAATAGGTTTGGACACAGAGTAATGCTTGATTTTTGACCTGGTACGTTGTACCTAAGTTAATGCTATTGATCACAAGATTTTGGGGGTGTAATGTTTTTTCTTAAAGTTGTTTGGTCTTTAAAGGCCTCTTAATTCTTGATTAAGTCGATTAAGTCTTTATTATTTATTTTGCCACATGGTTCTAATATGAATGCTATTTTCAACATTTCTATATAGTCACATAGCTCAGCAGTGCAAATTGTATGTGATGGTCAGTGTGAGCTTTTGTAGATCCATCATGGTCTTGGTGTCATTTACCTGTTGATTGAAGGAACGATGTAATTGCTTCAGTGATAAATACTTCTGAGAGTACATCTGTGTTTAGTTTTCATCTGATTTTACTTTTCAACCTGTAGGAGAAATCTAGGTTATAGTACTGGAAAATGGGTTTATACACATTTATAATTATCCTTTTTATGGAAATTGAAGATTTAATATGAGAAAGTTTCTTAATGAAATGAGAAAAATCTTAGTTTTACAGTTTATTCTTATGAACAATGATTAATGATATGAAATTTTGGGCAGTTTCTACACCTAGAAAGTACCTTTGAAGAAAAGGATTACGTATGTGAGAGAATGGTGGAGTTTCTGATGGGAGTAGCCAAGCGGGAAGCATCAGATATTCTGTCCTTTCAGCTTTTAGAGGCTCTTTTGTTTAGAGTTCAGCTGCACATATTTACTGGAAGATGCCAAAGTGCGCTTGCAATTTTACAGGTAAGCATTTGTTGTAGCATTTAATTATACTTTGTAGAGAATTTTTAAAAGGTATAAAACATAGTAGCATTGTTCAATGATAAGAACAGGCTTTAGATTTGAATCCTTGTTTTGCCACTTACTAGTAAGATGTATGAAGTTGAGTAAGTTTATGATTGCTTCCTCATTTGCTTAGTTGGGATAATAGCTTCTTTAGAGTGTTTATGAGATTTAAATGAAAGTAATGTGTGTTCAGTAGCTAGCAGAATAAACTTCAGTGTTCAAATAATAAGAGGGAAAAAATGAAAATCTTCTGTATGGGTGTGGTTGTTTTTTTTCTTTTTTCTCTTTATCTTATTCGATTTTGAATACCTAGACATTTAAAATGTACAAATATAATCTCTTTTCATTAAGAACGTCATGAACCTTAGTATAGTAAAAGTTATGTTAATTTGTTATTGATACCTTTCTCTAAAGAGTTTTCTGATTAAAAAAATTGGTGACTCATAATTTTAACAGGTGTTTAAGAACCACTGCAAAGAAATATACCACTTTTGTTTTTTGCCTTTACATTTGAATCTTAGGAACAAGAGTCATTATTTTAAAAAACACTTTCAGATTATTTTCCTGTTTTACCTAGAATGCATTGAAATCGGCTAATGATGGAGTAGTAGCTGAATACCTTAAAACAAGTGATCGATGTTTGGCATGGCTGGCCTACATACATCTTATTGAATTCAATGGTCTCCCTTCAAAATTTTATGATCCTTCTAATGCTAATCCTTCAAGAATTGTTAACACAGAACCATTTATAATGCCATGGCAAACAGTTCAAGATGTAAAGACTAGTCCTGACATGTTGTTAGCAGTTTTTGAAGGTAAGTATAAATGTTTATAAATTATTTAGAACATCAACTTATTCCTTATTATGAGTCTTCATAATTAAGCAGAACAGATTTACGTATTATAAGTTGTGGTTTCATACTTTATTATATAAATGATTAAAAAATTAAGGATTGAATCAGATACAATGGGCATTGGCATCCGTGAAAGCTAGGAACTGTACAATACTACATAGTTTTTCTGATTATGGCAAAGGATATCAGCTAGATATGTGGTTTAATGAATTGATTGAATCACAGAATCAGGTAATTCTTTATTTTAAGCAGTCCATCAAGATAAAAGTTAAAGATATCTTATATTTTTCAAATAATTAATATTTTCTCAGTCAGTGAGTTTGTTACTGTATACTAAATGACGTGTCTGCTGTGGAATATATACAAGGTATGACCCATTCCTTCCTAATAAGTATATAGTCTAATCAGAAGATAAAATCTATATATTTGACATAATTATTAAACATATAAGGCCATATTACTGTAGTATTAGTAGTATATAGTGTAAATTCTGGGGTTGTAGAAAAGATTAAGATCTGTGATTGATATGGTACAGGCCATAAAACCAAAGGGAAGAGATTGTTATAGGTTGGGAAGTCTTCATAAAAGAATTAGGGCTTGGAGCTGGACTTTGAAGCTCAACTATGTGACATAGTGGACCTCTTCAAAGATAGGACTCTTATTTACCACTATATTTTCCAAAGGTCTGTAATGTCTGGCCGTGTACTAAGTGCTTAGTAAATGTTTATTGAATAAACTATTGAGGAAAGGAAGGAAAAGAAGGACATTTCTGTTAGGGGAGCTAAGTAAACAAAAAGCAACAAGTAGATAGGAATTAATACATTGGATTTGAAGGGAGAATCTTTACCAAGTCAGAGTTTTGTGCTAGAGAATAGTAGGAATTAACCTTGATAAGTGGAATGATAACCAAATTTTCAAGAACTTTGTAAGTGTGGTAGACTTGATGGCAATAAAAAGAAAAAATGTGCTGTAGAGAAATGGTACCAAAGGTATGAAAACCAAACAGAAACTGATTGCCGTAACTGAGGCACAAAAAAAGTAACCTGGGAAAGAGTATTTATTAGAGACATTTGAAGTTAGCACATAGAGATGTGGAGGGGGAGGACAGATTAAACGTCAGGGAAGAAGACAAGAAATAGTCAAAGATGATTTTGGGGTCTTGAGATGGGAAAGGAAAATGAATTAATAGAAAACATAAATTGGGAAGACTGATTTTGGTGGTAGGAGTGGTATTTGTGAATGCTAATTGGTCATCCAAATGGAAATGCCTGTTGGCAGAAGGAAATAAGGCAACGAACCTTAACTGGACAATTACAGATAGAGAAATGGATTTGAACATTATTGACAGAAGTTATTGTATTGCAAAGTGCTTTACAGTTTTTAGTACTCTTGCAGTAAATTATTCAGTAGTTGAAGCTATGAGATATTTTCTCTGAGGAAAGGAGATTGAAAAGTATAGTAATAAGGGGTAAAAGGAAGAATAGAGTCATTGAATGAGACCAAGAGGAAATATAAACAATCTCTTGGAAACATAGGCAAGAAGAAATAAGAAGAGGGAGAACATTATCAAATGCTAACTAATCAAATAAAATTAATTTAGAGAGAGACTTTTAGGTTTGTTTAGATATGAGCCTGTAAGTTCACTTCAAAAGTGTGGTATCAGAGTGGCATTCATTTTAAAACTGCAAATCTGGGAAGTCATACTAACCATTGGGCAAGGAGGAAATGGTGACAGTTGTGCAAAGTCAAACATGGTACCATTCTCTAAGAAGCAGCCTGATTAAGTAAAGGATTCTTTACAAAGGGGAAGTGTGTTTTGAGGGAGTCAGGAAAGGACCTAGTTTAGGGGGAGACATTTAAATGGCTATACAAAAGCAGAGCAAGTCCTCTTTTGAAATGGGTCAGAGAAAGATGGAAAGATAATTCATTCTTTGATTTTTTTTTTTTTTTTTGAGAATAGTTTTAAGGAATTTAGGATAAATGCAGACACTTGTTGAAGTGAAAACATTGATAGATGTGAAAGCTCATATTGGATGTTTTATTCTTACTGGGAAAATGACGGTAAGAGGTTAAATTTTTGGAGTTTGGAAATCTCTCAAATACCTCCTTTGGGTAACAGCCAGGAGTTCAGTATAAGATGATGGTAAAGCAAAGAGATAGGCCATCTTCTTCTGTTGGTCTCTGAGTTTAAATAACATAGTCAAATAATTTATTTTATGTTTGATTCCTGATATTGTGATGTTTTTGGATAGATGCAGTGAAAGCTTGCACAGATGAGAGCCTTACTATTGAGGAAAGAGTAGAGGTCTGTGCTCCACTTTACACAAACATGATTGCTCTGCACCAGCTGCTAGAGAGGTAAAACTTAATTGACAAGCAGTTAACTTTGTATTGAAAATTGATCTTTTAAAATGTGTTTAGATACGTTTTTTTTTGTTGTTGTTGTTGTTGTTTTTCTTGTTAAGGTATGAGGCTGCAGTGGAGCTTTGTAAATGTTTATTGGACTCATGTCCCATGAACTGCCAGTTGTTGGAAGCCCTTGTTGCTTTATATTTGCAAACAAATCAGCACGACAGAGCCAGGGCAGTATGGCTTACTGCATTTGAAAAAAATCCTCAGAATGCAGAGGTTTTTTATCATATGTGCAAATTCTTCATTTTGCAGGTAAAAAAAAAATAACTCATAATGTTTGAATATGATATTTTAATGTTTCACAATTTCTTACTCATTCTTTAAAATGTTTCAGGCACCAGCCTCTTCAGGAAGCTTTTCCTGGTCCTTTTGCCCTTTGCAAACTGTTAACTCCTCTCTGCTATAAATACTGTGTGCATAGTTCTATTGTTACACTTATTAAATTGCTTTGTAATTTTGTTTATAGCTGCTTTATATATTTTGCTAAGGGGGCAAGGACCATATCTTAGTCAGTTTTAGAGTCCCAACACCTAGCACAGTGCCAAACATATAATAGAAGCTTACTAGGTAATTGGATGAAACTTGAGCCTGTGGTATATTGGGTGTTAAGCTGTTTAATGGTTAGGTGAATTTGATTTGGCGATGAGCATATAGAAGTTATCTCTGCCCCCACCTACTCAGGAAACTTAATCTAAGTAGTGATTTGGTTGTTGTTGTTTTTTTTTTTTATAGTGGTTTTTCCTCCCTTGAAAGATTTTAATTAAATATAAGCCTAATGTGTATTCCTTCTTCCTCTTTTTAAAATAGAATCGAGGAGATAATCTTCTTCCATTTTTGCGGAAATTTATTGCATCCTTCTTTAAACCTGGGTTTGAGAAATATTGTAACTTGGATTTGTTTCGGTAAGTTTGTAGAACTCTTGATTTCCAGAGGAATGAGAAATAGTGTAGTTTAGTGGAAAGATTATACATTTTTTTGTGTGGATTGACTACATTTTAGATTGATTTTTTTTTTTTTATTACTTTCAGGTGTACAAAACAGCATAATGATTAGACATTTACATTCCTCACAAAGTGATAACCCCAATAAGTCTACTACACCGTACATAGCTATTTAGATTGATTTTTCTAAAAAATAAACACCCTCTTAGACTGTTACGAAGGCACTAGAATTTAATCAAAATGGAAGGATGTAAATGCTTTGTATTTTTTAGATTAAAGACACTAACAAAGGAAGGCTTATATTGACACCTTGGTGACTCATTCTGCTTTTAATTTATTGTTATTGTTAATTTTAGCATTTAATACTATAGCAATGAATTATCCTGAGACAGTGATTTTTTTTTTAACATTTTAATCAGTGATTTATTTTTTTAAATTTTTTTAATTAAATTTATTGGGGTGACAATTGTAAGTAAATTTACATAGATTTCAGGTGTACAATTCTGTATTACATCGTCTATAAATCCCATTGTGTGTTCACCACCCAGAGTCAGTTCTCCTTCCATCACCATATATTTGATCCCCTTTACCCTCATCACCCACCCCCCACCCCCTAGTGATTTATTTATTTTTAGAACAGCTTTTAATCTTATTTGGTGATCTAAAGTGGATGTAAATAATACGCCTTATACTTCTTAAACTTCTAAACAGAACTGCTCTAGGCTCTGAAATGTTGAGTAAGCTTTAGAAGATTCTTTTCTCAGCCATCACTTTCTCAGTAACGAATGTGGAGCTCTGTATTTACTGCCTTTGTTTTGCTGTGAATTTTTATTCTAACAAAAATAAGAGGCCACAGCAGATTATGAAGAATGATTTCTTGGGAGGCTTTTAAAGTTCTCTTCCCGCTTTCTCCTCATCTCTGAAGGGATCGCAGACTTTTTTCTTAAGGGCCAGGTAGTAAATATTTTAAGCATGCAAGCCATATGGTCTATCTCTACTAGTCAGCTATGCTGTTGTAGCAAGAAGGCAACCATAGACAATATATAAACGAATGGGCATGGCTGTGTTCCAATAAAACCTTGTTTACAAAAGTAGGTGTGGTTTGCTGATCACAAGTAAAACAGAATCAAAAGGAGAATATTTTATCATGACATACTCTATAATTTTATGTTAGGAAGAACAGAAAGAAGGAAGGCCTAAGCTGAATATCTCCCAAAACAGTTTCTTATGGAAAATAATGATAAGTGAAGAGAACATCTTGGTTTGATATATACAAGTCTAGTTCTTGCAAGTATTTCTCTTAGGTGCTCCCTCTGTCCACCCTCATTATAGCCATATTATATAAAAACATATTTTCAGAAACAACCCACATTTTGTTAAGTCAGTGGTCCATCCACCCTAGAATATGTGAGCATGGCAGTGTTTTTGGAGATTTGGCAAAAAAGTTTGGGGCCACTGTTCTTTCCTAGACATGAGTTTTTACATTTGTCCTCTTATGGTAGCCAGTTTATTGACATGGTGATTTCAGTACTCTTCCTGTAATTCTTTCTCCTCTGCTTCCTCTAGATTAATACCTAAGGATTAATTACGAAAGAATAATTTAAAATGCAAATTAATGGAGAAGAATTAAACCATTCTATAAGAAATTTAGAGATTGTTCAACATCCCCATGCTGTCTTTTTTACTGTTTAAATCAGGTTGCTTAAACATCTCAAACTCAGGCATAGGATAAATCCAAGGCTGAACCAAACATTTTATAGACTTGCTGGTTCTGGTCTTCCCTTGGGCATGGAGGTAATTGATTTAGCTTAAAAGAAAATGTTGCCAGATTCTCCTGTAGTAACTAATCAAAGATCTTCAGATCTTCTTGATGTCAACTTAATGAAGCAGAATAAACAAGTGTCAATAAAATTTGAAAATGGGTTGCCTCCAAATAATCTTCTCATTGTTTGCTAAGTCATCTTACTTTATTAATTTTTTTGTGGGAATAGTCATAGTTCATAATTCACTGAGAATTACAAAAACAAGGTATCCTGTGCTTAGGTTTTTTTTTTTAGGTAATATTGAAGCCCTTATTTACACAAAGTGCATTTCTGTTAATTTAGGAAAATTTTTTGAGTCAAAGATTAGGAGAATGGCAGTAAGTCAGATAGTTTTAGGCATTGTTATACATACATATATATATATATATATATATACACACACACACACACACACACACATATATATACACACATACACATATATATGTACACACACACATATATTAATTTATAAGTAAATACTGCCACAGTGTATTAATAGAAGTCAGTGATCTTAATAGGTTCAAAATCTTATTTTTTTAATTTCATGAGTAGAAATTATAAAGCTAAAAGCTTAGAACAATAATATTTACCTAGAATTAGATTCTATCATTTCCTGTTTTATGTAACATTTAAGACAGAAAGAGCTAGATGTGGGTAATTTTCATGTATTTGATATCAATTTGCAGATATCAGATAGCTGTAACAGTTAAAACAGTTAATGGGGAAATTGCATTCACTTTACTGAAGTTAGCCTAAGGATAGAGTCTCACATAGATTAGATTTTAAGTCATCTCTTCTTACTTACCTTAGTTTTCAATTGAGAAAACTAATATCCTTAGAAATTAATTGATTAACTCATGATATTATGGTTAAGTTGGGATGATAACCTGACTTTTAGATGTACCATTTCTTCCCTTTCTTACGGTTCTTCTGTCCCCATCTAGCGTCTCTAATCCATTAATTCTTAGTCCCTTAAAATAATTTTAAAATCCAAGGTAAACAGTTATAGTAGATTATCGTTGTTGAGAAAATTGTATTTTCTTCAAAAACATGGTTCCTGAGAATGTTGGTAAATGTTATACACACAAATTCAGATATATTGGGAAACTTGCCTTAGTCAAAGTCAAATAGATTTCTTAATTAATCTATTTTTTAGAGCTGTTAATATCTTAATATGTATTGTAGCTTTTCAAGAGGGGGCTATAATTTTCAATATTTCCCAATCTTATTTGATCATGGACTTATTTTTGACAAGTACCTTATGGGCCAGTATGTTATAGAACACACTTTGATATCATGTCTGAAATTAAAACAATAATGGTATGTTTGTTTGTATGTATGGGAGAGAGATTGTTTTTAGATATCAAGTTTTGTAACTTAAAGAACTTTGTTTTTTTACAAGAAAGCAGATTTTTTTGGAAACTATGAGCTATTTGGTAGTCTCATTTGTTCTTTCCTGTTTTTAATTAGGTTTAATTATATGATTATTGTGGTTTGTTTAATTTTGGGGCTAGAATGTAAAAATTCGTTTTAGCAGAGGAGTTATTCATGTAGGTGTAAAACAATAAATATGTGATGCTAGAGATATAACCAAAACAGTATGGTATACATATAAAAATAAAATCTCATTACCTTTTAAAAATATCTCAAGGAAATTTAAGTTGAAACTGAGGACTTTTAAAGTGTTATTAATCCATATATGCATAGGCATAATTTCAAACAGTATGTTTTTTCACCAGGTATCTCTTAAATATCCCAGGACCACTTGACATTCCAGCTCGTTTATGTAAAGGGAATTTTGATGATGAGATGTTGAACCATCAAGTTCCTTATTTGTGGATGATTTACTGGTGAGACATTATCTTCTGTGGAGAGAAATGTTGCGTATTAGGCTTGCATTTGTTATTTATTACTGAATTACACTGTGTTAAAATTAACCTGATATTAAAGTTATTGAAGCAAAATTGAAGGGATGCTAAGGTTTATGCGTTGTTAAAGAAGAAAGATCAAAAGAAGGATTCCATTGTAATAATATCCAATGTTTAAAATATACTTTGTCATTTCTTTACCTAATAGAATTGAGCTATAGACATACAATGTTTTCCTTCATTTTTTTAAACAGCCTTTGTCATCCTCTTCAATCAAGTGTTAAAGAGACAGTGGAGGCATATGAGGCAGCGTTAGGGGTTGCCATGAGATCTGATATAGTGCAGAAGATTTGGATGGAGTAAGTTTAGTTCCTCTCAATAAGATTGGGACTTGAAATAAGGGGACATGGTGGGGAAAGGGGCAATCAGCTTTCTTGGTGAGAGAATTACTGGCTTAATTATTCTTAATTATAATTTTTTTTTTTTGGCAGTTATCTTGTCTTTGCCAATAACAGAGCTGCTGGATCCAGAAACAAAGTCCAAGAATTCAAATTTTTTACTGATTTAGTGAATAGATGTTTGGTTACAGTCCCTGCCCGATACCCCATTCCTTTTAGCAGTGCTGATTACTGGTCCAACTATGAATTTCATAATAGGGTAAGAACTTAAAACTGTTTATTTTTCTTTAAATGTTTGTACAAAGGAAGGCGACGTAGAAAACAACAGCAAAACTCCTGTTTTATAGCAAGAGAGCTTTTCCTAAAACCACTTTCCTAGCGTTTACTATGCTTTCCTAGCATTGACCATGATTAAGATTCAGTTAAGATAGAATGTACATATTGATTATATTTAAGAAAATTGGACATTGAAGGAAAATTGAAGAGATGTTAAGGTTTAATACATGTTGAAGAAAGATCAGAAGAAGTAATTGTAATAATATCTGTAATGTTATGCTTGACGAGTTGGAAATTTTACTGAATAAAAAATTTTGTAACTTCAAACTAAATAAGAATGGGCTTATACAGTGTAGCTGTTAATACTTTATCAAGCAAATATAGCTATACATAGGACATAAAAAAGCTGAAATCAATGCTGTTTAGAATTTTAAGAGTAGAATCTGACTAATGATATATTTATAAACTTATAAGCAGTGAAACAAAGGGGTTCTTTGTTTATTTTCAGAGACTCCTTTCATTTGGTACAATATAGGCTGAAAGCTCCTACTGAACTTCAGTGTAGACTAAAACATACACGTGTTTTTTGTTATTAATCAGGATAACCAATTACTGTGCTTTGTACTTCTATGCCATTCTTTATCCCAGGATCTCAAACCACTTTATGGACATTAAGTCATTTTCACACGGGCATTCCATGAGCAAGATATGGCAGGTATTATTAGCCCTCTGACTTGCCCAGCCATACAGCAAGCAAAGGTAGACTCAGGAATGAAAACCCAGACTCCTGACTTCTTGTCAGTGCTCTCAGTCCATGGCTCTCATCACTAGACCATATTTCCTAAGTCATATTTGGAAAGTCACTAATAATAAAATTAATGGTAGGAACTATAACTCACAGCATCATACATTATTATACATTCATGTCTTAAAGACCTTTTGGTTTTCTCATTAAAACACATAGGTAATTGTATTTCACATCTTGTTGCATTCATTTTTCTCCTCCCCTCAACCTTTACAGGTTATTTACTTTTATTTGAGCTGTGTTCCAAAGACCCAGCATTCCAAAACCTTGGAACGGTTTTGCTCCATTATGCCAACTAATTCTGGACTTGCATTGAGGTAAGAAAAAATAAAATTCTTTTGGTTCTCAGCCCAATAGTATAGGCTCTTCATGTGCAATTATTCTTGAAAACTTGACAAGAACAGTCTCTTCTTCTACTCCTTCCTCACTGATATATACTACTTTAATTTCAGAGTTGTTAAGCAATAGATAGCTGTTCATGTGGAAGTCAGTATAAAAATCTGGTCATTTCAGAAAACTGTGCAGATTATAAGGGGGCATATAATTAAGTCAAGTTCATCTGTGTTCCCTAAGCACATGCCATCTGTTCTTGGCACATGTATAATAGGCAGTAAGTTTGTTTTACATGGCGAAGAAGCATTACTTAAGAGATTTTTAAAGTGTTACTGAGACAGCAGCCAACTATATGTACTTTGGTTACTATAACATATTTTCAGATAGATCAGTTGCTCTTAAATACTAGCATGTATTAGAAGCTCCTGGAATGCTTACTTAAAGTACAAATTCCTGAGCTTGAGCCCCCAAACCGTATTTGAGAAACTTATCTACGGATATCATACATTCAGTTAGAAGGAGATTTTTGAGCATTTCTTTGTAGTTTCTCTCCTCTGATAGAGAAAACCCATTTTTACCTTCAAGAATTGTATCTTTTAATTCAGAAAGGTACCCTGCATTCTAGTGTTTTGGCTTCTAGTTGTGCAATCATTGTCACTGCATCAGTTGTGCCTTATGTCTCTGAGTTTGTTTTGTGGATCATCAGGTGCCTGAAATATTTATCGTATATTCCTTTGTGTGTTAAAGTATTTACATTCCACTTAGCATGTATGTGGGAAAAAGATACGAGACTAAAAAAATTTCAAAGGCTTGAGGCTATGACAAAAATAACCATATCATTTTATAATAAAAATTCTTAGTAATCATGCTAATCTATAGAAGCCAATTATAGAAATTTTTATTATGGAACCTCACCTTTGGTAAAACGTGAAATAGAAAATGTGAAAAAATTTCAAAGGCTTGAGGCTATGACAAAAATAACCATATCATTTTATACTAAAAATTCTTAGTAATCATGCTAATCTATAGAAGCCAATTATAGAAATTTTTGTTATGGAACCTCACCTTTGGTAAAACGTGAAATAGAAAATGTGGTCGTCTTTTGACTAGTTTCTGTTATGATAGGTGTTCTAGAATATAGGCAGTTCAATTGTTCGTTTTCCTGGTAAAGCTCCACTTCTGTGTTTTGATACTTGTTACTACCTTGTCCCTTTTTTCAGAATAGAGAATTTAATAATTAGTCACTGTACTTACATTTTAGCTCGAGTCATTCACAATTAAGTATACTCAGTTTAATAAAGAGAGAAAAATACCAGGAAATTGCATTAATGTATGAAGTCATTGTAGAAAATTGGGGGGAGGGGGCATGTGAGGTATAATTGGAAGAGAATGCTTTAGTCGTCTGTAGGAATACGTGGGCTTTATTTAGTTTGTTGAAGATGGAATGGGTCTTGACTGGACTTCTTGCTAGTTTGCCATGTCCCTGTCCTGGGGTAATTTTTATAAGAGGCATTCTACAAATATTTGCTGAATAGCCTTGATGGAATTTAACTGACCGAAAATTGTACCTCATTAAACATCCTGTTCATAGAGCACTTTTGGGGTTCCTTACACTTGCAATGCTTTGTTCATTTTCCTGAATGTGCTTTACAGGCTACTTCAACATGAATGGGAAGAAAGCAATGTTCAGATTCTGAAACTTCAAGCCAAGATGTTTACATATAATATTCCAACATGCCTGGCCACCTGGAAAATGTAATGCAACAATCACGTACATGTTTTTATAGCTATTGCTTTTATTTGTAAGGTTTGCTCCAGACAGGTAAATCTGAAATGACATCTATTTTTTTTTCCTGGACAGATCTCTAATTTAGATTTGTTTCTGGCACTTGCTGAGGGTTTAAACTGAGAGTGAGGGAGTGCTCATTAACTATTGCTTCTAAAAGCAAAATGGATAGAGTTGTAATTTTCCTTGAAGGAGAACATTTAGGTAACAATACTGTTATCAATAGCACATAAATCTGTTATAAACATTTTAAGACCATCTCTTTTGAAATGCAGGGTTTTCCCCCACTTATGGTCTGATGTCCTCTTTCTTTTAAAGGTGATCATGCCACGTATTTTTTAGTAATAATTATTATGAATATTTTTCTTGAACGTTATTAATGTTCAAAACACTGGTCTGCTTTATTCTTGTAAAGTTGATAAAAATTGTTGAATTTTTCTTTTCACTATAGGTTACCCTCCTTGGAAGTTTAGCCTGTTACTTTCAGGAAGTTTTGTACTCAGATTCCCAGTCAGTATTCAGCCAGTGGTAGTATCTCATTTTGTTCAAAGATATGTAAATTTTTCTTTTCCCTTTTCTATATTCCTTTTTTTCTTAGAGCCATTGCTGCTGAGATTGTTCTAAAGGGACAAAGAGAGGTAAGCCATGATTGACTATCAGATGAGTCACTTTTTTAAAGCCATTCTGCCCCTTTACTTGATTTATCAATTTAAAAGAATTAAAGCATAGACATTATGTGTGTTTTTACATAACATCCCAAGAACTCTAAATGTTTGGCAACTCCTACACCCAATGTAACCATTTTGTCTTGAATGTTATTATGAAGTGTCATTCAAATAGTTAGGATTATGAAGGTGTCTCTCATCATGTTTCCTGATGGAATTGTGTGTATATCTATCTTATAGGTCCACCGTTTATATCAGAGAGCCTTACAGAAGTTACCTCTTTGTGCATCACTGTGGAAAGATGTAATGCTTTTTATCTTTTATTTTATCTTGAAGTTTTCCTATAAATTTTCTGCATGTGCCATATCCATTGATGTGGTAATGCTCAGAATCTAGCTAAGTCTCACTTCTATGCTTCCCTGTCTTTTACAGCAACTCTTGTTTGAAGCTTCAGAAGGAGGTAAAACTGATAACCTGAGAAAACTAGTTTCCAAGTGCCAAGAGATTGGAGTCAGCCTAAATGAGCTCTTAAATTTAAACAGTTACAAAACAGAAAGCAAGAATCACTGAACACTGGGTGCAGTCAGTTCTAAGTCCTTAAAATAATTGCCAAAATTATTTGAATGATCCTTCAAGATTAGGCTGATCCCTGGCTAAGGTCTGTGTAATGCAGAGAAGCATTACCGATCATATCAAGTTCCCTACAATATCCTGTCCTCAAAACCGGAAGCAATGAATATGACCCTCTACGGTTGGATAAATGAACTTCCTGTTTGGCCTGCCACTAGGCCCTGCCAGATTCTCATAACATCATGTACGTAAGTATAGTTCCTCAAAGTGACTGATATATATTTTAATTTTGCTTTGTTTTTGTTTTTATTTTTTACTTTTACCCCTTTATGTTGTGCTAGTCCTGATTAACTTGACACTCTCTGATGCCTGAGAGATTCTTGTTTGGGATTTAATTTCCAGGGCTGTGTTTACAGTAAAAAGCAGGCAGTCCCTTTTAGTTCTTCCTCTTTAAACCTTTTGAGATTCTTCATTTCAGGATTTAAACTTAAGCAGTCCATCTTAAGGAAAGTGTAACTGCCATGGCCACAAGTCTGCTAGTTGCACTGGAATGCTCTAACAGGGTTGTTTATTGCCCTTTCTACGTTCTGGACTCCTTGCTGAGACTGTTTAACTTGAAGATTAAAGAAACTATTGCAATTGCCAGTGCATCAGAACCTAAGAGTGGTCAAATATTATGTGCAATTTTTTGTAAAGAAATTTTAATTTATAATAAAGTTTAACAGTTTAAAGAACAGTTAATATTTGAACTGCTTTGTACTGAAATACTACTTTGTAGTATTAAAATTGTTTATGAACAAAATATTTTTAATATAAGTTAACTTTTTAAAAAATGTTGCTGTCTTTATTCACTTTTCACACCCTGGTGGGAAAGGGTTGAAGTAGGAGATAGGGATATGCAGTATAACTATATCAATACTTTCTTACATAAAAAACATTCCAGTGATTTTTCAATTCACAAGAAAATGGTCCTATTCTGTTTTGAGGATGAGAACAGATAGGTTTGCACTACCATTAAACTCCTTGGTCTCAAGACCAGTGTTTAGAAAGTATCTCCCAATTGTAGTTTGAATGATTTACTTAGTGACATGCTGTCTTATGTTGAATATCAAATGACCAGATATAAAGGGGACCTTGCTTTTTGTTTTCAGACTACAGTGGGTTGTTTGTACCTGGTTAGGAAAACTAATGGGGGTGGCCGGTTAGCTCAGTTGGTTAGAGCGCGGTGCTCTTAACAATAGGGTTGCCGGTTCCATCCCCACATGGGCCACTGTGAGCTGCGCCCTCCACAACTACATTGAAACAACTACTTGGCTTGGAGCTGATAGGTCCTGGAAAAACACACTTAAAATAAATAAAAGTTTAAAAGAAAAAAATTAATGACACACACACAACTGTAACGAATTTGGTCTTATAGCTACAGTGCAGTCTGATTATTGCCGGGTCTTATATTAAGTTTTGCTCCAAAAGACACATTAGAGCTGCTTGTCCGGCTAGGTTTTTTTTTGGAGAAACACAGTAAGTAGTAAGTGCTGTTCGGTGAGATGAAGAACGGTACCCATTTGTCTGTTGCCCTTCATTAAACCAAAAAGAGGTTAATTGGTTTTTCTCTAAAACCAAAGAAATTTGGGTAGGAGATAGTAATCCCAGAGGGGCATCTCTCCATCATATGCACTTAACTACTTAAACTTGAATACTTTTCCTGCTCTGATTATTTGAAAACCATTGTTAGGTGCTTGGAAAAATATTTCCAGTCTGTCCCCCCTCACCCCCCCACAGTGTAACAGTTATGATGTTAACTGAAATGTCTCAGTAGTTTTTTGGAGACAAGTTTTAAGTTTTTGTCTTCTCCAGAACCTACCATTTGTTGCATAAACAATGCCATCAGCAGTAACTTTTGCCTCTTCCTAAGGGAAGGCTTTCATTGGTGCACACAATTCTAGGCCCGCCATGCAGGCCGTACACTGTAACAACTCCAGGGGTCGCCTTTCCCCGTGTTGTCCACACTCACGCAGGCAGAGTCCCTGGCATATGTTGAGCAGCTGTTTCCCTTTTGATCAGTTGTCACACTGCCATTTAAGATCTTGAAGCCCTCTTATAGAAATTATATTGCCTTAAAAATACCTCTTATGTCACCTTTTCTTCATGTCATTTTACAAACTCACGTTAACCTACACAAAAAAATAGCAAACACTGCTTATGAATGAGGCTTATGTTCCTGTCATCTTTCCATGTGCAGGTTTACTTGTTTTTTAATGAAGTGCTTTTAACAAAAATGAGAACATTAAATAAAACTTGGGGTTAAAGTTGATTTAATTATTGTAGTAGCATGAATACAATATTTAACCCACTGTATGACTGAAGTCTTTCTTTGGGCAGAGAAATATCACCCAGTGAGAAAAGATTAGTCATTGAGAACTATAGTCCCTTGCACTCCCCCACTCCTGCCGGGGGGGAGAAAAGCCACAAAAGAGGCATTTTTGGCTGTGGGGTTTTATCTCTGGTAAAGGAAGTGGTGTGGCAGATTGTGGTATATTTTTATGTGTTTTTCTTCATTTTAGAGAACAGCCTAATATTTCTATTTGCTTTTTAACGGAAAGTGGACCTTGTAACATTGTTGTCACTGGATTATCTAAGGCGGTTTGCTTTCAATTAAAGGGCATATAAACCTGCATCATAAAGCAAGCTAGAATCTCCAGGTGCAACATCTAAGAGCTGAAAGCACTAAGCAGACAAGCAAAAGGTGATTAAGGTTGACAACAAATGTAGAAGGACTTTATTGAAGATTGTAGTTCAAATATTTATTTTTCAAGGTGGTTGAAAAAATAGGAACATGTGGCTGTAATACAAAGCAGGGCCAATATTCTTGCTTAAAGCTGTCTGATGTTCACAAGTAAGTCATAATTTCCTTAAGTCTGCTTTCATATCTGTGTTAACATTAGTGCGAGGGAAGAATGGGGAAGTACAATTTTAGTGACCTTTCAGGTTTGAGGATTATGCCTGTAAAAGTATCGTTACTCCTCAGTACAAATTAACAGTAATTATACAGAGCATTTTGGAACAAGAACTGTTCAAGAAAAGGCAGACTTCTAAGGAACATTTTTGATATTGTTTCTTTTTGTCCTTCACGATTTCACTACAACCTTTATCTTAATGTAGGTGATAAAACTGAGTTGAAAAAGTATTTATTTAGATGACATTTATTTATTTATTAGACATCTTTGAGGTAGATAATAGAAAGCTATATCTCTGTCTTTCATAGATGGTAAAATAGGTATAGGATTTGTCCATTTTTCATTTAGTGGCTTTCACCAAGAGGCCCCACAACACATTTTCAGAGGCCCCGTAGTGGAGAATCAGGCATTTTTTCATTCCAGAATCAATTTGAGGTTTGGTAGACACTCCCAATACAAAGATGAATAAAGAAGTCCCTGAATCTAACGTGGTAGAAGAGTACATGCTAAGAAAGCATCTCCAAAGGGGCTCCAAATTTGGGTTGGAGGTTGGGAAAGTCTTCCTGGATGAAAGTAAATTACTGCCTGAGACATAAAAGAGAAGGAGGAAAAATTGAGGCCAGTAATACTGTTTTCAAAAAGTATGTGCCACTTACACCTGAATATTGTAGAAGGGATTGCACATTTTAGAAACTTGTACATTTTTTTAAAACTTCCTAAAAAGCTCGTTTAGCTTTGTGCTAATTCATTCACAACTGACAGTGTTAGACACAATGACAGGTAAGACACAGGAAACTCCGGAGCAGCCGCGTCTGTCCAGAAGAGAAACCTGGGGGCACATGTGCTTCGAAGGCGACATGAGTATGGCTGAGTAGGAGTTGGTCTCATCAGCCCCAGTTAAAACAGCCTTGATGTGGAGCGTCTGATTGGAATGAGTAGCAGTTATTGCTGCTACAAGTTTTTTTCCTTTTTCTTTTCTCCCTAACTTGGGTAATACATGAATAATATGCTGCTTTCAACATTTACTAGTATCTACATCTTCTGCACAGCCCTGTTTCAGTCCCAGTCAAGGCTACAAAGTGATATTCCGTTACTCTCTTGAAGAGTTATGGTTATGTTTCTTTCTATATAGAAGTGCCTGGAGATGGCCCACTCTTCAGTGCTCTAAACTGATTCTTGAAAATGACATCTTTTCACCCAATACCAGAAATGTTTCAACATGGAACCCAGCCAGGAATAAAGCACTGTTGGGGAGCAAAAAAAATTGCACGAGCTTAGAAAGAATATGTAGTCCCTGTTTTCACAAAGAAAGCAGATGATCTACAATATCTGAGGCCAATTCGATTGGTCTTATGTGACTTTGTGGTGAGTGCTGGTGGGTCTGGATTTTTTTGTCCAGTGTAAAAATACAACTTACTGCGTAGAAGATAGTGAATAAAATGTTAAGAATATAGGAGTCAATTTTATCACAAATACCATAGAATAACGAATATTTTACTTATATGCAAGACTTTAATAATTTGGGAGGCTACACAAAATATAAATGAATATGACTCTTCAAGGCCATATTCTATTAAGTAAAAGCCTAAATCCAAACATGAAAACTTTGCACAGATGTTCTAAAATAATATATTGCATTTGTCCTTTAATTTGAAAGCTTCAAGATTGATTATCAACTCAGAATCAAAGGTGGGTTTACAATGTTGTTTGGTCGATCAAGCAAATTAAATTCTTGCAATTGTTCTTTACCTAGTGACGTAAGCTTTATGAAAGAGAATGATAGTCAACAGCCTAAGGGAGCCGAACCAATTAGGAAGAGTGATAGAGGACTGGGAGCTGTTTGTAGTAGTGGAGGTAATCAGAGCATCTGCTGCCAACACCAAAACAAACACTCAACTTGGCACATCATACAGTCAAAATTATGAGACTCCCTGGATAGGGTTGGCACTTTCTGCTGGTTGAAGTGAAGCTGCAAAGAGATAGTTTAAAGAAGTAGAGGTGTGTGAACCAATGTAATGAAAAAAGCACATATCTAAAAGATTTGGATATTAGATTTAGCTCCACTATGTACCTTTGTAATTGTGACAGACCATATCATTGATCCCTATTTCCACATCTACAAAGTAGAGAAGTGCTCTTACAACTTAGGGGTGTTGAGAGATCATATATAATAGAAGTTACTTTTAAAAATTAGAGTAGTATTTTGAGTTTGGGGTTATTTTCCAAAATTTTTAGAGCAAAGAGATGCTGCAAAATAACAGTTTGTTTTTTCTGGACATAATTTCATTACCACCATTTAGAGCATATGACCCTACCAATCTCAAGCGTGAGTTAGTTGCTGTCTCTAATTAAGTAACACAACAGAGAAAACTGCCATCTAAATTCAGTGGATCATTCCTGGCATTAATGCCCAAAATAACAGGTTAAACTATCCATTAGCAGATGGTCTTAACTTTTAAGTCAAAAGGGATCAATATGATGATTTTCTAACTGCAATTAGGCCCAACCTGGCTCTGGCCCCAGTAGTGGAAAGATAAAAATCACAGGATGTAGAGCAGAGGATAATTGGTAGTATTCACTTTGGGTGACTGATTAATGAGGTACTAAATAAAAGCAGTGTGATCTAGTGGGGGGTAGTAGGGAAGTATGAGTCAAAATACCCGAGAGTAAAATGAGCCTTCTATGGAAAATAGCAGCCTACACAAGATAGAATTTTCTTTCCTAAGTACAAATTCAAGTGGATGGACCAGGGCTGACTAGTATGGCACTCTGGTGAAAGAGACCTAGGAAACATCTTGTTGCTCTGTCCTATGTGACCTCCACTCTCAGAGTGCTGCCACATATGGTCCTGCTGGTCAGGCCCTGCACGTGGCCAAAAAGCTGAAATAGCAGCTGAAATGAAGCCCACAATCGGCTTATCGAGCATCCTAGGACACTGGTAAAGTTGGCCTGGAGGAAGGGGGGCCTTTTTCAAAACTGCACAACAGCACTTTGTGGGGCCTGTCCTGATGATTCAAGATGGCTTTCTGGTCCCAACCCTTTTGTTTCGCAGGAAGGAAAAGCAAGGGGGACAAATCTCTCAAGAGTACTTTCCACAAGCTGAACAGTCACATCTGCTTTTGTCCCATTGTTCAGAACACAAGACAGTTGGCCACTGCAAGGGAGGCTGCGAAGTGTAATCTTTATTTTGGGTTGCTGTGGACAGCAGAAATTCAAGAATAAAGGCTAGAATACTACATACTTGGGAACAACTAAACATCTCTGCCACACCATCAACTAGAGTAAACAGACCATAGGATGAGGTTAGTGGCTTGAACCTAACTTGTTCTAATCTCTTAACAAAACTTGAATGGTGAACCATGAAAATCCTTTCCAGTTCTATAATCTTACTCTCTAAATCTTTGGAATAGGAAAGCAGAAAGCATAATTTCTCAGACTTAGCTGTCGATATAGATTCAGGGATGGCATTGAATAAGAACTCACAATTGAGACCATGCTCCATCAGACACTGTTCTAACTGCTTCAGGTTTGTTATTTAAATTCTCACAACCCTGATAGATTGTTATAATCCCCATTTTACTGATGACAAACATACCAGAGGTTAAGTAACTCAACTAAATTACAAAGACAGTAAATGACAAACCCAGGAAGTTGAATCCTGAGTAGATACCCTTAATCAGCAACCTAAAAACCTCTATGGTGAACTAAATTGTTCCTCTGAGAAGCAATCCCGGGGCCTTTGAGGGAATTACTGAGAAAGAGGTTCTTTGTTTTTGTTACTAAACTAGCAGAATGTAACCTGGGATTGTGGCTACTGAGAACCCATTGGGAAGGTGGAAAGACAGGCAGACCTTGAAGATAGGGTGTGTTGGGTCAGACCACTGAAGTAAAGCGAGTCGTAATCTTTCCCTGTTGTAGGGTATTACCGTCAATTTGGGGAAAAAAAGCAACATCTGTGAAGGGCAATAAAGTGAAATGCAATAAAACGAAGTTTGCCTTTATATTCTTGGTGGCAGCAGGATCCTTTGTGTCTGAAAGTAGATACCCCTGGACTTTTAAGGTATTTTAAATTTTTCATTCTCATCAGTTACCTTCCCCCCACCTTTTAAAAATTGACCTTCTGAAATTAATAGAGGTTCTAGTCCTCTAACCACACAATTAGGTTAAGCAAATTCAGCTAAACATTTGTGGACCTATGCCTGAAGAACCTAAGTAGTATCATTGATTAAGACAGGACAGAAAATGGAGTGAGTCTTCACAACTACATGAAGTGACATAGTAGTAACTTTATGTTGAAGTTGAGGGGTATGTGAGAATGGACAGTGAGAGTTGCATTTTTAAATATGTATAGGGATGGGGCTGAGAAGAGTGAAGCTTCAGAGAGAAAAGTACTGTGGGGACAGCCAGGAGTGCAGTTTCCAGGCTTTCGCCCTCACGTGGAAAGATGTTGGCTCAGGTAGTAAATGGCCATCAACTGGGATTGCATGGCCATCAGCTGTGGCTAGTTGGCCGTCAGCTGTAACCAGGAGCGATTGGCCACTAATATAACTGCTGTGGCTGTGCTAGCAGAAAATGGAGGCTAGCAAGGGCGGATTGCAGCTAGCACAGCAGATTGCAGCTAGCAAGTGAGGTGGGTTGGCAGAGAGAAGTGGACGGCAGGTTGTGGATAGTGTGGCTCCTGCTTCCTGTGTCTCCAACCCAGCCACTAGCCTCAAAAAATTATGGATAGAATATGGTATGACTCCCCTATCTATGGCTCTGTGTGTATTTCTTTTTGGCCTCACCATGTCCTCACCATGTTATGTGGGGAGTGGGACCAGAGACCCCGCGTGAGTCCCTGCACGACACTGGTCTTATTTTAACATAGACCCGGTCTTATATAATATAATACCGGGTCTTATTATTAATTTTTGCTCCAAAAGACGTATTAGAGCTGGTGGTCCGGCTTGGTCTTATTTTCCGGGGAAACATGGTAGCAATAGTGCTTCAGGCATTTTGGATTCAATGCCTATATGACCTTGGGAAAGTTCCCTTAATTTTTTTCTTCTTCACATTTTTAAATTTATTGGGGTGACAATTGTTAGTAAAATTCCATAGATTTCAGGTGTACAATTCTGTATTACATCATCTATAAATCCCATTGTGTGTTCACCACCCAGAGTCAGTTCTCCTTCCATCACCATATATTTGATCCCCTTTACCATCATATATTATCCCCCTCCCCCCTTAACCTCTGGTAACCACTAAACTATTGTCTGTGTCTATGAGTTTCTCATTTGTTTGTCTTGTTCTTTTGTTGTGTTTGGTTTATATACCACATATCAGTGAAATCATATGGTTCTCTGCTTTTTCTGTCTGACTTATTTTGCTTAGCATTATACTCTCAAAATCCATCCATGTTGTCTCAAATGTTCCTATATCATCTTTTCTTACTGCCGAATAGTATTCCATTGTGTATATATACCACAACTTCTTTATCCATTCATCTATCGAAGGACATTTTGGTTGTTTTCATGTCTTGGCCACCGTAAACAAAGCTGCAATGAACATTGGAGCACACGTGTCTTTATGGATAAATGTTTTCAGAGTTTTTGGGTAGATACCCAGGAGAGGGATTGCTGGGTCATATGGTAATTCTATTCGTAATTTTTTGAGGAACCTCCACGCTGCCTTCCATAACGGCTGCACCAGTCTGCATTCCCACCAACACTGTATGAGGGTTCCTTTTCCTCCACAGTCTCTCCCACACTTGTTACGATTTGTCTTGTTGATGATTGCCATTCTGACTGGGGTGAGGTGATATCTCATTGTGGTTTTTATTTGCATTTCTCTGATGATTAGTGATGTTGAGCATTTTTTCATATGTCTATTTGCCATTTGTAAGTCCTCTTTGGAGAAATGTCTCTTCAGGTCCTCTGCCCATTTTTCAATTGGGTTGTTTCCCTTAACTTCTTGAAGCCAACATTTCTTCATTTGTAAAATGACATTAATACAAGTAATAATCTCACCTGAGGTTGGGAGGATAAGATCATACAGGTGAAGGGCTTAGAACAGTGCCTGGAACACTACTCAACAGCGTTACCTCACTGTAGCAGGTGTGCGATTATAGAAGCAGTGTGAGGAAAGAAGCCCTGGAAATGTGGGTTAGGGCAGCATTTCAGTGTAACAGAAGGCCTGTGGTGGTGTGGGCTAGTTGTTAAACCTTTGAGCGTAAGGAAGACCTGAAGAACAAGTTGGGACAAAGAATAACCAAGGAAGTTTTGTATAATATTATTAGTATCAAGTTAGTTTGGACTTCTATTTATTTGGCAAAACAAAATTCTAATGGTTGGTAAACAAAAGACTAATGTTGGAAATGATATATCATCACTTCTGCCACATGCTATTGGTCACAAAGACCAACCTTTACAACCTTGTACAACCTTGTACAAGATGGGAGGGGATTACACAAGCGGGTGCATATCAGTGGGTGGAGACCACTGAAGGGGCATCTTGGAGCTTGGCTTCTGTGGTAGAGGACAAGCTTTCCTGAGCAATGAAACCCATCAGTAGCTCCAGGTGCAGTTTGTACAGCTGGGAACCTCTTCAATCTCTAGGGAGAGGAAGGAGCCAAAATGATGAATGACTTACAGAACTCACACTCATGTTTAAATTACCTCAGGAGCTACTGATCCAAGCAAAAATGGGTTTTAGTCCTAGTTAGATGGGGAAAAGGGGGAAATGGAAGCAAAGAACACCTATTCAACTGAGACTTGCCTCTATATTTATTCCAAAAACTTTGAATGCAGAACATTCCTAGCAGTTCTTTCATTCATAATTGTATCAAAAAGTGGGTAAGGGTGTTTTACTTGAAAATAGTCAAACAGACTCTGAACAGGCCACACCTGCTGGTGATACTGACCTTCCCACATCAAAGGTTGGCCTTTTTGATCTAGAGCCAAAGAAGCATGAGTGGTGAGTATAACCAAATGTTGGGTAAACGTTTGCAATTCCTCTTATCAACAGGCCTTCAAATAGTGAAAAAACTTTCTATCACTTTGGTACCATTTTCCTTTTAAATGAGACGGCTTCCTTCCACTTCCGGTGATGCCACCTACTTCCTGTTCAGCTCTGTGTGCATCTTTAAGTAATTTCCCACACTGCACCAGGCATGTGACCAATCCAACCCACTTCACATCCCACTGTCCATAAACTATTTAAATTGAAAAATAAATTGTATAGAAGAGCTTTTGTCCATCTCTACTGAATTTTGGCTGGGATAAATGCCTCCAGTTATACATGAACAATATTTAAACTTTATTCCTTATTACAAAGGTATTCAGAGGAAAAGTCCTGAACATTCTAGAGATTATAGCAGGCAAACTCAGCTACACAATCTTTTTCTAATTATAACAAAGCAGCATATCAAAAATTCTCATTTTTTCTATTGGAAAATAAAGTTATGTTAATCAGAAACAATGACATTTGGTGTATTGTAGATCAAAGGACCCTCCATACCCCCGAGGGCCAATTCTGCTTTTGCTAAGACAAAAGCCTTTGGTAAAAAGTACAGGTTGTTTTTTTATTTATTCTTCTTTCTTGTGGACGACTTCCTTATTTTTGCTTCTGATAAACCTCTCAGTGGTTAGCAAGTTTTGACCAAAATGTCAAGATCTTTTTCTACTATGGAATGGAGATTTAAAAGTTGAGGAGTTAATTAGATAAGTATCAGACATACATGAACTGTAAATCCGTCCAATGAAAATAAAACCTTTCCTATACCTAATATATCTCCATGCCCCATTTTACTCTTCACTTTTACAGTTACTTAGAAAATGAATTTCCCTGATGGATGCAGTTTAATGTGGGTATTTTTATTAACCCCATGTTGTACATGAGCACTGAAGAAAGGAAGTGAAGAAACTTTCACAAGGTCATATACCCTGTAAGGGTTAGCGATGGGATGTGAATCTAGGCCCCTGGCTTCAGAATCCTGACTCTTCAATCACTATGTTATATTCCCCCTCAAAGTAACTGCTCAGTGTATGTTTACTAAATACCTGAAGCTAAATGTGTGCTATACCAACTCTTGTAGACAAATGTAAACAAAGGATGGAGATGGCTGCAGAGTTCTATAAATATTTCTTCTAGTCACTCATTTTTCTTTAATTTGAAATGAATTATCTCCTGTCTGCCTCTATGACTCCCCTTTTCACTACACTCAGGGTAGCTACCTTTCTTTTCCTTTTATTTCCTGTTCTCCCTTTCCCCAGGAGTGAGCTCAAATCCCTTTTAAGACCAAGCTCCTGTGGGTGGTAGAATGCTATGCTTCTCAAACTTGAGCCTGCATGGGAATCCCCTGGGGGGCCAGTGAAACTAACTGGACTCCAAACCCAGAGTTCTGATCCAATAGGTGTGTAGTGCGGCCTGAGAATGTGAATCTCTAACAATTGCCTAGCAACCACTCTGAAAATCACTAGTGTAGCTTTTCAAAGACATGCCTCTTGAGACCCAGCTTCACTATTTACTAGGTGCATAATCAAACCTGTGTTTGATCAAACCTTTCTGCTACAGCTCTCTACAAAATGGGGCTGATAACAGGATCCATCTCATTGGCTTGTCTCCTAGTTAAGTGAGGTGTTGTATAGAAAAGCCCCTAATACTGACTGGACTGATCAAGGCTCCACTAACAGGTTAACTGTTATTGTGAGCTGGCTTTTCCAGACATTCAACTACTTAACATATATTTAACAGTAGCATAGTAGCTATTAGTAATAAAAGAGGTATTCCTCATTCTTGATGCTTCTCAGTCGAGGGAGCTCCATCCATTACTGTCACTATCCTGGCCTCTCAGTCCACTCAGTGATTTCTCCCAGGGTAGTAGGAGGTATATGCAAGTTTGGGAGAGGCATCTGGCCTGCTTAGGTAATCCCCCTCCTCTCTTTTAAAAAAATTGGAACTAGGCTGCTCACAGGAGCCATCAATTCTGCTGCTCTGTGGAGTAACTAGAGGGGGCCCGGCCCCCGTGTGGGGAGGCTGTGCTCATCCAGTTCTGCCTGCACCTGGGAAAACAATATGGCTAACTCTGGAAAGCTCACTTGCCGAGAGAGATTTAAGCCACATTGTGCAATATTACATTTATTATCAGAAAATGTGACAAGTTGATCCATATTTGCCTTATTGTTTTTCCTTATTTCTCACTTCTCTAGAACTCTGGCCAAGAGAAAGGATGCTATTTGTGGAAACCTTCAAATCCAATATAAGGTTTGAGCCTTCAGCTATGCAGTATTTTGACCCTGACAGGTTACCAAGTTTTATAAGGCTGCATCCACAGTTGAGGGTATGGATTTATATGGACTGCATTGGTGTTAAGCAAGTCTGGCACATTTGAAAGCTAAGAAAAGACCAGGTCTTTTGGAGCACATGATCACAGAGCCTTGTGGAGATCAAATCTGTCCCCAGTGGTCCCAGGAAGGTATCTCCAGGAACGGTGGTTGCTGTAGGGGGATCTTTATCAAGGTGGGAATAAAACCACCTAGACACTCAGCTGATGTCCCCTCCTGAGGGGACAGCCACTCTTCTGTTTGATCACAGCCCTCCTGGTTAAGCCTAAAGGAATTGAGTTAAAAAAAAAAGAACATGGGGAGAAATCATGTTCCCTTTTCTGATGTTTCTTTCCCGGAGTGGGGAATTAAATCCATCCTCACGCACGTTTTCTGTAGGGAGGATAAGTGACAGATCTTAATAGAATTTAGAAGAACTCAGTCTTTTCTTCCCTGTGTTAGTGCCCTCAAAAAGGTTACACTGGGATCTGTTCTTCCTACTGTTATTTCACAGAAACACACCCCTGTGAGGGGAGGTCTATGTAATCCAATGTAACTAATAAACCAATAAGTAACCATAATAAATGGAGGAGAAAATGAGGACCTGTGGAAAGGTTGGTGGTGCACGGCTGTGTTTCCCCCTATGCCAGTGGAGCCCCGAGGTGGGAGGGTAAAAAGATGTTACCCAGGCACTGAGGAAAAACAACCCGTCTGTGTTTAAAAACATTTTGTACAGTGAAGGTAAGTATTTTAGTTGGGGAGGGCTTGTTTGTGAAAGACAATAACCTCAAAAAAAAAAAAAACCCTTCATACTATAGCTCAAGTGGAAAAGGGAGTTAATTGAGAGCATACAATAAGCAACAACAAGGACATCTAAAAAGAGGACAAAGAACATGACCAGGCCACCCAGAAAATGGAACTTTCCAGAAAGTCCATCGTTCATGGGGCTGCTGGCCACCTTTTCTATTCCTTTCTGCTTGTTACACCAGTCTTTTGTCTTTCTGTGCAGAGAGGCTATTTCTGTTCCCCAAACTTAAACATACATGTACTTTTGGCTTCTCATCGTGTGAGTGGTAGCCAAAATTCTGTTTGATCTTTCAGTTCAAGTACCCATCCCATCATCATCTGACTGAGTTAGACTGTCTTAGTGTCCAAATTCCAAATTCTTTGGAAAGAGTATCTGACTGATCTGACTTGAGGCAAGGAGAATTTAATGGGGGTGTCTGGGAAGCAATTGCAAATATGGGTCATGCCTGGGCTGGACAAGTACCTCCAATATATCTCCCTTAGTAAGGAAAATCAAAATTAGTCACATGTACAGAACAGGCCAATCAAGAAACCCCAGACTCTTCTAAAAGACCCTTGTCCATGGTTGCATGCAGAGGGAAGTGACCCTGGATGGTTCCTTAAGCATAGCTGGTCAGAGTTTTGACCATGTGACCCAGACTTCCCTCTAGCACCACCATCATTACTGGATCAGAAGGGGTCATGTGACCCAGAGGTAGCATATCCATCGTCTGGGCAGAGACATCTGAGATGACCTAACCCTCAAAGCTCTGCCCCACAGGGACAGTGATCAGTCAAATTCGTTCACTTCTAGAATAGGAGTGGAAGCTACAGGAGGCAAGGCATATAGTAGTAAGCGAGGGTCCTAATGTGAAACCTTGGGGTGGGGTCCCATTGGGGGGGCAGTAGGCTGAAGTCATGAATAATAACAAATTATAAAAAAATAAAAGCTATGAGTCAGAGAAAAGCTACAGAACAGAGATGGCCAGCCGGTAGCAATAGAAGTGGTTGAAGCAAGAACAAAACCTGTACATTTCAATTAGTCAACTATTTCAAATGTTCTTTAGACTTCTTTTCTCCAGGTGAAATATTCTCTGTTTTTTCAATTATTCTTTGATGAGTTATCATTTCCATATCCCATATCATCAGATTCACTGTCTTCCTGGAGTAACATGTTTAATGTCCCACTTAAAATATAGAAACCAGAAAGGAAGTCAGGTCCTAATGTGACTAGAGTTGGAAAACCATACTCCAAAATGCTTCTCTAGCTCATCACATGTATTTTCCACCAGTTTCTGAATACAGACAAGCTAAAGCTTTGTTATCATCTTATCCAGTTGGCTTCAAGGGTCAGACATGCTGGAACTTGTGTTTGAGATGAATGAGTCAGTGTAGAATCTGAGTTCAACATCTTTAGAAATGTTCACAAAGAGGACATTGAAACGAAGGTGTGGTTACAGAGCCCCTGACCACTTCACTGGCAAGGAAATGCTACCGTAACCTAACTGTATTTTAGGGCCTCTGTAGACTGACAGAGAAAATTGTCAGTGTTTATTGGGTTGGAGGGAGGTAGTCTCTTCTACCAACAGACTTGAACTGTAAAATAAAATTTCCAAATTCTGAAGAGCATGAATGGAGGTAGGATGATCACAGTGAGCCCCATCCAAGCTAATAGGCCCCTGAGCTAAATGTAATAAGATTAACAAAATACAAGCAAGACATTGTTATTTTTTCAGATGTTAGAGCTTTTCTGGTTCTAAATGAACAGAGTGTTGCTAATTTTATTACCTTTTACTACATTGTATTTTTGGCCAAAATGAAATGAAAAGATGTTTTCTATTTTGTATAAGAATGATTTTTTCCAGTAACAGTTGTGAGAAAAATTATGTGTAATAACAGCCACCTAATATATTTTAAAATTAAAATGTCATTCAAAACAATTTGTTGTAGGTGACATATAAGTAGAGGGACTGAAAATGATGAGTTTTATTGATATAACTGGTTGAATGCTAAAGCAAAGGTAGTTCCTTTTTGAATAAAATCGTATTTTTAAAAGATACCTTTCCAGAGAGACTTTTCTTGAGCTCTGTAAAGTAACATGCCTGCCACTCATGTCATGCTATTGACTTTCATTTCCTTCATGTTTCTACATTTTCTTGTTTATATTATATTTGCTTATTGTCTATCTTTCTTCCCCTGGAATCCAAATTCCAGACCTTGCCTTGTTATCCCTATGTATAGAACACTGTACATAGTAGGCCACACTATTTATTGAATGAATGAATCCATTTTTGAAAACACAAAATTGTTAAACCATTTACTCTAGGTTAGCCCACCAGTTTCTGTTCCTTTGATTTGGTTTGTTTTTGTTTTTGCTGTTCTTCAGTCTGTCAACCATTTAATACATCTTTTCTCCTTCTCACTGTAGTTTTATTTATTTGTGGAGGTAATTCCAGTCATTTTGATTTAATGTATTGTAATTGAGAGCATTTATTAGACCCTCCATAGAGCAGTGTTTGGTATGAGATGCTTTATAACTAGGTTTTGCTAACAAAGTAATAGAATTTGGAGATTTTTAAAGAAATAAATTGGAGTAGATATTGTTTTTCCTTAAAAAGAAATTACATCACTGACTTGTGTTTTCTTTTTTTAAAATTTTATTGGGGAATATTGGGGGCAGTGTGTTTCTCCAGGGCCCATCAGCTCCAATTCAAGTCATTGTCCTTCAGTCTAATTGTGGAGGGCACAGTTCAGCTCCAAGACCAGTCGCCATTTTCAATCTTTAGTTGCAGGGGGCGCAGCCCATCATCCCATGTGGGAATTGAACCAGCAATCTTGTTGTTAAGGTCTCGCGCTCTAACCAACTGAGCCATCCGGCTGCCCCTGACTTGTGTTTTCTTGAGTGGGAGAGAAAGGGATGGGGTTCCAGGATTTGTTCCTAACTTTAAGCACCCAAAGGCAAATATGTTGAGAAGAAAAACTGAGATCCTTTGCTGTGGAGGCAACTTTTGTATCTGCTGCCTGGGCTAGGAAGAGTGAGAGAGGAGTGACGGTGTGTTATAGTCCTTGTTTCAGCTGAAGACAAACCCAAGTGTGGACTGGACAGTAGGATGCCATTGGAAGCCTGTTAACTAGGTTCGATTGAAGCATATAGTTCTATCTGATGGATGGGTGGGAAACTCAGTGCTAGGATGCTGGGGGTGCTTAGGAAATACGGGTTGATCTTAGCCATGATGGTTTCATTTTATAACCTGTATGGGGAGATCAGGAATCACTGCTGAAGCCAGGAGGATCTGGCCCAAGAAATTTAGAAAAATTTCCTTTCTTATATTTTGGGAGATAGAAACTGAAGGACAACAGTGTATTTCTTTGTACCCTAGGAATCACATGTCTTTAAGTTTTGGCCTTGACATAGTCATGAAATCTGTTTTCTTTATAGGAAAAATTTACAGAAAAGTTATTTTCGTGTTGAATAATTTTAAGATTGTTATTTATATTTTTTTCTAATTTTTGTTTTGTTTTTACATTGCACAAGAAATTGGTTCTGGCTATGAAATCCAAACTATCAGTGGGGACAATAAACTTCACCAAGTCATCTGTCATGACAAAATGGCTTATCAATCAGAGTTGAAACAATCCAGGATTTGATAAAGATCTTTTATTTTGTTCTTATTAAAGATTTACTTCTTAAGGTAAGTCCAAAATGCCTAACATATTGAAGTGTAAATACTTGGATAACAAAGGTACTTACATATCAAAAATCAAAAACCTTTAGGAGACCATATATTTGTCTATCGGCTCAATAAAAGACTTGAAAATATTTTGTTTTATAGTCACACATTTTATTACAAATTTCTTTATTTTGTATCCAATAGAAAAGCGAGTCTGGAATCTATTTACAAGTACTATACATTTACATATACTATATACAGTTAATGAATTTAAAGAAAATGAGCAGAGAAACACAATATATATGGAAGACTATACCACTGTACATGTTTATTATCGTGGTCCTTTGTGTTACTGAATCTTACTGTGGTAATAAATACAGTTCTATATTTACACATCTTATAAAACATCTCATAAATGTATTTTTTTCAATTCCAAGTTAAAACATCTGATCAAAATAAACATGCTTATATAAAAATAAATCTACCTAACAATCTTTTGGTTTGGATGCATTGAAGCTAATGTAGTATAATCAAGTTATGAATTAATCCTTTGACCTTTAGTATAGTTTTGCCTCTTAAAATACCTAACACATGTATTAAATATAGAATAAGCAGAGAAGTCTTGTTCCTGACATCAAGTGGGTTGATCCAAAGACAACACAGCTAAAACCCAGCTAAATAAACAGGATAACGTGTTACCAAGTCTCTGTTGAATCCAAAGTGATTTCAGATATTGCTGCTAAAGTTCCGTGTGAGAAGTTGTCAGTGGATTTATGTCATGTCTGCATTTGACCATTACCTTAAGATGCACATCAATTTGAATCAACAGATAAAACCTCCTGTGAAAAATGTGCACTCACCCAGGAAGAAAAAAAGAAATCCCAGGTTGCTTACCATCTTTACTAGGTATGTCCATTGCCGACATGGACTTTTCTTCTGAATTCTGGGCACCAAGGAGTTACAAACAAATTAGACAAGGCAAACCTACCTGTACAGGATTGCCTTCATGGCAATTTAAGAATTTAAGTTCATTTTCCTTTCAAAATATTTGTAAGCATTTTTATTCCATTTGGGATGGAACCGTCTAGTGCTGATACATAAAATCTGGCATCTTTAAAAATGATGTGACTCTGACTAAATTAATAATGCCTTATATTATCCACTCATGGTGGGGGGTTGGTGACTTGGAAGGATCCTTCCTGAGGAGAGGCAAAGGAGGACTAAAACATCTCCACATAGTCGTTAAAATGAAATCCTATTGGTGACAACCTTTACTTAGTCCTGTAGGCCATTTAAAACCCTTATTTTCCTAATACCTCCAACCATTTTTTAAGGAATTTTGGGTTTAGAACCCCTTTTGTGAGCAATTGGTTCCCCCCTTCCCCCAAATCATTAGATTGGTGAGTTTAAAAAGAATTCAATTGAAGTCATGGAGACTCTTTTTTGAACATTTCAATTTGATTTTTAAAAGAAACCTGGGCTTACCTAAATAGTGTGGCTAATCTATCTCTTAGCTGAATGAATTACACAGGCAGCATTCACTCTCCAGTATCAATAGGTTGTCAGTTTTTTCACTCTGAGAGATTAAAAAAAAAAAAAATCACGTTTCGACTCAGCTATTTTAGTTACTGCTCTGGTGTATTCAATCTCACATTTTCAGGTTTTCAACTTTTGAAAACTTTCTCTCTCACATATTAATTAGAGACATGGGACAAATGCCACAGATGAAAGATGACAGCTTTCGGTCATTGGATAAGCTGGTGGTGACCCGGAATTGGAAGGCAAGTCATAGGCTATACTGGCACTGGTGAATGTCACCAAGGCTTGGGTTGAGTCACAGGACTGTTTCTCGATGTCATCTGAGTTAATAGACATCAGGCTTGGGTGTTTTGATCTCGTCCAAAGGTGGGCTTGCTTTCCCAGGCTCCCCAGATCCTCCTTAAAATGGGGATTGAAGAGGATGTAGAGAAGGGGATTGAGACATGCAGGGAGTGGGACAATCACCAGAAGGATAAACTTAATGACTTCAGGACTGATGAATGTGAGGTTCAGTAAAGAGGAGAAGGACAAGAAAGCCACTGGGCAGTACAGAATACAGTTGGTGAAGAGCAGGAGAGCAATGTGCTTCACCATGGAACAGTCCCAAACATTCTCCAGCTCTCCCTTTTCCAGATTGCAGTAGAGCTTGGTGTACGCGATGGTCATCACGAGGAAGCAAAGGGAGTTGAGCAGGACGAGGGCCACCATGTAGCCTGTGGTGCTGGGCTCGCCAAAGGGCAGTGGCAGGCAGAGGGGGGAGGCGCTGTACCCGCTGCCACCAAGCAGGGGCACGGTGGCGATGGTCAGGGCCAGCGCTGCGCAGAGCAAGATGATTGCTCTCAGACTGGAAAAAGGAGTCTTCGTTTCAAATTTTGCAGAGCATTTCACCGAGAACCCACGCTCCAGGGCTGCCAGTGTCAGCAGGAAAACAGATGATTCTGATGCAAAAATGGACAAAAACCCGACGACTTGGCAACCGACCCCCTGCTCCCACCACGCACCATGCTGTGCAAAGCTGCCAAAAGTGAATGCGTCCACGCCAGCCAGCGCCGCACTGGAGACTCCCATGAGCATGTTCACCGCTGCTATTAACCCAATGAGCAGTTTTATGGAGGAAATGTACAGAGGGGCTCGGAACACTGTCGAAGTCACCAAGGCATTACAAGTAAGGGCCAAAACGGCGATGGTCCACACCCCAATTCTGATCAGCCAGCTACCAAACAGGTATTCGCAGAGTTTGAAGGGGCCTAGAAGTCCAAGGAAGAAAAAAACCTGGGTATCAGATTAGGGTTTACAACTTTTTGCCAAATTACCTTTTTGTTTCTCTTCTAAGGACGCCACGAGATGGAGGCCAAGAATAGCCACAGAAATATACACAGTTCCCTTGTGGCACACTTCACTTCTTAAACCACTGTCATTTACTACCTCAGATTTTCTGCAGCACTGGTGGTGCGGTGAACACACCAGGTGCTTAGAGCTCTACACAGAGATATGGAGATGGGGAATTGAAATCACTTGATTCAGATCCCCCAATACAGCAGTATTGGGGTCAGGTAAAAAGCCAGATCTCCTGAGCTTTTCATTACACTTTGTTTTTTTGTTTGTTTTTTGTTTTCTCCCAGAATGCCTCAAAAAAGTTCTGCAAGCAGAGGAGAATCCTAGGAAATATTCCATAATATTAGAAGAGGAAGTATGGGTAATATGCAGGTGCATTTCATGAAAATCTCATCTTAGGTTAAATTGACATTAGATGTTTGGGAGCCAGGGATGATCTACTTGTTGAAAATAAAATATCAACCCTTCCCAGCTGTCTTTTTTTCAACTGGCCCATCCTGTTCCTGGGAATGGGACAATTTATGAAGTCGACATACATAGATTTTTTTTTTTGAGTTATCTGTATAAATTATTATTTGTTTTAACCAAATAGCCATTGAGGGAAGACTTCATAGAAATCACTTTTTAAAAAATCAGTGATTATGCAAGACTGTTGCATGCTAGTTCAGGCTACATTGCTAATAATATAATTTTTAAAATTACATATGCTTCTAACTACATGGCTGATTTTTCAGTTTCCATTAATTAGAACCAAAAGTCTCCTGCAAAAATCCTCTTGATGAATGCAGACTAACTCCAGGGAACGGACATTTGTATTTTAAAGGTCCCTATGGGGAGGGATTAGATGGACCACAAAGGTGGCATAGATTTTGCTTTGAAGTGTAGCCAACTGCCCCTGATGGCCTCAGAGTCAGGGGTGGCAACTGCTGCTGAGGCGGCTGCCTCCTTTCTCACCTGGGGAAGGTGAGCACTGCACCGAATGAAGGGCTTTCAGGTCTTCCTCAAAGTCAAGCAGGAAGTCTTCAAGATCACGGTCATCTGCAGGCGTGAGAAGTCCTGGAATGGTTAATTCCATCTCTCTTTTTGGGGGACCAATCCCAGGGAGGAGGGTCCTGGATTGCCCTCGAGACATAAAGTGTCACAAAGGGAACCAAAGGTCAGACACCCTGCTCTTCCATGGGCTCTGGCTTGCTTGCAAGTCTGCTCTAAAGTTGCCTTTGGATGTTCTGCTCAAGCTCCTGCATGACATGGTATTCCAGCAGAACTGGGGGTAAAGGAGAGGAACCCCGTACTCCTTGTTCTAACATCTAAGCTCTGTCGTTCTGTTCTTGTTGGTGGCCCCACATTGCACTGACTGCAAATAAAGAGAGGCTGTGGGCCTCTGTTCAGTGGAAGAACCACTTTATCCAGTTTCCTGACAATGAGATAGCTATAGTGCAAATGTCCTGGGCTGTGTTCTCTGAGCAGAAGAAGGAGAATCAGGTATACTAAGTCTCAGTGTTTTCTGGGGACTTCTGCTTAACAGAGGACAAATCAAGTAACCGCTTGGTGCTTGGTTTAGCTATTCGTGGACTAGGAGTTTTGTGATCTAATACACTTTCCCAAAGATGCTGATTTAGTTGGTCTGGTAAAGGGGCATGGGCATCAGTATTTTTTAAATGCTTACGTGTGATTCCAATATGAGGGCCCAGGGTTGAGAATCACTGTCCTTGAAAATAAACTCCATGCAGAACCTTGTCTCTCTTATTCATTTTGTACCTCTAGGGCCTAGAACGGTACCTGGTACATACGTAATAGGCACACTAATTGTTGTTTTAGAGTAAAACTAAAGTAATAATGAGCAAGACACATGCTGTGGCCTAAAACAAAAAAGCTAAGGGCCAAAATATGAGCTCCTTAAACTGATGAGTGTACAGGAAGAAATGTTAAGGTAATGTGATGATTGGCTGAATCCTACTTGCTTGGGAGTCAACAAATCATTAAGGCCCAAAGGAAAACAAGCCAGTCTGTTTAGACTCTGTGCAAACATGCAAGGTTGGCAGGGAAAGGAAAACGGGGGCTGCCCAGAGATCCTCCTCATTACCACAGGTGTGGTTTGAGATGCATTGCTGTCTATTTAAGTAAGGTCTTACTCCAAGGAAAGCCAAGTGCTTTGCAGACATTATCTCATTTCACTTTCCTGACAGATAACTCTGTGGGGGGTAGAAGGGAGAATGTTTTGAAATTTGTTGGATAAGAGGTTAGATTCTTAAGCCCTTCTGCTGAAATATGGATCCATCTATATCCTCCACATAAGAATAAAAACGGATTTTATCTTCTGGAGAAAACAAGATAAGAATAAAAATGGACTTTATCTTCTGGAGAAAAGATCTCAGAAACATGTTTGAAAAAGGTATCCACAGAGATGGGGCCCTTTTTTGGGCTTATTGATATCAATATTACTAACTATCCCTGAAGACAATATATACTAAGGGGGATGTAACTATAAACATAAATATTAAAAATTCACTCACAGAAAAGATGAAATTTTAGAATGAATCCCAAAGGAACTTTCTCTTTCGCCGGGAATCTTTAAAAAGTGGGATGGATTCCCAGCTTGCTAGAGTGGTTACATAGGGACTTGTCTGGAGTTCAGATAATCTGATGACTTTTCAAGACCCTTCCAGCCACAGTTTCATCACTGTGACATAGCTGGTCTTACCTTGAACTTGAAACATTCCAGCATCTTTCTTATGAAGGTCATCAGTAGTGCTGTTGTCACCTTTATTCCACTGATTAGAAATTTTATACACATTCTCACACACTCCAAATGCACAGCATTGGTAAGCATAAGGCATTTCTATAATCCTTTAAATGAACAAAACCAAAGAAAAAACACACTTAAAGAAGTCGGTTGTTAAATATCGTGTTCATCTTCTTTCACTTAATAATTCTGCCTTAGTAGTTTAGCCTTAATAAATAATCTAAAATATTAACTATGTGCATAAAGATGTTTATTACTGTGCTATTAACAATAACAA
Organism: Rhinolophus hipposideros; assembly: GCF_964194185.1. Classification (NCBI taxonomy): domain Eukaryota; kingdom Metazoa; phylum Chordata; class Mammalia; order Chiroptera; family Rhinolophidae; genus Rhinolophus; species Rhinolophus hipposideros. The sequence continues at coordinate 67,565,381 of NC_138055.1, read as the reverse complement.
TGGAATTATTAAAAGTTATTGCTATGAAATGTTGATAATTGCTAAGGTTGAGTGATGGGTATATTATTTTCTCTACTTTAGTGTTTGAAAATTTCCATAATAAAAAGTTTAAAAAAATGACTGCTGAGAAAATTGTAGCACCATTAAAAAGTGCTTATGGTATGACATAATGTTAAGTGACGAAAACATGATAAAACTTTGTCTACATACTGTGAGTCTAACAATTAAAAATACATTGGAAACAAAGTCTGGAAGGAAATAACATAAAAAGTTGTCTAGGGGGTAATTTTAGATTTTTTTTCTCTCTTCTACTTTCCAAACTCTCTTTTGGGGTTATGATTTTATAAGTATGTAAAAAGTACTTTGATTAAAAAATATACATATGTATATATAGTCTTTCAAGGGACTTCTTTATGGAAACTAAGCATAACAGGTCTTAAAGAGCGTTACTTCCTCAAATATTAATTTAGTACATTTTATTAGAACATATACACCAGCTAGATGAATTTTAAAATGTAAACAGGACTACAATAATGTTATCATGTTATTTAATTACATGTCCTAGTTTAGTTCCCATGGATCAATGGTTTTCAAACTCTTTCCATGAACTCAATAATTCCGGGAGGCATCTTTGAGAAAGAAAGGAAATGTGGTCAGGAAGACCCATTCTTCCACTTGGGGCCTCGTCCTAACAATGCCGCAGGGGTGGGAGACTTGAGGGCATGCAATGAAATTCAAAAGAGTCCCATGACCTCATAAATTTTGCAAACAACTATAACACGTCTATTATTTCACATGACCACAAATGTATCTTATTAGTTTTAATGACAAACTCACTTGAGTTCTGGAAAGTTTTCAGATGATATCAAGCTCTGTAAGGCATGATTTCCTGTTAATTTTAAGTGAGTTAAACCATGTAACCCAGTTACAGGAAAAGATGACAGGCGGTTGGACGACAGGTCCCTGCAAAACATCAAACAACAATTGGCTTTTAGTCTGTGTTAGCATAAAATGTTTACATAAAAAAAACAACCTAAAGATTATTAAACAGTTCCATAAAGACTTCTAAGCAAGGTCCTCACTTTTAATGGTAAAAGTAATTATTTTGGTTTCAGCTCCTGATACCTTCTCTATTTATAATCAGGATTGCAGAGGTAAAACTGCTTTATTTGCATCCAAATTATATTTTCTGTATTCAGTTTAATTTTGCCAGGTGGCAACATCTTAAATCAAGGGCCAGGTGCTACATCTAGTTTGAAAAGTAATGCTGATTGGATTAAGTTAGGGGTGCGAGGGAAAACATTCAGGGGTTATTCCCTTCTTTCTTCCCTTAATTTCTGTCTACCAATTCCTTTTTTTCTCTATTAGACCAGGGAGATGGGGAGAGGAAGGAGCAAGAGGTGAAAAGGAAGGAAGGAAAAAGAGACAGAAAGTTTTCTATTAGTCAAGATGGGCAACTATAAAATTAAAGCCCTTTAGAAGAGAATTGACATCTTATTCCATTCCACCTGATTGCTCAGTAAAAAATGGAAAATTTCACCTCAGTAACCAGAACCAGCTGTCACCCAGATCCTCAATTATTCACATAAGGGCCCACATGACCTTGGAGGGACACTCGGTTCCTCTTTGGTCTGATACAGCTCTAATGTGGAGAGTACTGAGGGCTGGGCAATCAGTGAGCTGTGGACTTCTTCAGCAAAACCAACATTTTTGATTACTTAGATGGTCCCTAATTATTAAATGACATGCCATAAACAAATAATAAAATACTCACAGCTTTCTTAGAGATGGCAAAGTAGAAAATGCATTGGGGTGAATAACGGCAATTTTGTTCCAAGCTAAATTCCTATTTTTTTTAAAAAAAGGCAAGTCAGAGGATTATATAATAAAAGAATACCGTGTGAAGTTTTACCATATATATTCATTTTAACAAAATTTAATTTCCATTCAGGATGGGAACAATTAACTTACCAAATTATCCTTCAGATAAAGATATTAACAGTATAAAATGATTAAAGAGAGAACTTTAAAGCAACCTTGTTTAAATCAAGAAAAATCATTCAGGTGGATATCTTAGTTCTTACTCTCTTCTTGCTAAAAAGATAACTTTAACACGGCTGTAAAATTTTATTAGGACATTTCTAAAATGTGTGGAGTGGAGGTAGGGGAGTGAGAACTTCTGAGGCTCTTATTCTGACAAGCAAGTCCCTGGATATGTAATGAAACAATACGAATTTGTCTGCATTGGTCATGTATGACAGGCCTTAACAGAAACAGAGATGCTTTCAAAAAAAAATTCCCAGTAAAGGAGACAGACATTTAAATTCTTAACTGGGAAATGAATAAAACAGGGGCTAGCATACGTCGGAAATAAGATCCTTTGATAACAAAGAAAATCTACAATTTATAGAGAAATAAAATTCCATCACCCTTTCCTTCATATACACATAAATGTAGATAATTTCACAGGAATAAGAACTTCCACGTTAAAGAAAAAAAAAAAAGCAGTGAACTTAAAATTGGTATTTTTAAAATGCCAAGCTAATAAAGGTAACTAAAGTATAGACATTTGAGTTAATTGAAAATGATCACAGCCTACTTTTCTCTAGTTCAGATAGGTGATTTATTTATGATATTAGGCCCCCTGAGTTACCTTGAATAAATGGTATTCACATAATATTTATTATATGAGAAGCTACCTTAAATTGGGGAAAACAGAAAGTCTTTTAATTTTGCCCCTTTCATTGATCCCAGACCAGGAGAAAATTCCAGCTACCACGGAGAAGAAATGGTATGAAAGGAGTGGGAAACCTGCAGGTGGCAGCTGCAGTGAGGTGAGGAGACTGTCTTCTTCTGAGCTGCTCACACCATATGTGTTCTGTGAGCAATGCCAAGTCATACCATCTGTCAAAGCCTCTTTGGTGGCTTCAAGTTGAACATCGGGGCCCTGGCGAGCTTCACAGAATAGTATATCAGGAATGTAGGCCAAGTTTTGCCACAGGGCCTTCAAGAGATATGACTAGGTTTTAAGTAAACGTGGGAGAATATGTACGTTCAAAGGACTGTAATTCCATTCCAATCAGTGAGCCTGCGTGCTGGGTCCTCTCCACATCCAAGCAGGAGCCTTTTCCACTCTTTGGTCCTGCTCTGTGCCTGGGGCTGGCCTTGTAGGCCACATCCCCACGGTGCCCTGCTATTTCCTGAGGGAGTCGCAGGGGAAGCCCCTGGAGAAGGGAGTGTGTGGCGCTTGTGATCTGCTCCTTCTCTGTTTTGCAATCTTGTCTCTGGCAGCAGCTGCACACTTTCTCTCGAGGGAACCACGGTGTTCCCTCTCTGTGCCTCAGCTCTTTCTGGGTTTTGGAAACATTTCCTCCTTGTGTCTCTGCAGCCCCAGTCTTGGTCATGCTGCTGGGTTCGGCACACCCATCCCTTGCTTGCTCCCTGCCAACATCTGTGTAAGTAGCCTTTCATTTGAACCATCTGAGGTGAATTCTGTTTCCTGCCAAGACCTCACTGATATACCCTAAAAGGATATTTAGTTGTTCTAACAATAACAACAACAATAGTAACAATAATAATGATAAACCTGTTGCATATTTACTATGTGCCAGATACGGTTATGAGGGTTTCCCCCCCATATATATGTATTCTCTCATAACCCTCAATATATCCCTAAGAGGTAAGTATTATCATTAGCCACATTTTTCTGGTGAGTAATGAAGCACAGAGCATAAGTGACTTGCTTCAAGTCACAGAGTGAGCTCAGAAGCTGCAATCATTTTAGGTACAAAGAAGAGATGACCACACATTCTTCCTGCCCGTTTCTTTCATGGTTCAATCGTTTCCAAACTGTGTCTCAAATTGTTTAAGAATCACCTTAGGAGGATTACTCATGCAGACTGACTTCAGAGTCCCCATCTTTTGCTCAGAACGTGTTTGGAATTCTTAAGTAAATAATGAGAGAACCACTGCACTAGACCATGGGGATAAGAAGATGACCAAGTTTTTGTTGTTTTCAGGTACAGCATGGCGACCTGACGGCAGTGCTGAGTGCTGAGACCTGCAGTAGGGAATGTGCAGAGCACATCAGAGTGGAGCGGGCTCAAAGGCAGGAGGTCATGTTCTCATGGGATGGACAGGGGTGAGTTAAGAGTGGGGAGGAATCCACTGGGCCACAAGACCAGGAAAAACAGCATCCGAGTGTCCAGAGACTGGAAATGTGCGGTGAGAGCTGAAGGTGTTCCAGGAGGTTGGCATGAGATTTTAAAAGGCAGTCCTGGGAAGCTTGGTTGGTCTTGATCTTGAAGACAATAGGAGAAAAATGAGGTTTTTTGAAGCAGAAATGTAACATGACTTGATTTCTACTCAAGAAAAAATGAGAATGAGATGAATGGGTGGAGACTGATAGTGGAAAGACTGGTGAGAAGGATGAGATGGTAATTCAAGTGAGTGATTCCGTGGGCCTGAGGTAGAAGAGTGAATGAAATGGAGAAGGCAGAGTTTGATAAGTCACTGGATGTGAAGTCTAAGGGGCAGGAGGTATTTGGGGGACTCACACATGTAGGTTTCAGAATCTGTGTTACCTTCTTTGGGTATCTTTCGAGGTCAGCCTTTTATTTCTTTTATATATATGTATATAAATCTATATTATAAATCTATTATATGTGTATATATATATATATATATATATATATATATATATATATATATTTGGTGAGAACAATTGAGTTCTACTCTTTTAGCAAACTTCAATAATATAATACAGTATTACCAAATATATCAGCATTTTAAAGAAAAACTGACTTTTGAAAACTGCCAGAACTCAAACCTGGGAAGTAAGGTAGGTAATAAAAGTAGGTAATGTATTTTTGTTTTATATTTATTTTAAAAAGTAAAAGAACTTCAGAAGCTAGGGGTAGCCCCAAAGTAAGGAAAGGGCCACACAATTCAATTCAGAATAAGATGGTTTTCAAAGTAAAGTTTTGGGAGAACTTGTGATTCTTAAAGTTGGATTTAAAATGTTTTGAGGAATGGTATTATTTTACCAGAGTATAGTCTCTTAAGTATTAATGACAACTTTAGGAAAGAAAAGATTTTAAACAATATACCATAATTTAAATATTACATATTGTCATCATTCATCAAAATTATATTGAAATCTAGTTTCAGGATGTTTTAACTATCACCCCCAAAAATCTGTTACCCAGTTCTTTTTAAATTTATGGTTAATATATGGAGTTTTCAATTATAAAATGGAATTAAATATCCACATGTCTTAGTTGTCTGAGCAATGGAAGCATTTTTGAAGATAGGTGTGCTCAAACCTTAGTGTACTTGTTAAAATGTCAACTCTCAGGCCCCACTCCAGAGATTCAAACTCATGAGGCAGGTGTGGACCTGGAATCCGCGTTTTTACATTCCCCTGCCCATCTCCCCTCATAATTCTTAAATCACACTTTGAGTAACTGTTTAACTAGGAAATAAATGGACAAATGGACAGGAAGAATTGTGTGGTCATCTTATCTTTGTATGCAAAATGATCCCTGACAATTCCAGGCTACTAAGAAACACATTTTGTCACTTACAGCATGGCTTCCTTCCTCTTTATCGAAGTTTCATGGCTGCTGATTGCAAACTTACCACTATTGAATTTATTTCTGGAAATGATCCTGAGATAAATATTTGCCTTTTCATAGCAAATATATTCACAAAGGCCCAACAATACACATATACAGTGAAAAGAAAATATGAGGGGAAGGCCCCAAAGAGAAAGAAAGTGCTCTGGGATGGGGCAGGTGCTGGGAGGCAGTACTCACAGAGATCGGAGGCTCAGCAACTGCTGGAAAGTGTCCACTTTAATTTCATAGATTTCATTATGTCGCAGGTCTCTGAAATGACAGAGTTCCAAAGATTGATTTCAAAGTGACTGGTTTTAAAGATTCATCCTAAGAGAACTTTTACAGAGGAATTACCTGCCCTCAATCAAAGGAACACATGAAGTATGACTATCAAGTGACTGCTTAAAAATGTTTATGTTGTTTAAAAAAGAACATAAGTATTTACACACTTAAGTATCATCTCTCTTTCAGAGCAATTAGTTCCTTTGGGTGAATATAAAACTATAGTCCAGATGCCATCATCACTCAAACACTTTGAGGATGTCTCTTCTGACTCTGCCTTTTGAGCCTTTCTTGTATTCTTTGAGGGTCGGCAGGAGTTTCAAATCTTTACCTTTCCAAGATGGATTTTTCCCTTCTCTTAATCATCCAGTCATTCAGAGAAAAATTAAGTTTGGGAAAGGATAGATGTTTAATATTGTTTTGATCAAGACCAAAGTATGACTATGAAAACAACGGAGGCTGATGTTTTATGGAGAAGGCAATTTAAGAGAGGAATCGAAAAAGTTTCATGTGTGAGTAGCATCAATAGCACCTCAAATATGACAAATATAGCACCTCCTCTAAAGATGACTATTGTGAAATGAACATGCCAACAAACTCAAGTCCCCCATATTAAAAAATAACACCATTCATTGGATATGTAAGTTTAGAAAAATTCCAAAGCTCAAACAAACCTACTTTATTATTGCACCAGTTCAGGGGGATAAAAAGCAAATACATAATAAAGCCTTTACTTATAGTACAATGCATAGTAAAACAATATAATGTATTTGTACTCTTTTGGGAAGTTTGTATTTCCCAACTGTATAGCCATCTTGTACAGTCACATCTTGTGTGTGTACAAAGGGAACACATCCATCAAATGTCTCCCCAGTGAACCATATGGTAAGCAAACCAGTGACCCTTGGAAATGTGATTTCGGGCTTGTTTTTCGCTAGGTGACTTAGAGACTCTTATAGACGTACATTTTCTGAAGCTTTTGGCAGACTGAAAAACTGGGTAAATCTTCTAGCAGGTTGTAAGACAGATCTCTGAAAAGCAGAAGATGCAAAAGGGAAAATCTGTTACATATTAATCATAAGGAAACATGCTTTGCTCTCTTTTCCCCTCCAAGATGATATGCCGTGTTTCCCGGAGAATAAGACCTAGCATGATTTTTCAGGAAGACATCCCCTGAACATAAGCCCTAATGCATCTTTTGAAGGAAAAATTAATATAAGACCTGGTCTTATTTTCAGGGATACACGGTATCTCCCAAAGGCAGACTCTGAACATTTCCCCAGCCCTGCCATGGAGCAGGTAGTCACTGGCATTATTGGATGAAACAGTAGATTCACATGTTTACTGAAATGTAACTGTTATACGTCTTTAATTGATTTAAATAATTTACTTAATGAATTTATTTATATTTTGTTAGTGATCATCTACAATGTTCTAGCTATTATCTTACTGAAATGAGTACAAATCAAATTAAATAATTGTTCCTCTGTTTCTAAGAGCTGCTATATCTCTACAGCTAAAAGAATCATTGTTGGTTCTCTTCTAATCAACTAAAATAAAACTCCAACCACAATTCCAAACATAGCACTAACTTTGAAATCAATCACTATGAGGGAGGAAAATATCTAAGAAAGTCTTCAGCCAAAACTCAACAAATTACAGAATAACAAAAACATCTGGATATATTTAGAGTATAATATAACTAATCTAAAACAAGTCATGGTAATTTGCAGAAAGCTTAAAAAAAAAGAAAGCGGGAAGATAAAGTAATGTACATATACATATACACATGTACACGCACACGTATACATACATATACACACATATATGTGTATATATAATCTTGTCTCATGTTTTAGAAGTTATCAGCTAATCAGTTAACACATTTTCATGCCTGATTCTAATTCTTAGAACCAGATCACCACTATGCAACTGAAAAATCAATACTGTTTTCTAAGAGGCTTTTTAATTATTTTATTCTTGTAGTTGATCACTTTATCCTACATGTATTGAATAGATGGAATTGGTATAGAAATACAATTCATTTATTACACATAAATAGTTCAGATGAAGCTGTTTGCAAACACAAATTTGCGGTTTATATTAGAACGTTGAAAGACCAGACCAAACCAAAACCAAAAAATAAAACAAAACACCCCCCCAAACCACACCTCACATCTATACACAAACACACCTGATAAACAATACAGTAAATATTTCTGAAAAGTAGTGAATGAAATAAAATGGACATGTATTATCAAAGCTGATAACTTGCTTCACTCAATTCCACAGGCTTCAAGGGGGCAAATCCTTCCAGTGTACCTCTTTGAGGAGGATACTTATACTCTTCTTCTACATAAAGACACAGTATCACCTCCTACCCACCTTCTACCTAATGACTTTCATGGTTCACATTGACAAAGCACTTCTTATACATAGATGCCATGTTTACAGCTTTATCTGAACTATTTCATTTAATCCTTGTGGTCGCCTTGTGAGGGAGACACCTATGATTATCACACAATGGGAAATGACTTGCCTAACTAATATCACCAGCTAGGAACTGGGGTAAGCCACACACTGCCAAGTAATTCCCATGTAGGTGAAGCAACTTGGGGCAAAACCCCTCATGTGCAGTGAAATTTCCTCAAGTAACAAGTACCCACTGGATGATTCAGCCTCAGAGGGGTGCTCTCAGACCTATACTTCTAGAATATAAAGTAGATAGTAGTAGAGGTCAGAACCCCGAGTTCTACTATCAACTTTCACTAATTCTACTTGGTTGACACACAGGCCGAAGCACTGATGTCTTTCTCAGTTCTCTCTTAAATGAAAAGACATCTGCTTTGCTGATCTTGCAGGGTTGTTGTGAAGAACAAATCAATATTCTAGGCTGAAGTGCTTTGAAAATGGCAAGATACTGCCATGAATGTCTTTGTGTTTTTTTAGGCCTAGACAGGAAAGTGTCAACTTAAGAAAAGAATAACTTGAGGAAAGAATAATGTTGTAAAGGAAGTGAGAAATATTAGGTTGGTGCAAAAGTAATTGTGATTTTTGCAATTATTTTTAACCTTTTAAACAGCAGTTACTTTTGTACCAACCTAATAATATGATGAAGAGCTAACACTGCCTGAGAGCTGGCCATGTTCCAAGTGCCAGTGTAAGTGTTTGGCATGTGATAACTCACTTAATCTTCATGATGATACTCTGATGGAAGTGGCTACATCTCCATTTTATAGATTGGGAAAGAGAACCCAAGAAAGGCTAAAGAACTTGCTCAAGATACTGTGCTGACATATAGGAATACTGGACTTGAACCAGAAAAATAGACCCCAGAGCCCTAGCTCGTAACCAAGTTGCTAGTCAGCCTCCCATTTTACAGTTCTAGACCTGGGTGGTTTACCATTCACTGCATGACATAATGGAGATAGACGTGATTTAAATACTGGCTCCCTACTTATTAGTTACAGTATGTAAAATCCTAGTCATGTTACTGAGCCAAAAATGAAGATAATTATGCCTATTCTGGGTGCGGGCGGCAGAATTCTGAGATGGCCCCTAGATTTCCACTAACTGGTACACATGTACTTTCTCTCAGTTATCCTATCAAACTACCTCTATTTAAATTTGGACTCTGCTACTTTCTTGCAGTGCGACCTTGACAGAGAATAACTTGAGGAAAGTGCTTCACTTCTCTAATTCTCAGTTTTCTCATCTGTATCTACCCCTTGTAGGGGTGATGTGGGGGTGAAGAAGAGGAGACTTGCTTTGCATTCCCTTCCTTCAGACATGAATGCCTGACTTCAAGGCTATTATGTGGTGTTATTGCGATTTCCTATCACTGAGCAACTGAGGTCTGAGTGATGTAGCAAGCTGGGGATAAGAGAAGGCAGAACCACCCCGGCAAACATTTCTGTTCTTCCACTTAACATTTATAGTGCTGCTTGCAGTTCTGCTACTAGGGGAAGCCTATTGTGGAATTACAGGCATTCAACTGCCACAGATGTGAAAACAGAGCCATGGCAAGAGATGAAGGGTCCTTTCATTAAGTCCCAACAATGCTTGAGAGGACGATAATAGGGTTGAGTGGCAGTTGAGGGAGAGGACTGAAAATGGAAGGCCAAAACAAGGCTCTTCAAATTCCTATGAACTACTTTTTTTGTACAACGTAGGAAAGGCAGAGAAAAAAGCTCCAAGTCAACAGAAATAACATATGCAAACTGTTTAACCATTAGTTGAAACATTAGAACATGGCACCCACAACTATACCGGAAGAATGTGTGGTCTCCTTTATCAAGGTTTGTGTGGATCTGATAACTTAATTTTTTTATTTTGGCATCCATGCTAGGCTTTTAATCTCTTATGTTATTTTTTTTTTTCTGCTCCACAAAGCCTTTAGAAGGGGAAGTGAAGTTATTTTGGCTTGTTCATATCCATTTTCTGAAAGGAAACCTGTGCCAGTTGAAACTCTAATGGGAGACTGTTTGGGATTTGGAAACAAAGGGTGCACTGCCATCCTTACGAGGGTCAGAGCAGAGAACCATTTCCCTGGCCCAAAGGGCGCAGAGGAGGCCTGACCTGGAGACCTGCAAGGAAAGCACTTTCTTCTCTTTTGAAGGATTATTGAAATAATGTCTGCCACTTCACCCCTAAATGGAAGCTGCCTGTTTACACAACGTTATTGCCTTACTGATACGCACAGCACTTGGAGATTAGGTAACTGATCACACACGATTTGAGGAAGAGATGAGATCTGTGCTCCAGTTAAAGTCCTGTTGAAACACAAACCAGACACGTGTCTTTTATTCAAGCATCGCACAGTGACATATTTTGATTCACTAACATTAAGACTGGTCAGGCTTTCAGGGCAGTGTCCATTCTGGGCAAAGTCAAGAGCCCACTCAGGTACTTACAGACTCTCCAGGCTCGCAGTTCCAGTTAAATCAGGAAATTCAGTTATTTGTGAGGCACCGTTCAAAGTCCTAGAAGGAAGGGTACATGAGTATTATTGGGAGAAGATTCTAGAAAGCAGTAATCTTTATTGCCATTTTCAAAGCACTTCAACTTATAATATTCATTTGGTTTTTACAGCAACTCTACGAGGAGAAAGTGATTTGTCTGTTAGATAAAACTTACAGTGTTCTTAGTTCAGGTAAATGTTGAAAAGCGGATCGTCCAACAAGCTGGATGGGGTTGTCATAGAAATGTCTGAAAAAATCCAAACACCAATATCTTAGTGTAAAACTTGAAGGGCAAATGAATGCCTGCTCAAAATTTCAACAAGTACATTAAACGCATTTATGTAATTTTGATTATACTGTATTACATAACTTTCTTGATTACTTGGTTTCAGGAAAACCCCAGAAGGGTTTTAACTCACCTTAAGAGGCTTTTGGTAAGAAATACACAGTACATAAAATTGAAAATTTCCGAAAGCAACAAGGCAGATATGAATGATAGTTACTAAGGAAAAAAGCAGGTGAACTAACTGTAGTTATTACTTAAAAGTCTTCCTTTGCCTCCAACATCTGTGGGCCATCCATTGAGTGGCAAAAAGGTAATTCAAGGTGCTAGCACATGTATCATTAATTAAAGGATGATGAATTCATATCTACATGAAGATTATATCCTCTGGTCAAATCTTACCATAACACACACAAGGGATTCCTCAAATTATCTGAGAAGAAATGAATTATCCTGGGTTTTTTTGTAATGTTAGATTTTTTTTTTTTAAATTTGTTATTGCTTGAAAAGGTGAGACATTATTAATGCTGGAAAAAACTTTGTTTTACAGATGTTTTCTGTTTGCACTGCCTGGTAGGTGGGGCCCCACATCTGAGCTATGATATCCTTCCAGTTCAATAAAATTCAACAAATATTCATTGGTGTCTACTATGCTCAAAGTCTGAGGGTAGTACTGCAAGGACTGAGAGACTGATCCATGAAGGCAGCTGTTGTTGGCTCACTACCATGTGCCCGGCATTATCCTAGATGCTGGGCGTTTGAAGAAGAATGATAAGATGTCGCTGCCATAAAGAAGCTTGGAATCAGTTGGGATAAAATAAATACATAAGATGATATAATTTTCTAGTTGACAAAGCATTTTCATGTCTATAGCTCAACTGATCCACCCAACAACTTAGTAAGATCCATAGCGTAGACACTTAGATTCTATTTTTGTTATTTTTGGAGGAAGAAACTGAGGCTCAGATACTCTGGCAAGTTCATTACCTCCCAGTGGTTCAATATTCTAATTTATTAAATTGAGATAATAATACTTATTTGTAGGGTTTGTGTACGCATTGAAAGAGCTAATGCATTGTGTAATACCTGGCATAGTGCCTAGGACATACTTGTCACCCAACGAACCTAAGTCTTCTTCTGCAGACTCTCTGACCTCTTCTTTTCTCTTGGATTGAACAATTGGTAAGAGAAATATAGGAATATAGGTCAACAGATTAAAAATGGAGTTTTCCTTATAATATTACATTATCCCTTATCAGCACTATGTGCTTATATATTCGTACATATGTACACTGGACAGATATGATCCACATGCTTGTATAAATAAGGTAGAAGTATCACAAATACAAATAAAGAGCTATAGGGTTCTCAGAAGGGAGTTCTCTCATGAGGTCAAGAAGAACTTCATGGCACTGTCATTGAAAAGAGACCCCGGGACACACAATTTCAACAAGCATCGGGAGGGAATGGAATCATAGGAGCGAAGGAAATGAGCAAAGAGCTTTGTTCTAGGAATTTAGCTTAGTCGGTCTGGGTTATGGCATAGGGTAATTGAGGAGAGCTTTGGGGAACTGGCTTGGGCCACATGGAAGAATGTGAATGTCAGGGTAAGGAGCTTGTGTTTAATGGAAATAGACAATCCTGAGTCTCTGTATGTTTCACAGCAAGAGAGTGATAACACGGATCTGTGCCTGGAGCCAGATGACCCGACCCTGCCAGTGGTGGAGGCAGGGAGTTGAGCCTTAGAGTGATAACAGTCTAGAGGTAAGGGCTTGCAGAGAGGCTGGTGTTGCAGGGGATGAGAAGTCCTGTATAGGACGAGGACTTTGAACGCAGAAATGAGGCCTGGGTAGCCAGTGCGACACAGGAAGCATTCCCAGAATGTGGAAATCAGGGTGAGCATGGATTAGGGTGGCAGTGACAAGACATAGAAACAGAGGCAGCAGCAAGGAGAGGAGAGTTTCAGGGAGAAAATAGTCAACATCAAATACTGGATAGAAAAGCTAATAAATATTGGAGGCTGTTAATCCCCCTCAAGTGGTATTAGCATATCAAAAGAGTGATAAAAAAACCCACACAAAACAATCCTGTGGCTGCTAGGAAAAAGAAGCAAATGCAATGCAATTTGCCAAGCTCTTACTATGTAAATACTCTCTAATGAGGATTAATGTTTATTGGCAATAAACTTTAATACCCTTAGTTTGCCAACATACTGTCAGAACATTTCAGAAACGATGAATAGTATTTTTCCCCCCACTTGTCAGGGCTAATTTGGATTCCAGCTCATTTGTGACAAATGCTACACAGTTCCAGATAGCCTCTTAATCAAGTTGGCACAGGACAAATACCTGCCAAGAAGTGCCCTTAGAGTCATGTTCAACAGTTGTCCTTACTCTCCTCCTCCATATTTGAGACTTCTCACCCATGACCTCTGGCCAGTATTGTGTCTCAAATCTGCCAGGTGTCTTTTAACTAAGAGCCAGCCTAATACTCACATATTTTCATCTTCCTGTATATGTACATGTGATCCATCTTATGTCTGTGCTAAATGTGAAGCATAGAATTAATTATACCTTGTAGTTGTAAGCCTATTTTATGCTTTTAATGGTACATAAATCCTCACAACCCCCTTTCTATAATGTATGTACATTTCTAGAATTACAATCAACTTGTAATTCTATAAATGTGACTCAATGCTTGGACTTGACAATCAATAGATATAGAGACTTAGCATAAAACAGTACACCACCCCCACATTCCCCTCCACCAATTTAGGCTGGAATCTATTGCTGTAAAGGACTCCTATTTGTACATAACAATTTACATTTCTAGTATCCTTGGATTCAAGTTCTGATGACTAGATGAACTTGACATTGAGGCTTTAAAAATCAGTTTTAGTCCTTAGAAAACAGAGAGGAGCAAAAACATTTCACAAGATTATTGTGAAGTGAGACAAGGCATCTGAAGACATGAAGCATAATGTGATGCATATTGTAGGTCCTAAGAAGAAAGAACTTTTTATATAATTTCAGCATTCAGCTAAAACCTGGCAGAACATCTCTCTCTCTATTTCTCTATGTAGATTCTTAAATTGACTATGATAAAACTTGGGCAAATGTAGAGCATTCATTGTATTATATTTAAAATTGCAATACATTCTATATTTCAGCATGGAAAAATAAAAACGAACTATGGCCACTTACATTGTAATAAGAGAAGGGTTGCCAACAAATGCTTTCTCAGGTATTGACTTGATGTTGTTGCTATGAAATCCTCTAGAAAGAGAGGATAAAATGATTTATAGAAAATAATGTGTGGGGTGAAATTATTTAATAGTGGCCCCCCCAACCTCCCCCTGGTAATAAACAACACATTTAGTAACTGTAGGAAAAAGTTAAATTCCTCAATTGCATTTTGAAACTTATGTGCCCTCACGTACTCTCTAGGAGAAAAAGAAATCAAAAGCTATCATCTTGAAAGAGGAATAAAGAATCTGAAAGTAATAATTGTGCTTTATGGAAACTTACGATCTCATGTTATAAAAAGAAAATCCATCTGTTAATACCCGATAGAGCACCATTGTATAACAACTTGAGACAGATGGAACCATCTTTGGAGAGAGGATTATGATCACTCTTCCTGACCCCATTTGAAGCTAGAAGAGAAGGTTGACTTAAGCTGCAGTGAAGTTCAGATTGAAGTAATCGCCTTATGAGGACATTTTCTAAGCTGAAAGAAGGTGGTCAGGGAGTCTGTAATAACAAATTGATTCTCATCTGTCGATGCTAATGTCTGAATGGCAAAGGGGCAGAGGCAAAGATCTTTGGTGCTATGTGGGCAACTGGCTGGATAAGATGGGTGATGCTCTTTGGTCTTCCTGACCACAGACAATGATGGCTTCCCAGTTAGGCCACAAGTGGGCTTTGCTGAGGCAGAACCTTCTAAAGGTTTTTTTCTTATAAGCAAGCCTTGCTGTCTACCTCCTTTAGCTGTGTGCCTTATTTCTCTCTTCCAGGAGAATAGGCTTTGTTTGTTTTTTTCCTTACATAGGTTATTTTTAGGTAAAAGGAAAGCTAATTAAATTACAGTATATAAAAGACAATATATGCAACCTAATAGCTGAAAGTTAGCTTTACTTTAGTAAAATTGTGGGTTTTTAAAAAAGTTAAATAAGATTCACGAAGCATTTAAAGAGTGTGAAAGCATCTATAGCATAACACTAGGCACGTACATTTTATTCTAAATTGCGTAGCCTTATGCAACCTAGAAAAATTTGTTTTTCGAAATGTCAGCAAATAATTGAATTGAATTGAATTCTAATAATTGAATTGAAATATTGAAGTTCTCTACAAATCCATAAAGTCTATAAATATTGGGGGAATATGGATTAGGAAAGGAGTATGGCTTAGAGAAATATGCTTTTCCTAATACACATATATTAGAGAAACCCATTATAAATTTTAAAAAGATATCTGATGTTTGCTGGTGATAGAATCAGTTAAAATATATTTCAAGTGTACTTAACTGTCATTTATATGAATTAAAACATGTTTTCTAGTAAGTTACATTATGTACAAAAATCAAATATATTTTAAAATAAATCCACAAAGAATAGAGATCTCTCATTAAATTTCTCCTAAGTACTTACAGTTCTTTAAGGTTGGAGAGTGTCCTGATTGCAGTGGGGAATTCATCAAGATTATTGTAATTCAAATCTCTGAAAATAAGAAAATAGGATTTTCAGTTTTTCATGTAAAAATTCATATATACTACGTTTACAAGGAAAGTTAACATGCTATGTCAATGGACCAGGATCATTGATGAAAATTCTCATTCATTTTCTTTATGGAGAGAGATTTGCTCAGTTCGCTGACCACCCTCATTCCACAAGTATCTGCATTAAAATGGTCATTAGACTGATCGTGACAAATTTCAGAGTCAAGACCCAACAGCTCAGGGGCATTTTTTAAAAGGGAGGGGACATGTAGCAGTATTAATGTCCAAATAGGAGGGACTTGGCCAGGTGTTGGCCAGAGCCTAGCTCACTAAACTGCCAGCATGTATGCGTCCTGCTCTGGGTTCCTGATTCACATGCTCTTTCTTGTTCCCTCCTTTACTCTCTTTTCCCCCTGGATTTTAGAGTCTCGCCTGAGAGGACATCTTGGAGAGCTGCTTTGTCCCTCACTCCTGTAGCACTCCTGTAGCACGCCTGTATCCCTCACAGCCCTCGTGGCTTCCAGGATGACAACCTGCTTCCGGAGAGGTTTATATGGCACAGGGTACTCTTGGGAAGGACACTAGGTCTAGAATTTTCTCAGGGTCACAAATAATAGTAATGATTCAGATCAGAAGTCTGATCTTGGTCTGTGAGGCAAACCCCAAATCTTTCATGCACAGAGATGGAAGAGCCAAACAATTACAAATCAGTAATTTCTTTATTTGTCATGACATAAATGGCTTTTCAATCCGTTATTCACGAGAGCTTTATAGATTTACTCCACCTTATATCTACATCTTCGTATGAAAAGGAAATTGCCTCCTGGTCTCTGGGAATGGCAGATTTCCCAGATGACACAGAGAAACCTTTTGGTCAGGCAATCAGATGTGGTTAGATCTTCCTCTGAGGAGAAGAATTGCTATTTAATTTTAAGAGTGAGATAATTTGACTGAGTTAAACATGAATCAAGATTCCTACTTGTCTGGCACAAACTATCCTTAAGCTATACTGCAGGCAGGAAACTCATGTCTTTTGCGGACATCAATTTTCTTCCTGTTTGTAAATCTCTCCAGATGCTCTGTTTTGATTAAACAAGGATTGGGCCCTTATAAATTACTTGGATTTCTAGCGAAGGAAAGGAAGAGGTTGGGAGTAACCAATTTACTGATCCTCTGTAGCCCTGGGCGAGATGAGGGGAGGGGGAACAACAAGATTCACATGAATTTGTCCTCAAATGTTTTACTCTGTGGTATTTATATGCAATCCTATGTCCTTACCTCAAACAAGGGGGAGAAATGGGGGGGAGAAGAACTATTTATGGAAATACCCATCAAAGCCCATCTTATTTTTTTGTTTCTGTTGAGTTGAAAAGGGCTGGAAGGTGCTTTCCATTGCTGAGATCCCCAGCCCAGCTCAGTGTAGATAAGGGAGAAGTTCTCATTTTTCCCAGCAGTTGATGGGAACTGCTTGCTTATGCCATTAAGTTGGCATCAAAATCCTGCCTGGACAAATTCATCTTTGGCCTCGTTTATGAGGATGATTCCTCCCTTCTCAGATGAAACACAGTGACTTAAGTAACCCTGGAAGAGCTGTTAGTGCTGATCAACCTCAAGAAGATCACCAATAATAGATGGTCCTGCAGGAAACGAGTGGACCTAGACCTGGTTGGAAGCTGAACTGACCATGTACAAATGGCTAAGCTCAGTATGCAAATGAATAATGGGCTCCCGGGCCACAGGACAAGTGATCTTTGGTCATCTTGTTCTGCAGTCCTGGTCAGAGCCAGCATTGTAGATTCAGTGGCCTTGTATGAATATAAAAACATGGGGCTTTGGGTTGTGGGCACAGCTGGAACCACCTTTTTCTCACAGCACGCTGGGAACCCTCACTGCCTGTGACCCCGCCCTCATTCTCTCTCTCCCACTCAATGGGAAGAGCAGCAGCACCTCACCTGGGAGAAAGCTCAGCCCAGGTGTGGCCCATAAAGATCCCTTCTCGCGGTGGCTCTGGGAGACACTCTAGGTTACATTCAGCTGGCTGGGCTCTATTTTTATTACAGGTAAAAACTCAGAATGGAACTTTTGACCTATTTCTTGGAAGTAGAATATAGCAGTAAACATAGATTTCATAGTCAAAAGAGAGATGGAAGCAAAACCCAGTTATGCTATTGACTAGCTAGGTAATGTAAAATATCTTAACTCCACTAGAGCCTAAGGTGGGCCGTAATGGCTGCTCTCATAGGATGTTTGCAGGATTAATGAAAACAAAGTACACTAAATATTCAGCGTGATATTTGACTATAGATATACCTAGTACATGGTAGCCACCATTACTTTTTAGTCTTCAGAATTGCTTTTAGCACGAACCCTTTCTGTTTCCTAAGGAGATGCCTGTTCTTCTCAGATCAGAGCCTCAGGCATTTGCCCAGTTTGCGTCCTCTCCTTCAGTGGGGAGGACTAGACTCAGGAGTGGTGAGCCTGACTGACAATATAGAATTGATCCTTGTCAGAGAATACACATTCCTAAGCAGTCACTGCTCAGTGGAAAGCATCTCATTTTGCTTATAATGACTCTAACTAATTTATCACTCTTGTTAAATTAGAATAAAAATCTCAATTTTATTGTTTAGCTTTGTGAGGTGTGTGCTTGTGTGTAAGATAAAACCACTGTAAATATTTGTTGAAAGCTAAGCAACTAACTGAACCAAACAGCAAGTTTGACTTTCAGGCTATTTTGATTCCTTCAGAATACTCATGAAAACACTGAAAAAAGGGAAACAAATAAAAGGTCAACTCACAAAGTCTCTAGGCTGTGGAGCCCATCAAAGCATTTCTTTCCCAGGGAGTGGATTCTATTGTTATGGAGATGCCTGCAGGAGAACGTCACAGCGTAGTCAGGAAGGCTGCACAGAGAAACTTAGGCACAATATTTTGATTGCTTAAATCCAAAGAAACCTATACTAAAGAATGCACTCATGCTATATAAGGGATACTTTCTTTAACAATTTTTAAAAACAAAAGGTTATATGCCCCATTCACTTTTACCACAGGTGATTCTATACCATAGAATTTAAAAGTCAAGTTTTTACCTTTTGGGTTTAAGCTATCATGGAATGTATCATAATATGAGCAATGTGATTGATAAAAGCAAACTCAGGTTGTCCAGTGTGGTTTTTCAGTCTATTTTCCAGCATGGGTTTTTTCAGCATGGCTTTCGGATGTAGGGCTTAAGGAAGATAGAGTTAGAAAGAATAGCTGGATTTCTGTAAATCCATTCCCTCTAGTGGAGGAAAAATTAAATCACCTACCCAGCTTTTGGTGGCTCTCTGACATCATCTTTGTGTGTGAAATGCAGGGTAGAAATTTGCTAATATCACCAAAAATGCCTTATTCTTTCAGACTAAGGTTTTTATTCTTTTCTTTTGTTTGTTTTTATTCTTATAAATATATTTTGGTTTCATGTGAGATCTATGTGACGTTTATTAAGACTCTCCTACACGCAACACATGGGGAAAGGGACTTGAGGGGAACCTAAAAAATTAGATAAGAGAGATGCTGGCTAGCTCTCAAAGTACAATATAGTACAGTGCAAGAGATAGATATGTAATCAGGTAAAGTGGAATAATTGAAGGCAGCAGTGGGCTGGTGGGCAGGTGTGGAGTGAAGGGAGAAATAGTGCAGAAGAGGCTTTGCTCAAAGTTCCTATACAATTTGATCCTACAGCCTTGCAAGCTGCTGTCATTTTTCTGTATCAGCATCGATTGACTATTATATTATACACAGGGGGCATATTGCTACACTCTTAAAGACTGATTATTTTTCAAACTATTACTTGAGGATCATTTTTTTCAGGAGAAATAATAAACATTTATGTATTTATTTTTAAATTAACCCACACTGATAGTTTTATTTTTATTCGTATCACTTCTCATAGAAGGCAGATATGATAAATTTGGGGATTGCATCAACCAATTAATTCTTTTTTGCGTCTTATTTTTTGACATTCAATATTATTTTATATTAATTTTAGGTGTACAGCATAGTGGTTAGAAATTTATAAAATTTACGAAGTGATTCCCTTGACTAGTATCCACCTGGCACTATACATAATTATTATAATATTAATGATTATAGTCTCTATGCTTTACATCCCTGTGACTATTTTATAACAACCAATTTGTGCTTAATCCCTTCCCTTTTTTCACCCACCCATCCTAAATCCCCCTCCCAATGGGCAACCATCAAAATGTTCTCAGTATGTATGAGTTTGTTTTTGTTTTGTTTGTTTGTTTATTTTGTGCTTTAGAGCCCACTTATATGTGAAATCATGTAACATTTGTCTTTGCTGTCTGACTTATTACACTCAGCACAGTACCCTGTAGGTCCATCCATGTTGTTGCAAATGGCAAGATTTCATTCTTTTTTATAGCAGAGTAATATTCCATTGTATATATGTACCACCTCTTCTTTATCCAGTTATCCATTTAGGGACACCCAGGTTGGCTTCATATTTTGGCTATTGCAAATAATGCTGCAGTGAATATATGGATGAGCATGTGCCCTCGAAGTAGCATTATGGGTTTTTTTGGATAAATACCCAGAAGTGGGATTACTAGGTCCTTCTTTGTCTCTTGTTGTATTCTTTGTTTTAAAGTCTATTTTGTCTGGTATAAGTATTATTACCCCAGCTTTTTGTTTGTTTGTTTGTTTCCATTTTCATGAAATATCTTTTTCCATCCCTTTACTTTCAGTCTGTGTGTCTTTTGATCTGAAGTGAATCTCTTGTAGGCAGCATATATGTAAGGATCTTGCTTTCTTATCCATTTAACCCCCCTATCTTTTGACTGGAGCACTTAATCCATTTACATTGAAAGTAATTGTTGGTAGGTATGTAGTTATTGCCATTTTATTATTCATATTTATTTTTTTCATCTTAAAGAAGTTCCTCTAACAATCCTTGTAATACGGGTTTGGTGGTGATGAACTCCTTTACTTTTTTTTGTCTGGGAAGCTTGTTCTTTTTGCTGTTCTGCGTGTTTTCTGCTACCTCATCTTCTAAATTGCTGATTTGATCCTCTGCTTCATCTAATCTGTTGATTCCCTCTAAAGTATTCTTTTCAGTTATTGTATTCTTTATTTC
Source organism: Rhinolophus hipposideros (assembly GCF_964194185.1). Lineage (NCBI taxonomy): Eukaryota > Metazoa > Chordata > Mammalia > Chiroptera > Rhinolophidae > Rhinolophus > Rhinolophus hipposideros. Next base: position 67,544,381 of record NC_138055.1, on the reverse strand, counting down.
TGTCTGGTTCTTTTTTATGTTTTCTATCTCCATTTTTATGTTTCCTATCTCTTTGTTGAAGTTCTCCCTGAGACCACTGAGCATCTTTTTAAACAGTGTTTGGGACTCTGCATCTCGTAGATTGCTTGTCTCCATTTTTGTTTAATTCTTTTTCTGGAACTTTGTTCTGTTCTTTTATTTGGGGCATGTTTCTTTGTCTCCCCATTTTGGCTGCCTCCCTGTGTTTAATTCTATATATTAGGTAGGCCTACTATGTCTCCAGGTCTTAATAGAGTGGCTTTATGTAGTGGGTGTGTTATGGGGTTCAGTGGCGCAGGCTTCCTGGTCACCTAAGCTGCGCATTCCAGGTGTGTTTATTGTGTGGGTTGTGTGTGTCCTCCTCTTGTAGTGGAGCCTTGGTTGCTGTTTGCACATCAATGGGAGGGCCCATTGCTTGTGAGGACTGGCCATGACTACAGTGGAGGAGTTGTGGTGCAGGGGCTGATCCTACCCACCAGGATCTGCCTCAGCAGGGCTCTGGTGCCTGCCCAATCTGTCCCTTGTGTATGTTGTCCTTGAAGGCAGCTGGGTGATGCCCCAGATTGTTTTGAAGCTGGCCACTGGGCAAGGCAGCCCCAGGGCCACCTGGGAGGGGAACCACTGCAGGTCAATTTCAGGCACAGCCCATGCCCCACCCGGGGCCACCCGGCAGAAGCCACAAAGAGAATCTGTAGAAAATCTGTAGATGGCTGTCACCCATGCCTTGTTTGGAAGTGCCTTGAGAGATCAAGCTGTGAATCAAGGCCAGCTGCTGCTAGTGCTGGGCTTAGGGCAGCTCAGCCAGAGGTACGGGACATACTCAAGCCAGACGATACTTGTCTGGATTCTGAAAACCTTTGAAAGACTGTAGGAAAGTCTGCAGTATCAGTCAAGACAGGTGGTTTGTATGAAAAAGCCACTGGAAGTGGCATGGGTATGCTTGAAAGTTGGGTGGGGCGGGGTCTCAGAATCACCAGGTCAGGGTGAACGAGTGGTGTCAGACAGCTTGCTGGAAACTAAGATATGGCGGCTGCCTGCATCTGCACACTTCGAAGGGGGAGGGCTGAATAAAGAAACAATGACTTCTGCCTGCTCTTCCATCCAGGAGAAAGCTTCCCCTCCAGCCTTTGTCCTGAAGCCAGACAACTCAGTTCCTCCTTATATGTCACTGTCCTCTCTCCAGATACTGCCCCAGTGCTGGAGCTCAGATTTCATTGGTATTTCATTGGTAAGTCCACGTGCATTCCCTTTAAGAGGAGTGCCTGGGACTCCAGCTGCCCTACGTCTTACTCAGCCACAATCTCCGCTGGTTTTCACAACCAGAAATTATGGGGATTTCTCTTGCTGGTACTGGAACCTTTGGCTGGGGAGCCTGATGTGGCACTGGGACCCCTTGCTCCTTCAGGTGGGACCTCCATAGCCGAGATATCCTGCCCCAATTTTCATGGCCACACATGGTGTGGGACTAGCCCACTCTGCAGCTCTGCCCCTTCTACTGGTCTTGAGGTGACTTCTTCTGCATGTCCTTAATTGTGGGGCTTCAGTTCAGCAAGATTTTAGGTGATTCTCAATGATGGTTGTTTTTCAGTTTAGTTGTAATGTTGATGTGATTGTGAGAGAAGGTAAGCACAGCTTTTACCTACTCCACCGTCTTTCCTGGACTCCTACTTGAGAATTATTTTGATTTATTGAAATAATGAAACCTAGACCTATGGGGGAAAAAAGTCATACACATGCATAGCTCATGGTCAGGTTTGTTCTTGCTTCTCTTCTTCTTTTCTTGGTAGGGGTTCAAGAAGTACTTATTAAATAATAAGAAGGGCATATTTCAGTTTGACTTGAATTGTAAATTACTATCAGAAATAAGGCATTTTTACTAACTTCAGTCACTGTGCTGATTGTACAGTGTGGTGATTACGTGTACAATATACAATGGGTTTCCCTAAAGAAGAAGTCATATTTTATTATCTTTGAATGCCCAGCAGTGCTTGGCACTTAGCAGGTGTTTGATAGATGCTGTTTCATTCTTTTACACAATTAGAACCCTTATGAGTCATTTTGGGATGGTGTTCTGGGGGTTTCCATCCTCAAATGACCCTATTCAAGGTTTGAAGGGCCAGGACTTTAAGGCCAAGGTCTTACAGTGAATTTAGAAACTTTTAAAAGGGAGAGAGGAAAAAAAAAATCAATAGAACTCACAGAACTACCAAGCTGGAGAGGTTTCCAAAGGCATAGTCTGGTATGTGGTGTATTTTGTTGAGGGCCAAGGTCATGGCCTGCAGTGCTGATAAACTTCTGAAAGCTTGGACAGGGATTTCTGTCAAAGCGTTGTCATCCAGCCACAGGTGCCTCAGGGAATGCAGGCCACTGAAACAGCTTGGGGGCACGTAGCTGATGTGGTTGGCATCCAGACGCCTGGGGGAAGAAAGCAAGCAAGAATGGGAAAGGGGCAAAGCCTGGGCAGAAGAAGGGGCTTGCAAGAAAGCCCTCAGTGTGTTGATCAGCAAGAGTAAAACAGGGCCTGAGGCCCTCCTGATTCCCTAATGTCTGGAGCATTTTGCTCTCCTGGTAGGTAGGCTCTCTTTTTCACCCAAGAGTAGAACTGTTTCTTCTTAGGTCCCCAAGGTTGTAAAATTCCATGGCGATTCTCTTCCAGGCTTGTGGGTTACAAGCTTTTATGCGTGGAAGTGTTCTCCCCTGACGTACAGTGTTTCCTCGAAAATAAGCCCTAGCCAGACAATCAGCTCTAATGCGTCTTTTGGAGCAAAATTAATATAAGGCTCAGATATTATATTATATTATATTATATTATGTTATGTTATGTTATGTTATGTTATGTTATGTTATATTATATTATATTATATTATATTATATTATATTATGTATTATATTATATTACATTTTATTATATTAGTAAAGACCTGGTCTTATATTATAGTAAAATAAAACTGGGTGTTATATTAATTTTTGCTCCAAAAGACACATTGGAGCAGATTGTTCAGCTAGGTCTTATTTTTGGGGAAACACAGTATAAAGTTTCAGTGTGAGGATCTTTTATCTTTCTTTTCTGACACCAGGAGAAAGACACCCTCTTCCCTCCCTCTCACCCCAAGCCAAATACACGGCTTTGCGTTCCCAGGACTATTTTGAACATACTAAACATACTAATCTACTAGTTTGTTCATTAAGCTCTGGGAAAAGATTATTTCAGTATTTGAAAGGGACTGAGAAATTTTTAAAAGCTGTTAGAGATAGCCTCAGAGAGAAGAGAGGGGACCCCCTTCTTTTTTCTTAGTACAGTGCCGAAAAGCCGCCAAATTGTTGGCTTTCTTGCTCATCCTAACCATTTGCTTTGGGCAGATGTTTGTTTGTCCTGACCTTTTAAATGAATAATGAAATTAACAGTGTTCCCAGTTTTTCCTTCCCCTTTCCACACACCATTTTTTTTTTTTTTAATGGGGAAATAGATCTAAATATAAGTCTGGGTAATGAGCTCTTGCAGCTTCAGAGCCAGCAGGGGGAGTGCAATGCATTTATTTCCCCCCAACCCAACACACACTGTGGCTAAAATGACAATGCCTTAACTTTTCTTGTTGAAGTGGGTGAACAGACACAAATTAAAATTTTCTGTAAGGTACACAATCAATAGAACCACCATCACTCAGCTATACTTCACCCATGTTTTCCCAATCTGTTCTTAAGGCTCACACATTTGTTTGCATTTTTCAAAGCCAAGATTGGAAAAAAAAAAAAAAAAAGAGTTGCATTTTAAGCAATCCATGTATTCGGAAGGATTAGAAAATCATGAGTGGATTTTGAAAAATATTTTTGGAAGCATTTAAGGCTAAACAGATGTCGGAAGCACACCAGGATCACAAAACAATCCCTTGCACACCAAATCTAAATAATTTAGAAAGAGGAAGGATTCTCTGAGAGAGGGAACTAATTTATATGGAAAGTGGCTTCCTCACTTTTGGTCACAAATGTCACTTCCCTTGTCCTCTGGCTCCTACTTTTACTGATTGAATGGGAACAAGTGATGTCGTCAAGGCTCTGGGCCAAGTGTTGATGATAACAGAGATAAGGTCACTGGAACAAATTTTAAGAGTTTCGTGTCCGAGCCCACTCACAATTAAATTTCCAGTAGAGCAACTATCATTGTAGGCAGCCGAAGCACAGCTTCCAAATATCTCAAGGTTCTGTCAACAAATGGAGCTGGAAATGCTTAGGAAAACTCAACACTGCCTCTTCCCTTTTCTCCAGCATCAGGCTTAGCCCACATTCAAATAAGGTGTAATTTCACAGGGGATGAGGAGGCGATTGGTTTTGTTCAACTAGAAGTAAAGTGCATATGTAAACTCTCCTTCACGATTGCACTGATTACAGAATGAAGACTGTGTCATTAATGAGCTTTCGCATTTTAGTTGACGTACTGTCCAATTATTGCCTGTTGCTTCTGCACTGAAACTCCAAATAACTTCTAGGTAAGAGTCCTGAAAATGACTACCCTTGCAGTTAAGTGCAAACATTGCGATACATTTACACAAAAGGCTCTCTCAGCATTGAGTCATAGCCTTGTCTTCTTTGATATTTAAGTTACTGCCAAAGTTTCTACTGGATCTTGAAGTGACCCTGGGATCAGTTTCCAAAATTAAAAAGTCCATTTCTTTGGGTAGATGTCTTTTATGAACCACTTTTTCCCCAGAAAAAAAACCCCCAAACAAAGAAAAAGATGTAATCTGGCCTCTACACTGTAAACTTAAGAGTCATTTGCTATCTGAAATGAAATGAGTAAGACAGGACAATTCTTCACAGTTCTAACACTCCAAGTACGAACACTCCCAGACCCAGTACTCAGGTATCCTAAGTGCAGCACTAAAAGGTTTCTCTGCCTGAACGCTTTCTTCCTATGAGAAGCTCCCAATAAATGATACTCCTTCTAAATACAGTGTTTGAAGTCCATGTCCACCTGGCCTCAGTGGTCCAAACCTAATTCAGAGGGTGGTATATGTCCACACTCAGAGACGTTATCTTATTGAATCTTAACAGATCTCCAGATTAAACTGGAGTATGGAATTGATTATCCAGCCACTCATACGGGTGGTTGTTACAGAATAAGGTTAAGACGGTGGACAAAGCAGCTGGCAGGGCACAAGTTGTGCCTACTCAGTGAGTAAACCAAGAGCTCAGATTACATCAATCTGGTACTTTTGGGCAGCTGGACATTTTCTATTCATATACTTGGAAAATGCAATATTTAAGCAGTGGGGTATAAGAAAAACATCACTAGACAGAACAGGAAAACACAAATAAAAACGTGGCTCTATAATATTATCAGGAGCAACAAAAATTTTTAAGTGTTTTTTAAGTGTTTCTTTGTTATTTCTATTCCATACAAGTCACAAAGCTTGTGTGTGTGTGTGTATGTGTAGGCATCTCAGAATCTGTGAATTAGTGCAGAGATTTGGGGTGAAAAATCTTGGGTTCAAATCACTGTGTTCTGTCAACAAATGAAGCTAAGTCAATACCTCAACTTTCACATCTGTAAAATGGGGATGACCCCGCTCTATCTTACAGGGTGGCTTTATTAAAGAAAATTGTACAATGGAGCATTGTATACTATAAAACACCCCAATTTTAAATCATTTTCACCTGAAGCTGGTTAACAGTTTGTGTTTTTGTCTTTTAGCCATCAAAACCATTCAGAAACAGAGGTAAACTCAAATTTTGCCTTAGTCAAAAGTTACTTAAAATGAATACTAGTTTGCCAGTGAATTTCAATTCTAAGAAATGCAGACTACTTCTTTCATCCCTCATAACAGAAGTATTTAAGAGGTGTCTGCAAATAAGAGAAGTCACCCTTATTTTAGCCTTCAGTATTATCATTTTGTGTGTATGTGTGTCTCAATATCACAAAGGGCAAAAAGTGTTGTTCCTGATACATTATTGAACATAACATCTTCTTTCTAAAGGCCGGAGAGGGAGGCAAGGAAGCTAATGTGACTCAGTGTTCCATCCTGGGCAACTGGGTGGGTGGAGGCTGTGTAAGAGCAGGGAGTGGGAGGGCTGTGTAAGAGTAAGAGGAGGCTGTGAATGTTACCCAGTGTTGTGCAAACTGAAAACGAAATGGAACTGCATGTTCACTGTGAATGCAGTTCTGTAATATCAATGTATTCTATGTGGTGAAGAGCTAGAAGGTAAGAGGCAAAAAAAAAAAAAAATCGATCTTTTATGTCAGACAATGGTCAAAAAATGCTCATTTTCTTACCTTTTGTCTGAAGATTTTTTTCCATAATGTTTTCATGTATAAAAGGTTCATTGTACAAATTTTGTTTTTTAAAAGAAACATTTAAAAAAAATCTGCTCTACATCCCTGAAAGGAAGTTTTTATTTCTAAATGGCATTATTGTAGGGATTAGAGAATCTATGAAATCATTCTTACTATTGTTGTTCCAGAAAATGGTCCGTTACGTATATCTTTTGTATGATACCTTGCCAGTGTATCACACAAACTTATATCTTTGTTTGAGAATGTCTTTGATGAGCCATTAACCACAAGAAAGAAAGCATTAGTCAAAAGATAAGCCATTGATCTTGGCTAATTCCATATCTGAGATGACTGTAATAATGTCAATTATTAACATGGATGACTTGAGAAATGAAAAAACCAAAGGTGTGAAGAATGTTGCAGCCATAGTTATAATAACTTACAAGCGTTCTTTCAATAAGCAGAATGATGAAGCACTATATTTTCATGACTGACATTGCTATTTTATATTTGGATGAGCATATTTCTTCATAAGTTTTAAAGTGACCAACTCTCTTGTAACACACTTTTGTATATTTTGTAAGGCCATTTTTAAAAATTCATGAATAGTCAAAGTCCACAGTGATTTTCTTCATTTATAAAATCTTAAGAAATTAAAATATTTTTAATTATTCTCTTTATTATTGCTATGACATGAAATTATGTAGTTCCAACGTTGTGTATAATATAATTCAATAAGGTACCTTAAGTCTTTGTTTTGGTGAAATTTTACTGCTTGGAAATTTTATTGCTTTGGAACCAATGGATCATTGGAGTTGAATTTATTAGGAGATCATTATGATAGTATGATCAGGATAGAATTTTATCTATATGAACTCTTTTAGATTCAATTCATATTGATTTATATGGATTCTTCATAATAATATGAGTCACTTTTGTTGTTAGTATTGTGTTTTTTTAATACTTATGGAGTGGTCACAATGTGAAATTTTAATAAAATTTCCCTCCCATATCCTAGGAAGATATTAAGTATGTGAATATATACAAACATCATGATTGCTCATATGGGAATTTCTGCTTTTGTTTTTCTAGTATTATCCATCTTATTTGTTGGTAAATTTAATGTGAACCAGGAAGAAAAATGATTGCCTTAGACTTACTTCTGAAAAGGTAAAAAAGATTTTTCCATTTCTCCAGCTTGGGGAGAGGTAAAGTGTGCAGATTCACTGAAGTGTAGTAATTTTGAGAGACCAGTCAACTGGCTTGACTAGTAGCCAGATGAAGTGCCAACAGAACCAAACCTCTGTCTCTCTGGCATCAATGGGGAGTGCAAGATTCCAGTGAGAAATACATTTAAAGTCAATTTATATTAAGTTGCTCAGTTTCTCAGAGGGCATCACTGCTGTGAATTTTATAACTGGAAGATGACCTACAGCCAAAGTAACATGAGCATTAACTTCTTCAGTTTCATTTTTCCCATAGAAAACAAAGCCCTTCTTTTTGTTAGAGGCACCATTAGTCTCCCAGGTACCACCAGTGGTTGAAATCTGGGGGTCATTTTTGAATCTTCCATTGCCTTCCAGCCAATCATTCACCAAGGTCTTTCCATTTATCTTCATCTCCGAGACTCTCCATTTCCACTGTCTAGTTCAGTCTCTTATCTCTTCACACCTGCATTACTACAACAGCCTCTGAGCCGCTCCTTCTGCCTTTGATCTCTTATCTCTTCAATTAATCCTGTAGGCTGCTGCCAGATTAATCTCCCTAAAATTGTGCTCTAGGTCATTGCCCTGTTAGGAATACACAGTTCTTCCACATTACCATTCCTTTCAAACCCAAACTTCCATTCTGATATTCAGAGCTCTCCATCCACCTTATCTAGCCAAGCTTTCCTCTCATTGCTTTGTCCCAGTCAAGTCCTTCCCACAGTGCTTCTGGGCCTCCTGTTCATGAGAATCCCCTATCTCCTGCTTATCCAAACCTCATCAGCGCTCCAAGACTTAATATTATGGTTCTTCCCTGAACCCTACTCTTGAAGTGGAAAGTCCTCAGCTAAGACAATGGGAAAGCTAATTCTTGTAGCTGGATCAACTGCAAACTCCCTGAAGGAACCACTAGGGTCCAACTGTCAGCTCAGGAAGGGCAGGTGGGAAAAGCCAGGATCCAGAGACGAGAGTTAGGAGCTCATGAATACAGGCTTCAGTCAATCTGGGGGAGACTGGCTGATCCTGAGCAGCAGTGTAGAACATCACTTAACATTTAAGGCTTCAGTTCAACAAGTATTTCTTGAGTGCTTTCTTTGCCTCAGTACTGTACCTGGCGCTGGAGATCTAGCAGTAAACCAGAAAGACACGATCCGAACCTTTATGGAGCATGTTTTCTACTGAGTAGTCAGATAATCAAATGATTACAATGAAGTGTTAGGTGAGGGGAAATGTATGGTAGGAGGACCCGTCCTAAATTCCACTTTTCTTTAGATCCAAATCTGGGTTTCAAGCTATGTGACATCTTTACTTAGTTGTTCCTCCTCAAACACGTGTTCAAGACCAAACGTGTTACCACACACCCCCACCCTCCCCAAATGTAGTCCTCTACCAGTGTTTCTTATCTCAGCGATGGGCTTTATTAAGTATACGGTTATATAAACCAGACACTTAGGAATTACCCTCCATACTTCAGAGCTAATTCATTACCAAATACTGGTAACTTCATCTAAATATTTGTCAACTCTATCTGCTTTTCTATATTTCCACTGTCCCCATCCTGACCAAGTTCTCTAGTCTCTCCTAGACAATTTCAGTAACCCAGATTTGATCATGCCCTTTCCTGCCTAAAATTCCCCAGTGGATTCCCATTGCTTTTACAATAAAGACTAAAGTCCTTGGCATGCCCCAAATGGCTTCCAAGGGGTCTGGACCCCACCTGCCTCACTAGGCTCGTTTTTCACTTCTCTTCACCTCACTCTTCTGCTTCAGCCACACTGACCTTCCTTCTGTTTTGTGATGTGCCAGCTTCCCCACACCCCTTAGTCCACCACCCCCACTCCACTACAAGGCTTCACACGTGAAGTTCCTCCATCTGGAATGCTCATCCCTCTTGTCTTTACAGTAGGAAGAAGATACCCTTTTCTCACCCACGGTGTCCCCATCAGGGAAGTGGAGACAATCCCTCCTCACAGGTAATGAAGGATCAGACAACCAAATGCGTAGGGAAACACCAGAAAAGGATGGCCGGCCCACACTATAAAAAATATTGTTGTCTTTTCTTCTTCAATGTATTTATTTCTGTGCTGCAGCATTATAACTCTTCTTTCTGTCAGGTTTCACAAGCCTACGTCTAGAGGAGCATGTGTTTTTGTCAAACTCCTTTCTGTGGCATTAGTGCATTCTGTTGAGAGCCCATTCTCTGCGAGGGTGCTCTGAGGGAGGCCAGATGGTGTGGTAGAAAAATGGGCAGTCTTTGGAGCCATAAAGACCAGCATTCTTATCCCAGACTCACGTTGAGCATGATTCCATTACAAGCAGTATGACCATGAGAAGGTCAGTTAACCTCTCTGAGCTTTTTGTTTCCTTATCACTAAGGAAGATGGAATATCTCAGCTCCTACCGCCTGAGGATGTTGCGAGAATGAAGTGGGATGATGCAGGTAAACTGCTTAATAAATACCGGTGGCTATGGCTTTTATAAGCCTGGGTGTTTAATCAGTTCCACATTCTGGTTTTGTTCTTGTAATGTTCCCATACGCTACTGCTTCTTGATGTGCCTTTTTATAATTCATCACAGACCCCCTCTATCCTGCAAAAGGGGAAACACTTTGTCCCTTTCACAACGTGCCTTCCCATAGCCATCATCCCGTTAGCTTCTCCAAAGAGTTTAACCTACTTTCCAAAGTTAACTGTCGTTTCATATCACAAGGCTAAAAAATGTATATTTTACTTCTCATTCTACAACATCTATGTTCTCCTTTAGATGTTTGTCTATCGGATATAACTGTCATGTATGTGATTTATCGTCATGCTGGCAGATAACTTGATGTAAGGATCTTTCAAGCATGAGTTCTTGCATATTCTTGCACATTTTTTTCATATATGATTCCGAGGACAATGCTCAAATTTGAACTCTTGCTTCTTGTAAACATTGTGTAGAAAGGGCTTTGTGTCTGAAAATAAATTTCTTCTAATGTTTAAATAAGGGGTGGGGAGCAAGGCAAAACTTCTCCTCATAACAATTCACTGGGTGCTGGTTTGCACATGTTTCCATGAAATGAACTCTTAGTGAAATAGACAAAACCCTTGGCTTCTAGAACTTCTAAGTCCACCTCCATCCCAAAGTATACCTAATAGTCTCGCACTTTTGTGATAAAACAAACCAAAACCATGCTGTATTTTCATTATGTAGGCTTGTCGTTTCTCTTTCTGGAGACTATTTTACTGGAAGGAATAATGTCCCTAAAACTATTTTTTGAAAAAACTCTTTGATCCTTTAATCGTATCCTGTTGGCTACCACACCTTGCTTTCTTTTTGTCTGCTTACACCTCTTTGTCTTCTGGTACTTCTGTACCATTCTTTGTCCTGGGTCCGAAACCCAATAGGCTCCTGGATATTAACAGAAGAAAACTGCTGCTGGTTCTAGGTTTGCCCTGTGAGCCCCACCCCTTCCGCCTCACCTATTTCTCTTGCTTACTCTCTTTTTGAACTATGGTGAGCAAAACCCTACTCTGAAGAGTCTGGGTAAAGTTATGGCATTTCACAGGGTCCAGGAGTAGGGTCTGTAGCCCTGAAGCTGATACCATGAAAAGATGTATAGGCAGAGTATGTTCCAGGCAGGAATACACATTGTTAAAATATGGCCTTGTGCTCTGAAGATGAATATTAGCTAACGGGAGAATAGAGACGACACTACAGATATGTCTAATTCTCCTTTCATTTTCGATTTACCAACCTATTTTTGTAATTGTCCACATTCTACAATTAGCTTCGGTACTGTAGACTTGGAATTCTATGTATTAAATAATACTCTGGTGAACTGAACAAACATGAACGTGTCATTCTCTTTGATCGTCTTGAACTTTACTAGTGACAGTGAGATGCTCGAGTGTCATTAATATCTATCAACAAATGAAGCAAAGATTTTTTTTCATAGATCAATTTCTTAACTATTAATACACATGTACATGGGTATAGGAGGGTTAAGTTTTGAGTTTCCATCAAATCACTGTAATCTGACCCTGGTCCTGAAATGACGATAATGCCAAAAGGTTTTTGGTGAAATATAACTCTTTGTGAATTCTGATTACATTTCCTACTCCCTTTCAAAACACAGAAAGGAAATGAAGTTATATGTGATTACATTACCAAAAATCCAGTTGGTGTCTGGGCAGTCACGACCATGTCAGAAGCCAAATGTGTGTATTGTACAGGAGCCTGTACTGGGCTACTGGGTTCTGGCACATGGACTCACCCTCTTATTTTTTAGGGGGGCAATTTGTAAGCATCAGGAGAGAGTTAAAGGAATGCAAATATACCTATGTGTTTTCATTATGAACAAAGCAAAAATATATTTTGTTTATGTGGAATAAATGGAAAATTACATTCTTTGAAACATGAGTACAATTTGTTTCTTCCACACAGCGGTGTTACCAATTTCAATATATCAAGTTTCTTAAACTTTACTCAATGAAGCCAAGTCTATATGGGTGGAGCAAAGTATATCAACCATCTGTTTCAGTAGTTCTCAACCATTTTTGGTTTGCAGACCACTCTGTTAGTGTCATAGAACATGACAAATTTTGACTTTTCAAATGCTCTGTTCATACAAATCCCTTGAAGATTTTGTTAAAGCAAAGCTTCTGATTAAGTAAGACGGAGATGAGGCCCAAGTTTCTGCATATCTCAGGAAATGCTGATGCTGCTGGTCTGTGGACCACATTTGAGGAGCAGGGTAATACAGCATGTGGCCTCCTAACGTTATCTGCCCCAGGTTGTTAGTTGAGTTCATAGGCAGATGTGAGCTGTTTCAATTAAACACAGACAAGGCAATCTGACTTTTATTTCACATTTTAAGTACATTATTAGTTCATACTGGAATGCAAAGTATGGATTTTGTTATTTCTTGTTTGAAAAGAGTTCAGGAGAATATCTGCAGATCATCTGAAAGAATGCTATAGGACACCAGTTTTCCCAATCTTCATTAGAGAAGCACTTAACTACATAATTAAACCAGTTAGTGAGCACTGATGTTTGGGTCCCACCCTCAGACATTCTGGTTTTAATTGGTCTGGGGTTCAGTGTAAACTTTGGGACTCTCCAGATGATTCTTCTTTGCAGCCAGGGCTGAGAAACCTCCCTCTAGACGTTACAAGGACAGGAGAATATACAGGGGTACTGCACTCACTGACCCATGGATAGCGGAATGCATCTTAGAGAATGTACATAAAATACAAAGAAAATAATAACATGAAGTAAAATAGAGTGAATTCAAGAGAGAGCAAAAAGACGAACCACTAGAAAAGGGGCTAAGTGAAGGTGTAAGGATTGCTGTAGTCCAAGAACTGGGTAACTGAATGGAGACCCCAGGTGTGGGCGGCATGGATAAGACAGGTCTCACGCTCTTCGTTGCTTGTATTGATACAGAAGTAGCATGAAGGCTTAAGTATGGCATGGAAAATGAAGGGAGAATTGATAAGGAAGGCATGTTGTAGTGACCATTAGACTCAAAACTATTGTTTTGTGCTGGGCAGAGACCCCTGACAAACATTACATAACCAGCCTATACAATACAGCGTGCACTGGGGGCCGAGTGTCTATCTAGATGCCTCAGTTTGGATGTGATAAGTGTCATACTAGAAAGTTAACCCTTGGCTTTTTCACAGGGAACGCATACTTATAAAGTTTCAAACGTAATTGTTTTTGTGAACCAGAAACCCAATGCAAGAGACACCTGGTGAATAGTAAATATCTAGACGGTAAGAAACTAAATCTGAACACCTTTATCAGAGAGGCACCACCCAGTTCCAGTGAACAAAAGATGCATGGTTTTCTTTTGCTCAAAGAGTTCACTTCTGTGTGCGTTCTGTTTGTGATCTTCTTTCAGCTGATAGTGGCTTTTGGTTACAAACTCTTATCCTTCTATCTTCTGCCTGCCTCACAGCTGTTTAAAGTTCCTATTGGCCACTGCTTTTGTCTCGCTTTCAATTCAGCCCCTAAGATCCCGGACCCTAACACAGACAACCCAACTAGAGAGTGTTTGGCTTCTCTGGCTGCTTCTTTCCTTTAGGAAAAGGCTTGTGCAACAAAGGACGAGTGATACTGTGATGTCATTAAGGAGCTCCTAAAAATGCAACAGACCTATCCCATGCCACAAAGGGACCCTTGTGGGCTTGTTTATCTATAGGCTGGTGAAAACCTAGGAAGTCACTTTGTTTGACTGGAGTGAAAAGCTTAAAACGGTTTCAAGCACAGATTTGTTTTCATTAAAAAGCAAAAAAGATCAAAGGAAGAAAGTATCATCTCCAAATCTCACGTTCTTTCATCTCTCGTGTCACTTTAGAAAAAAGCTATTAGCAAACTACATATAATTATTTACTGGTGGATTTTCACAGTGATTTTCAACTCAAGTCAGCAATATTTATTTGCATTTTTATGCATTTATCTCCTTCATCATTCTAGACCAGAAGTCAGTATTTTGTTTGACAGATGAGGACTTCCAGTGTGAGTAAGACAAGAGCATGCATTACACACCTGTATATTGGAAATCATGCAATATATTGTAAACACAAGTTATGAGGAGATGAAGATTTACTGACCAAGTCCTCGTGGCATAGTATTGCCAAATAATCACTGTAAACAATTGCTCACAACTCAAGCTCCAAAACACCTAATTACCTAATTTTTATTTATTCAGAGGTTTTAAATCAGTGGAGGCTGGGAACTCCTGATGGAAAAGTTTTAGATTCAGAGTATGGAATACTAACACCACTGCTGCATATGTTTGTGTAGCTGTCTGTGCTTGGGGTGTGTGTGTGTGTGTGTGTGTGTGTGTGTGTGTGTGTGTGTGCGCCTGTGTGTGGTGTATGGATCTGAGGTATGTGTGTGTGCATTTGTGGAATTGTTTGTATATCTGTGTGTGGTGATGGGGAAGCTCTTGGTTTGCAGACTTGCACAGCAAGGCTTTAAGATATACTATTTGTTCTTATGTTATTGAGTTGAGGACCCCTGATGTACACATGGAACTTAAAAAAACTAAGTCTTTGTTTCACTCAGCAAATTTCATTACAAGGCAGCTCAGCTAATCTAAAAACAGAATACGTTGAAGATGCCAAGATTTCTAGATTGTGACCCCCATTTTTCTAGGTAAAGGGAAGAAATATCATTCCTGATTTGAATTCAGGAGGTAAAATATTACAAAGGCATGTAGGACAAGATCCTGGAAGTACGTTTTGTCCTGAGATACCAGCAGAGATAAGAGGCTTTTGACTGCAGTTGTTAATGATTAAAACTCTGCCCTGAAATCCCAAACTCCAACACAGGCCCCTCCTACCCATATTGTTTCAGGAGGATGCGAAGAACTAATGGAAACTTCTAATGGAACACTCTCTTTCACCATTTATTCAGGTAGGGCCCCCAACCAAGCAATTTACTAAAAGCGTTATTTGGACGTTTCAGTGCTCCTTGCCAAATTGATCTGAGGACATTTTGCCATTTTAGCAATACTTACAGTGACTGAAGGCTTCGCAGATTCTGTAGAGCTTCCATGGGTACCTGCCTTAGGTGATTATTCTGTAGCATACTGCACATTAAAACAAATGAAGAAAAACCATGAAGAAAGTTAACAATAATTAACAATAACTGGCCATAGCAGTGCCAGGCACTGTCAGGGAAACAACATAGTGTCAGACAAAACTTTGGCCGTTGGGGAGCTTAAATTCCTGTGGGGAATGACAGATCATTATCATGAATGAATGAGTATATAACGTGAGACAAGTGATAGGTACTCTGAATAAAAAACAAAACATGGATTTGGGATAAATGGTAACAAGGAGTGAGATTTTTATTTTAAAGGTAGTCATGGAAGGTGTCTCTTAGGAGCTGATATTTAAGTACAGACCAGAATGGCGGCAGGGAGCAAATCATGTGAACATCTGGGAAGAGTTACTGAGGAAGTGGGAAGAGCAAGTGCAAAGGCCCTGAGGCTGGAGATTGCTTGACTCATTGAAGGAGAAGCAAA
Source organism: Rhinolophus hipposideros (assembly GCF_964194185.1). Classification (NCBI taxonomy): domain Eukaryota; kingdom Metazoa; phylum Chordata; class Mammalia; order Chiroptera; family Rhinolophidae; genus Rhinolophus; species Rhinolophus hipposideros. Next base: position 67,528,870 of record NC_138055.1, on the reverse strand, counting down.
GGATCGATTGTGACTGAGGAGGAATGAGTGAGAACAAGAGGTTGGGAGAGAGAAACTGAGGCCCTCTCATGGAGGACTTGCAGGTCACAGATAAGGCTTTATTTTAAGTGTGATGAGAAATTCTTGTTGAAGGGTTTAAGTGGGAAATGACGTGATCTTATTTATGTTTTTAAAGGATAACTCTGGACACTGTATAGATTAGTGAAAATGGAAATAAGGATGACAGTAGAAGGCTATTAAAGATCTTCTCCCTTCTTGTGCATGGTCATATTTTGATGAAAATTAAATTCTATTTATGAAGTATTGTACTTTTGTTTGCTTAGGTTCAACAGTTCTTTTTAGAACATGGGACTACAGAATGGAAACACCTGGCAACAAAGCAATTAAAACATATCATTGCTAGTGGGGAAAGAGCATGGAAAAATTTTTCATTAGATTTCCTATATTTTGCTACCTTATTCATAAAAACACAATAATGTTGCAGCTCCTCCACCCCCTAACCACCCCAGTATTTCATGATCCATGTAAGCCAGAAGCAGAAGACTATTTTAGGAAAGCAGATATTTTTAAAGAAATGTTTTTATTCATTAGGTCACAAAATTATATTTGGATTTCAGAAACAATTTGCCTTGTTCTCTCATCCCCACAATCAAAGTTTCTTTTCATTAGATGACTAGCTGGGATTCAGCCCCAGGTCTGTCTAACTCAAAGGTTTGAGGTACTTTTGATAGCATCTTGCAGCATTCTCTTGAGAAATATTTGCTGAATGTACAAAATCTCAGTTTGTATGGTGTATGGTATGATTAAGGTATGGTGAAGAGCAGGGGTTCTTGAATCCAAATACCTCTTCCCTACGACTAGCAGTGTGGCCTGAGGGAAATCACCCAATGTCTCCATGTCTCAGTGACCAGTAATTATACTCAGCTCCCTCAGGGCTAATTGTGACTGTCCAGTGAGTGAAAATACATAGAGCAATACCTCATGCATAGTAAGCATTCCATAATGGTATGCCTTTTTTGTATGAGTTAAACCCCTTCTCAAAACTAATAGTAGAGTGAGATTGTACTGGATGTGACATTTTACTTGAGAAAATAAAATCATCATCATCAGCAGCAGCAGCAATAACAACAAACCTATGCCAGTGGTTCTCAAACTTTAGTTTTCATCAGAATCCACTGGAAGGATGATTAAGTCAGTTTTGCTGGACTCCATCCCCAAAGTTTCTGGTTCAGTAGGTCTGGGTAGGGGCCAGAGAATTTGCATTTCTAACAAACCCCCATGTGAGGCTGGTGCTGCTGGGAAAGGCACCACACACTGAGGACAAGCCCATGCAAAGCTAAGTATTTGTAATATAATATTTTCACTTGAACTTGAGGGAACACTGAGCTTGGAGATAAGTCCTAAATTTTAAATCTTGGTGAGCAAACCATTTAACCTCCCTGACCCTTGGTCTTTTATCTGTATTAATGGGAATAGAATAATATCATCTCATTAATAAGGTGTTTGAGACTTAAAATATAAAGGTGTTTAGAATATTTTCATATATATGCAAATACAGGCTTGAATACAAATAGAATGTGAAAACATTTTTAAGATCATAAAATTTATGCTTTTCTCACCATGGCTGAGATTCTGTTCTCTAAGAAATATAATTCTGTTACTTGTAATTTACTCAAGTAATTTCACTGTGTTAAACCTGAATTCAACTAACATTTAATAAATTAAGTGTCTCAAAATGTATTGATTCCTTATGAACAAAGTCAAGTATAAGGGAGATCTCACGCTTCACTTACCAGTTAGGGAATTGGGGAAATTGTAGTTTGAATTCCATATTTTGTATAATATACCTGAATATTAAAAGTTTACCTTCCTGTGTTATTTTACACTTTTCCAGGCAGTTTTAATATACTAAATAATTTTTTAAAGATTTTAATTAAAATTTAGCTAATGTACATTAGTTTCAGGTGTATACCACCTGAATGAGTCAGCAGGTTAGAGCGAGTGGAGCTCACCAGGCCAATCAGATTCAGATTTGGCTGGAGGGGGCGGGCTCAACACAAGGAAGATGGCGCCTGCCTGCTGGCTGCACGGGAGAAGGACACCACACAGGGAAAACGACGACTCTCCTCCAGGCCTCCCTGTGAACACACATGGCTCAGTCTGCACCCCCTGTATACCTCCAATGCACCTTGAGTCACTGTCCCTCCGCTGGAGTCCAAGGTGAGTGCTTGCGAGTGAGAGAGTGTGCTCAGGCTGTTTAAGAGGACATCTGGGTTTCCCGCAGCCATCCGTCCCACCCAGATGGTCGGAATCCCCACTGTTTCTCACAGCCAGATGTTGTGAGGGCTCCTTTTCCCAGCATCAGTACTCCAGGCTGGGGAAACTAGTTTGTGCTTGGGTTCTTTGCTCCTCTGAGGGGAACCTGTGTGGCTGGAGATATCTCTCCTGGTTCTCAGCCACCACACTGATATGGGCTAGCCCGTTTTGTGTCTCCTCACATCCTATCAGTCTCAATGTGGCTTCTTCTTTATATCTTTAATTATAAAACTTCTCTTCAGCCTGAGGGCAGAGGTTTTTCCAGGTTGATTGTTCTATAATTTAGTTGTAATTTTGATGTGTTTACAGAAGGAAGCAGGCACAATGTTTATCTACTCTGCCACCTTGGTTCTCCTCTATACTAAATAATTTTAACTTCATAGAAATGTTTTCCAAGTCACTCATTCAGTGATGTATTTAAATGATAACGAGATACAGATAATGGACTTAATTGATGTCTGAACTTTGTAGGAGGTAACAAATTACTGGTACAAAGTGTGTATTGAATTGTCCTTCTAGGCTTTGCTAGCCAAACAGTGAAACTACTAAAATGTGGTCTTCCTAAAATATTGGAAAATTGGAGTAGAGGACAAGAGATATTTAGATGATATTCCTTGAATAGTTGCAAACTTTCTCAGTAGCTTTATATGTCTTCTGTCAGAAAATGGAACTTAAACAAGTTATATTAGTGGTAATTTTTAAAGCTACCCTTGACTTACCTCCCAGCAATTTAATTTTCTGACTACTTCTATAGTAAAATACCAAAACACAATTTTTAAAAATATCGCTTACGTCCTGATGTCTCCCTAAATAAATAACTTGTTTAATTACTGACAAGTGACAAGATAAGAGCAAGTTATCTCCATTATATCCTTATAAGTCTCCAGTGAGTGAATTAGAAAATTACATTTTTGTTTAAGATATTCCAGTGGAATACAAAACAATGAAAGGGTTTACAGCTCTATGGGGTACAATTAAAACAGAAAGCATTCCCAACATGGCTACTGATTTCTTTTGCAAATGCTTTTATTCAATACACTGAATATAACCAGAATGTACATGAACTGAATATGGGTTTAGCCACTTACAACTTCATTCTTTTCATTCATAGATAAGGAAGAAAAGAAAATGAAACACTTTATCTAGAGATAAAGGATGACTTCAGAGTTTCTTAATTTCTTTCCCTGAGGAGCTTTGAAATATTCACTATTTCATACAGTGTTCTCCTGCTACTTTAAGGGTACAACTTTTTGGTTACCTTTTTTTGCCAACAGGACTGAATAAGAACATAGTGAAGCAGAGGGAGTTGAGATAATATATTAAAAAGGGACTTGGTAACAATCGATAGCTTGATTGTTAGATACTCCCTCTGCTAAGTGTCCTGTGTTAGATATCAAGTAACTATCGAGGCCGTATTCTGGGCCTGTGTGAGAATGAGAGAATTTTGGCCAATTGCACCTTTCTGTGCTTATTTTTACCCTTCACCTCCTCATAGCTTTAGTTCTGCTAGTGGGTAGCAGGAATATGAGCCATTCTTTGACTGAATGGCCTACACAAGAAAATGAACCTTTGTTGAGGACAGCCTGGTTCAGAATCACACTCCACTTAAGTTATTTGGAATACAAAACCAATAACTTATTTTTTATGAAGACCATTATTTACAGGTATGATAATCTTAAATATTAGTGATCTTCTAGAGCTCACAGTAACAAGATTTCAGATATGAAAACATAGCAGCCAAGGATGGCTGTTGCTATCTTCATTGTCCCTCTTAATGAATTGTATTACTGTCATCGTTCTCTTCTTTCACAATATACCCTCCTTATACTGGTCAGGGCCCCAGACAGATACTTCTTTTATATTGTCTGTCTCAGCATGCTAGCATATAATCAATTATTTCTTTCTCCCAATGACTTTTGGACTTTATAAAACATTTGAGAGTTTCCATGAGGGTAATGACAGGCCTGTCTTGTTCAGCATTTTACCTCTAGTACTGTTGTTCTCAACTCTATTGGACCCAATTCTCTCCTGAAAACATCAGGATATTTTCTCTGAGATAAAATATTCCTGGTATGACTTTCAACTTGTGTTACCTATTTTCTCTACCTAGGTGCCTCTTTTTTGCCTATGCAGAATAAACTGAAAGCAAATTAAGCAATGGGTACTAGAAGAAGGAGGTAGTCAATAATAACGAGTTTTCTGGTAAACAAACAGGGAAGTTGGACATTAATATGAGATAAAGGAATAAGAAAGCCCACTTTTAAATCTCAATGAATTAACATTTCTCAATTAAGCAATTACTCAGTGTATCTATAATCACTAGGCTTTTCCACCTCCATTCACAAGTGGAACATAAACTTTCAGTTGTTCCTTATTCAGTGAATCATAAGGAAACAAACTTCACAGTTTGAAAATGTGAACTGAAAATGTGAAAATATTGGCATCACCAAATAAAGTGATTTATTTACTTGGTGATCAAAATGATTCAAGAAACTCTCTCCCACTTCATAACACAAAAGGAAAGGGAAATTCTCTTTTAAAAGTTTGAGTTGATAAGTTGGTTATCTAGAGGCAAACAATTTTAGAGATTAAAGTTAGAAAAGGAGAGATGAATTTTTTCACACACAAATCCAGGTGTACTATTGCTCTGTGGTATCGATGAAGTAGACTTGAATTAAGATGTGGCTCCAAATTGCTTATTAGAGGGACTCAACGTTTACAGGTTAATTAGCATCCACTTGCCACTAAAGTCAGAAATATAACAAATAACACCCGGGTTACTTACAGAACTTTAAGACTGTAAAGACCAGCAAATGCTCCCTTGGGAATGTATGTCAAAGCGTTTCCGGCAAGACGTCTGTGGGTTTCAAGAGAGAGGAGAGAGAGTGAACATAGTACTCTTCATGTGGAATTCATTCAGTTGTTAAAATACAATTATGTTTAAACCACAAATGCCAAAGACAACTGTAAAGAACTATTTTGTCATATTTGTCATATTTGGTGAATAATTTCTGTAAATTTCTAATAAAAAAAATCCTTGCTAAAGAAGTGCCTAAAAAGAAACATAATAAATTACCTATTTTATAATAAATCGTCTAATACCTTACACACTCTATGTATATAACTCTCCTTTAAATTTTTTTTTTTTTTAAATACAAAAGCTAGGCAAGGAGATAGGGAGCAGTGGGCTGTTGTTGTGAGGGCATGGGCTATTATTACAGAAAAGGTGGTCAGAGAAACTTCTGAGAGGGCATTTCAGCAGAGACCTGAGCCAAGCAGGTATCTATGTGAAGGAAGCGGTATTGCAAAAAAGCTTGAGGTAGGAGTGTGCCTGGTATGATCCAGAAACTACAAGGAGGCCAGCATGGTTCATGTGGAATGACCCCTGTGGGAGAATGACAGGAACTGAAATTGGGGAGGTGTCCAGGGCCATTCCACGCAGGGCTTTGGAGGTCACAATAAGGACTTTGAGCAGGAGAGGGATGTGACCACATCTGTGTTTTAAAAGGGTTCTTCTGATGGGACCCTGTTAGAGGGGAGAATAGAGGCAAGAGTGGAAGCATGGAAACAGCAGGAGCAGTTCAAATGGGAGAAGCTGCTATAGCTCAGCCATGGTGGAGGTGGCGAGAAGGAGACGGATTTGGTGTACGAGAAAGAAAAATCCAACCTGACAGACCACTAGGGTCAAGATGAAATACAGGCTGCCAGAAAAAAGTAACATTTTATATTTATGGTTATATTATGGATAATCCACATGCATTTGATTAGTTATCCAAATATTATACATAATACTTAAATAAATGAATTGTGTATGACCGTGCTATAGAAGAGTTGTTTATTGAATTAAAACAGACTCAGCCTTGGTTGATGGTCATAGATGGCTTAACTGATCAGACTAAACTGACCAATAACTGTTATTTCAGCCAAAATGTACCTAAGTATTCCACTAATTGACTACTGTTCATAGTAATGACTTCAGCAGTCCATTTCTGAGTTCTAGGACATGGCCTTGAAATGGGGACTTAACTCTTACTGCTGCTACGGCATCAAGCAGCTGGATGGTTTCTGAGACACTGACTTTGGAAATGAAAAGGAGAGAGTACAATTTATTTATTTATTAGTTTAAATTATTGTTAGGGCAAATACCTTTCCGTTACATTTCCTGAAACATAACTCACTTCATGTGAATTGTTTTTCTTTGCTGGGCAAGGACTTTCAGAGAGCCCTTGAGTCTGTATTCAGAGCTAATCTGTGGATTCACTGACCTGTGTTATCAGGATAATTTTTCTTAATGCAAAGGAATTTATGATGGGCTATTAGTTAGGTATTTGTTGGGCTGGAGGAAGATCTATCTTAGTGAAAAAAACAATTTAAGGAAGTCATTGTCTCCTTCCCCTCCTATTTCTTTACCATGTGTGATGGTTTTAGTAATTTAAAAATTAAATACATGTAAAATATAGGGGGAAAAAACACTTTCACAAATAGTACACAAATAGTAAGAACTGCACATGAATCCTTCCCATGATGATTTGAACTAACAAATCTCTTGGCAACTGTTCCACCTCTAGAGACCCACATACAATTTGGCTGAGAGGTTTTTGTTTTTGGTTTTTAATCTGTTTCCAAGATGATACCTCGTTTATCATCTTCATGTCTATAATAAGATACAACTTCATAAGAAAAACTTTTATATCTTGGTGTACAAGAAAGAAAAATCCAACCTAATAGACCACTAGGGTCAAGATGAAATATAGCCTGACAGAAAAGAGTAACGTTTTATATTTATGGTTATATTATGGATAATCCATGTGCATTTGATTAGTTATCCAAATATTATACATAATACTTAAATAAATGAATTTATTTTATCCTTAAAGATACTCCTCCATATATATGATCCACATTGTTGCACCATTGTTAGTATTACTGACTTAACTGCCATAAAAAGAAAAAAAAATCATTAAGTTAGAGTAGATACATTCCTTTTCAAATAACTAAACTACCTCTTAAATGTAACATTTCTAAAGTCTCTTATTCTCTTCTGAAATGTCAAAATATCCCTATTTGAAAAACATTCTCCTATAATAGTTTCAAAACCCATAATAATGCTGTAATTAGTAACTTTCAAAGAACAATACAGTAAAAAATATTAATAGTCGATTAAGATTGACTACTCATGATTCTATTCAATTGATTGAGTGGTCCTGGTGCTTTGGGGGCCGTCACATTTCTAGGTTTTGTTTGGGGTTTATCCACACAGGAGCCAAGTGTCTGAGTCATCAAAGAGTTAGACACAAACAGGGTGAGACTCCAAGTCAGATGTAATCTATTAATCTTGCCTCCACTGGCAGTAATGCATTATCATTGTAATTGACCAAGCCCACCATGGCAGGTTTTCCTTTATAAGATGCCCATGCTAGTTGGAAGGGTCCAGATACTTAATGTGTAACCCTCTGGAGTTCATCTTTGCTAAGGTTTACTGAACCTTCTCAACAGATTTGGGTAGAAGGATTTGACATTCCATCAACGGTTTTTCTTCCCTTTGGAGAAAGAAGTATCTTTCCTAACATGCCTCAAGAAATTGCAATTTTCAAAAACTGTGGTATCTACCCCCTTACCCCAATATATTAAGCATATCTAATTGATAAAATCCAGCCAAAAATCTTCCTTCCTTAAAGAGTGTATTTATGAGTTATCGTTTTGTTTTCATTATTAGATCGGATAAAAAAATTCAGATTTCATGATTCAATGTCTAAGGGAGATCTTTTAGTGCAGGGGTGTCAAAACCGCGGCCCGCGGGCCAACTGTGGTCCACAATCCATTGTTAATTGGCCCGCGGCAAATTCCAAAAATATATTTAGTTTACTTAAGTAAACCAGGTGAGGCAATACGTACTTCACCTCGAGTGAGTGGCCCGGCTGTTTGTGTATTTTACCACATATGGCCCTTGGTAAAAAATGTTGAAAAAAGTTTGGACACCCCTGCTTTAGTGGGTACGTGGTCCTATGATGTCTTTCACTACATACTAATGAAGTTCAATTTTCAACTGCTCTGTGAAGTTTTCCTTAATTGCTTCGGTCCGCAGTCAGCTTTCCTTTAGGATATATTCTATACAATGCTGTCTATAAAGGTTAATTTTCTACTCTTTTGTGTGTAGTCTACCTGATTTGATTATAGGCTCCTAAGGCCAAGAATCTTACTGCCTGCCCAGAGCAGGGAGATGAAATCAATATTTATTGATTGATTATTTGATCTTGTTTCCAAAGACATTTGGCCATAATGCTACAGTTGATTCAGGTCTGGCATAACTATTCCAAGATGGCTGCCAGGTCATTACATAACCAGATCAGAAACAGCTGAAGAATATTCCTGCTTCATTATGTATCAAATTTAAATTTAGCAGTTTCCTTGAGCTCTTTGACTATGTCACATACAGTGCTTTGGGGCATACAAATAATACCTAACTTTCATTAAACAATTCACAAGTGCTAGACACAATGTTAATACTTTATATACACTGTGATATTTAATTGTTGTAAAAATCATATTAAACAAGTGACATGATTATTTTCCTTTTATAGGTGGGAAAGTGAACCTAAGAGAAGTTATTGACTCATGCTTACATAGAAAAGTTTACACAAGAGAATTTGGGTCAACGATTTTGGCTTTAAAATTTAGATTTTTAAACATTATTTTGGTTAAAATTAGGTTGCTCTGGAATTTAGGTTGGTCTAAAACAGGAAAAACACAAGGACATGAATGGCTGCATCATTTAAGATATTAGCAATAAGAAAACTTGCTGATTGCTTCCTATTCAATATCCTTCCATTGACTTCCAGATCCCATACAGTCTTACTGCTGTCACCACCATGACTGATTATCTCTCTTTCTTCTTATTGCTAGTCCCTCTTTTCATTCTCATCCTCCAAACACAGATGTTTCTCACATTTCTGTCCTCACACCTTTTCTTATTTTCTCTATACAGTGATGCTCAAACTCTAGTGTGCATTGCCATCGCCTTAGGAGCCATACAAAATTCAGAGCCCCAGGCCCCTACCCAGATTTACAGAATTAAAGTTTCTTGGGGGAAGGATTCAGGAATCTGTATTTTAAATTAGCAGCTCAGGGGATTTTGATACAGATAGACAACCACACTGGGAAACACAGAGCCCAAAACCTCTGTCAAAGTCCTCATCTGCCCTAGCACCTTCCACAGTCACCTCTTTGTAAACAATTCTCCAGCATTGTTGTTAGAACAGGCTCAGGCTCATCATGCTTCAGACTCACATTCCAACTGTGTTATTGACATTTCCAGTTGGATGTCCTACTGGCTCTTGACACTCAGTAGATCCAGAACCAGACATCCTCTTGCTTCCAAAATGTCAGTTGTTCCCTGTGCCTTTTGACTGTGCCTCATTGGTTTCTCGGAACCTAATCTCAAATCCTTACTCAGAGTCATCTCTCACCTTCAGACCTCCCTTTCAGTGTCTACATTCAATGAATTGATGAGTCCCTGACTGTGTTCCTCTGCTGTGATGCTTCCACGTATGAGCTTGGATCTAAGCCCCCTGTAGAGCTTTAAAAAAATGATGTCTGATCCCCACTGAGACCCATTAAATCAGAATCTCTGGGAATAAGCCTGGGTAATTAGTAGTTTTAAAAACACTACAGGTATTTCTAATCAAGGTGGGAAACTCTGAAATAGTTCTCAAAGTCTAATTTTGACAAGATCACCTAGAGACCTCCATCCCCAGAGACAATGATTCATTCACTAATTGTTGTGAGAATCAGGAGAGGTGATTAATTAATGGTTTTAGCAGTTATCCAGAGGAGACAATAAGAACCTGAGCTAGGTGGTGATGAAATAAACAAATGTGAAAGACAAATGAGGAAGTATGAGCTTTAGGAGTTGGAGATTGGCTGAGCAAAAGAGAAAGAATGACAGACACAAAAGGGAGTGACAGACAGTAATCACAAGTTAATCAGAATGTTGATGGCAAGCAGGAAAGGCAGGAGAAAAAGCTTTTGAGGAGGCGTCATCAATGAATTTTGTTCTGCTTTAAAGTATTGGTGGGGTAGGTGGAGGTGTCATTTAGGTAGATGATGATTCTCAAAGTGTGGTCCCTAGATTAGCAGTATCAGTATCACTTGAGAATTTGCTATAAATGCAAATTCTTAACATCCTCCCTTCAGATTCCTAACCTACTGAAAAAACTCTGGTGGGGCCCAGTAATGTGTGGTTTAACAAGCACTCCAGGTAATTCTCCGAACCACTTAGAATTCGAAAACCACTGTTCTAGAGTAGTGGTCTTCAAACTTAATATTATGTATCAAAATCACCTGGAAATCTTTTTAAAGACAATTTCCTATCCCCAGAGTTCTTGTTGTTGGGGTGGGGCACAGAATTTGCATTTCTAACAACTCATAGCTGGTGCCAAGGCTGCTGGTCCAGGGACCACACTTTGAGAAACACTGGTCTAGCTGTCAAAAACAAAGGAAATCTGAACTAGAAACATTGATTTGGGAGTAATCTATATAGCAGAAATAGTTCAGATCTTGGGTTTCTTTACTAGACAACTGTAGTTGTCTTTTAACTAGTCTATGGTCTCCTAATGGGTCTCTCTGCTTCCATAATTGTCCAATCTGTTTTACATACAGAATCAGAGAAATCTTTTAAAAATCATAAATCCTATTGTTTTAGAAAGCTGCATACAATTCTCTAATGACTTCCCATTGCTCTTATTTGAATTCTATACATAGCCTGATTGGTCCTGCTTAATCAGGCCTTCTCCAACCCCATGCGATGTCACACCCCCCCACCCCCACTCTGCTCCCCAGCCAAACTCATCTTTCAGGTCCACAAACAATTCACATTATTTCCCATCACAGGGAACTCTGCTCACGTTATTCCCTTGAATAATGAATCACTCCAGCCCAGCTCTTAGGACCACAAACTCCTCCTCACCCTCCAGATTTAGGTTTAGATGTCACCTTCTTAGAGAGACTTTCCCTCCTTGTGATTCCTTGTTAATTATTCTGTCCCTAACTGGGTTTGTGTTCTTCATCACTCTTATCACAATCATCAAGTATCATATGTGCTTGTTTTCTTGCTTATTAACTGTCTCCCCCACTAGATGGTAAGCTTCCCCCAGGGCAGGGACTTGTTGAATGAATGAATGAACGAACCTTATAGCAAGTCCTATTCACTCTTATGAAATACAAGTTCAATAAATTGAAAAGTACTGAGAAAAAAGACAATAAAACTAAGGGCAGAAATTTGGGGAATGTCTACATCTTACAGGAGTTAGGAGTGGAGAAAAAAGGAATGCTAAAGGGAAAAAGAACAAAAGGCAGAGAGGTAGGGCACTTTCAGAATAGTGCCCTAATTGTCATAGCAAAAGGTGTATATATATATATATATATATATATATATATATATATATATATATATTATGTATGTCATATATAATATATATTAAAAAAATATATACATGCATACATGTATACACATATATACACACATTCATGCACACACACACACACGGAAAGATATCGAAATGTCTATATCTAGCTGCATGGATAGACATTTGGAAGAAAAGCAAAACAACTTCCATGAAATAGCACTAGAGAAAAAGTTTCCAAGAGGCAGCATTTATAATCAAGGCCAAGGAGCAGGAACATTATTCATGGGCAGGAAGGTGTTTCCATCTTACTAACAATCCAATATGTGAACTATAGTTTACCAAAGTTCTTTCATCATCATTTCATTTGATCCTCAGGAAAAAGAAATTTCAAAAGACAGGCAGGACAGCTCTCACCATTTTCAGCAATGTGATGAAGAAGTAGAAGTAATAAGCGTAGATTGTGCTTTCAGGAAGTTTGCTGGTGGCTCTCATTACAAATTTCATCTGCAATAATAGATACCTACTATTTATATAGAGATTCCTCAGGGCCAACCATAATATGAGCAAACAGGTCCAGGGAACAATAGTAACATGAAAACAAACCTCCCTAGAGCTTCTCATGTTCCCTTCCTAAATTGAATACGTGATTCCAATAGCATTAGAACCAGGGAAGATTTTAAAATTCTACTTGGAAATAGAGAATTTAGACTGTTTAAAATGGTAACAGTTCATTTTCCCCTCTGGTTTAATCAGACTGCCAATCTAAGTTTAATGGCATTTGTAGATGTCAGCATTAAGCACAATCTGCCTTTAACTCCTAACATCTGAACCATACTTTGTTGGATCAAGCGAAAGCTCTTCTATGGGGCCAAATAGCAAAGATTCATATGAAGTCCCTCGTAGAACTGAATAATTAGAACTGGGGGAGATACTATAGGACAGAAATGCAGTTATTGCTCAGGATGTTAAAATTTGGTAAAGAACCATCTGCACTGGTTGTCTATAGTTATGAAAATGCATAGTTGGAAATAGCTTTTCCTTCACAAGTCCTGGGTACCTGAGATTACTGCAAAATCAAGCTCATGAAATAGGGAAGAAGGGAGTTAGAAGCTTCTTAAAAGTGTTTTCATTTTACTAATACAACTCAATACATAAATTATAGTTCACCAAAGTTCTTTCATCGTCAATTCATTTGATCCACAGAAACATCTCAAAACACAGGCCCAGCAGCAGCTCTCACCGCTATCCCCTGAGGCCCAGGAAGTCAAGTGGTTCATGAGCTAGTAAGTGGCCGAGGACAGGAATCATGGCTTCTGTATCTAGTAGGTGCCGAACCCTTCTCTCTACATAATACAGTCTCAGCACACAGGTCAGATTTTTCTTTTTTTTTTTTTTTACAAAAGTTAAAGGTTTTCCTTCTCTTGTGCTGTCACATTGCACCAGCAGGACATGTGGCCTGTGCCTGTCTGGTCACCTCATAGATTTACAAAAACAAATAAATAACAAATGAGACCCAAATGTGCCAAAACATGTGACACAGGTAGTTAGTGTCCCACAATGTCAGGAGAGGGAGAAATAGACCATTAACTGATGACTTTTATTCTTCTCCTTAGATATTTATTTGCTCCAGATAGTCACGTTCCCTCAGGTTACAATATATTTTTTTAAGCATTAAGTCGGTGACTACCTCTTGGGCTTTATTGGTTCTTACAGGATTTTGAATGATGGCACCATTGTTAAGCTCCAGTGATGGATGAGGGATGAACCATGGCTGTCTACAGGGTTTAAAACATAGTTAAATGAATTAAACTAGGGAAATGACATATTGGATAAGAAGAACTAAGGGGAAGAGTGATAACTTGGATTTATTAATAGTGACTTTTAAAAACAGTTTTGTGGTGGGAGTTTTATTAGTACTATTGACAGTATCAGTAGCAGTTTCCTATGTAATGGACAAAGAGACAAAACAAAGATGAGCTGAATAAACTGAATGAAAGAATACTTTTAGAACAATGCCTTACTTGTCGTAACAAAAGATATACACACACTCACAATGACAAATATCTAAATGTCTGTATGTAGCTGTATGGTTGGTCATTTGTTAGTTCAGGTAGAATACTATATGAAACATGCTGCTTAAGTATATGTATGTATATGTAAAAACATTATGGTTTTTGTACCTGTTGAGCAATGTTAAACTGGTGAAATTCTGGTGAAAACTGGTGAAATGAAATGAATAGACTGAAAATTCTGATGATACCGTTTCCATAGCCAATATATGATGATAGTGAACAAATAACCTGGTATCCAATTGCTCTCTGCTGGGTAGACAGCTCTTTCTTGCTTTCTCTCTTGCTCCCTCTTTTATTCCCCCACGTATACACATACACAGACACACTCGTATACACACTATTATTACGACAATGCTTTAAAGTATTCAACTGTGCAAACCACTGTACGCGGTGCTGCTGGGGAAAAGAAAAGCACAGATAAACCACACAGAATAACCACACAAAATTCTTGACCTTCTTCCTACTTTCTGAGTCTAACTTTGAAAGTGGATTTTAGTCTTAGCTCTGACACTTTTCTGACTCCATTATCTTGGGTAACTTTCTTAGTTTCTCGGTACTTCAGTTTATCTTCTTTTTTAATCTGTGGACTGGAAATAATATCTACCTATATGGAATTGTTGAGAGGATTTGGTGGGATAATATGGGCAAAATATTTTGCACAGTGTAAGCTATTACTATTGTCATTATAATTATAATATGTTATTTCTACTATCTTATACTCTAGAAGAGAATATAGACTTAAAACAAAGCTAAGTCTAATAGAGACAATTAGCAACATAACAAAGGCATAATCAAAATACTGCTTAAACGTTTCTTTTAAAAAACACAACCCCATAAATTTAGCCTTGGGAACAAAGGAATAAAAAAAGGAAAAAAGGATTAAGCAGAGTTAATCATTTTTCCAGGTTCTATCCCGTTTTGCCACTAAATGAATAATGTCTTCAAAACATCAGTTAGCTGCAACACAGAATTATATATAGGAAAGTAGTCTCGCTTTTAAATTCAGCAAGTCGGCCAGTTCAGCAGAGGGAATTCAGGAACAGAATGAGAAAATGGAATGAATAGACTAAAAGGTGTCCTCTATTTCTAAAATTCTATAATTCCATGGTCAAGATACTTGATGGGGTTTCCAGAGATATAAAAATAAGACAATTCAGAATAATAGCATTTTCAAATTGCAGTTCCCCTCTTTTTTCTTTCTGATTTTTCTCAATTATCTCTTGAAAAACTGGCCTTGGAAACTGAATTACCATTCACCTTATGAAGAAAGAGGAGTTATTTTGAGTAAGTTGGGTCATTGACGGAGGAACTCTATTAAACAAAATTAAGACCGGGTCTTACATTAATTTTTGCTCCAAAAGACACATTAGAGCTGATGGTCCAGCTAGATCTTATTTTCAGGGGAACATGGTATAAGGAAATTAAAGAGAAAAGAACAGGAAATGCATGTCTTAAAAATATGGGGGTAAACAGGACTGAGTATTGCATGTTAATTATGGTATGGTGTGAGAAGGATGTAAAGCAGAAAATAACCCTGGTGTTTGAAATTTACTAAAAGTAATCTTTAAAAATATTGGCTAATGTCAACTAAATCTGTTACTTTTTCCTAAGGCAGCTAACTTGTATAAGAATCTCCTTTTAAGATTTTGCTTTCTCATTAGTTCATTCATGAAGAATTTATT
This sequence comes from Rhinolophus hipposideros, assembly GCF_964194185.1. NCBI lineage: Eukaryota > Metazoa > Chordata > Mammalia > Chiroptera > Rhinolophidae > Rhinolophus > Rhinolophus hipposideros. The sequence goes on along the minus strand of NC_138055.1, from coordinate 67,513,396 downwards.
ATTTATTACATACCGGCCATGATGAAGACAGATATGGTCCCAACCCTAAAGAAGGTTAAATTCTAGTCATGAAAATGGCCAGAGAGCAAAGAGAAAAGAGAAAAATGGCCAGAGGAAAAAGAAGCTTGTGGACAACCAGAGTGAAAATCTGTCCCTTGAATGATAAAAACTTCATGTACAGCCTAAGAATCTAAGCTTCCCCAGCGTAGCTCTTGATAACAATATGGGCATGTTTAGTTGATGTCAGTATTAAAACAATAGCATTTGTTAAAAACATAATGCCATCAAAAGTAAATATAGGTAAAACTCCAAAGGGGAGAAATGCGAGAATATTATCCTCTTCTTGAAAAAAAAAGATCGATGTAGTGTAATTTGGTTGCGATGGAACATTATTTCTACTTCTCACGCTGGGTTGTGTGGTGCATCAACAATTTAAATTATTCTCCAGGTTGGACCCTGACCTTCGGATTTACAAAGGAAGTATTTTCAAAAGAGGTCATTGCTGAACCAAATCCTTAACAGTCAGAGGGTTTACCCAACTGATGGTGCCAAACTTCCTTCATGAGAACTGTGATGGTGCAACAACACTTCCTTAGTCCCCATCACTCAAAGGGGTCAGAGGATCCAATGAATTGTTAAATGCAGAGTTTGCGTTTATAGAGTTCTTTTTCATCTTCTGGAAAGTGATTACTAGACTTCTTTAAGATGCCCCTGTGTATCATTAACTAATTTTAGCTTCCTCCTTTTTTATTATTTTTTTACAGCGGGTTTGGGAGAACCCAGTTTTCAGTCCTCTGAGGATTTCGTGTTTTTCTGTTCAAGCCTTGAAGGAAGCTAAATTTAAAAGTAGGAACACGGTAATGAAAGGTGATGAGGATAAGAAGTTTTGGTGTTATGAAATGTGGACTTGATTCTTCCTGTCACAAGCCGAACCACGCAGCAGTCTTTGGTTTTGATTATAGCTTTACTTGCTATTTTAATAAACATGAACCAGTATTCAAACTTTTTAATATCCTGCTGCTTAACTATTTCCAAAGAGCCATCCAGCTCTTTTAAACAGTCTTTGTTTTAACATTTTAATTTGTTTGGCTCAGTCTCACCTTAGAATGTTGTAGCCTCATGGTAAAGTCTTTTATAAGTTGATTTCCAGAATCATAAGCAATTCTTCCCCCTCCCCCCCCAACTAAGTGCTTCCTCATGTGCCAACGTCGTTGGTGCTGACAGCTTCTCTGCCTTGTTTTATCTGGTTCCCACAGTAAGCGTGAGAGACAAACACAAGAATGCGTCCTGTGTTGACTGGCCGCATCACAACTGCATTGATACTTACAGCTCCTCTAGGAAGCGGAGAGTGTGCAGAGGACCTGTGGGCAGCTGACTGATGTTGTTCATACTGAGGTCTCTGGGGAGGAAAACAGACAGCATGTGAGGAGCGGCGCATGCCACCACAAGGAAATCCAGCTGTGCAATTCACACATTTTCAAGCAAGAGAGCCAAATGAACTCATTCTGGTGCTTGACACATGAATCGCTATTTTGCATCGTAAATATATTCGTTTCCTTCCATCCCACTCCCCGTCCATCATAGGCTCTCTGTCATGTCAGAGAGCCTAGGAGGAGCGTAGATGGATGCAAAATGACTGAGCCCATTCATAGACCTGGTTGTAATTCTTCGCGTTTCAAATGATGTGAGGAGGACAGCAAAGGATAGACATAATTCAACTTTGTGTCTTTCAATTTTGTGACAAAGGGAAATGTCTTCCCCATGCAACTCTGGAAGTCAAGTTTCCCTGGGACTATAAGCACCTTGTAAAAACAAATGTTTTGATTCAAAGAAACTTAAAAAAAAAAAACACAAAACAAAACAAGACAGAAAGCCTATTCCTTCCTTCTAACATGTTCCTTTTACAGGTTCTCGAATTGCATTAAATAAGTGAAATGAACCATAAAACAAGGGTGTAATGTGATCTTGCTCTGTAGCACACTTCCTGCTGGGTCTGCACAGTAGTTCCTGGCACAGGAAACAACAAACCACTTTGGGTAGAACTCAATCAATTTTTGTTTTAAGCAAAACTCCGTGTAATTAGATTTTATTCTGTTTTTACTTTTCTATTTCTTTACTGTCTCCCACATAATCCTACAGCGTCACTGGTATATGCCATCTGTATCTCAGAGTCCAAAAGACCGACTGCTAGATGAATTTTAATCAAGACCAACTAAGTATATAACAGTCAGCTGAAGACTGAAAAATGACTCGAACCCGAAGATTCAGAACGAATGCCATTTCCATTTATAGTCCTAGACCAGGTCTACATACTTAAAATTTATCTCGAGATAACATGATGAGTGTCTTATTTATTCTTTTTAAAAATTAATTGACATATATTTATATTAGTTTTAGGTGTACAATATAATGATTATTTACATATGTGTTTAGTGCAATAAGTTTACTTAATATCCATCACTATACATATAGTTTCATAGCAACTTTTAAATACACAATACAGTATTGTTAATACAACACAGTACAGTCAGCATGCTGTACATTATCTCCCCAGGACTTATTTGTCTTGTAACTGGAAGTTTGTACCTTTTGACCACCTTCACCTATTTCATCCATGAGCTGTTTAAAAAAATCTGGATTATTCGTGTTATTGAAGTGGCCACATCCATTGCTCCTAACCAGCTGATTTCAGTATCACAGCTTGGTTCCTTTATCAAATATTAACTTTTGATCAGTAATGCTAAGAATTGAGGACTTATTCACTCTCTGCCTCTAAAAAGTCACTAACATGTACAAGGAAGATAAGATATTTTGCTAAATATTTTAGGCTATAGTAAAAAAGCAGAATTATTAATTTTAACATGTTAATGAACAATGATATAGCTGAATTAAATGCTATGTTCTCAAGCTAAAATTAAAGAATGCCACCATTACAGAGTGAAAAATTTCTATAGTCCATACCTTAATAATCTAGTTTTTTTTGGCATTGTCTAGATAAGAGAGCCAAATAATTGATCAGCAGTTTCAACTTTTTATGGCAGACATTTCTCTGAAGTGACAAAGTTGTTTAGTTCACTGAACAGACATGTATTAAACTAACCAATGCAGTTTCTGGATTTTTCACAGTCATTATATAATCTCTGCCAAGACTTGATGTTTCTCAGAGATAGTCATTTATTTTTTAATTGATAGCCCACTTCTTTCCTAAAAGGATCCAGGCGGTTTCTTTTGGATCGTGTTTATTGCTAACCTCTATCAAACCAGTCTCAGCATCAAGACAGCTGGCGTGTAGAGCACTGACTTCCCTCTCCTCTGATATTTCTCTGTGTGATGTGCAAATCAGTTTGGGACAAGCATTAATCTTGTCTATGTGCAGAAAGCTCTAACTAGAACAAAGAAATGTACGTATTAGGGAGATTCATAAGCACTCCATGTTATTTTAATATTTATGACCCTATTTTAGGTACCTGGAAGTGAAGCCTTTATAAGTATTCACTCTCAGGGTTCCCACTGGCGCACTTTTTATGGTGGAGCAGCAGAAAGAGTGCAGGCATTGTTCGAGTCAAGTATCTCGGGTCTGAATCCGGGCCTCCCCCTTCACTAGATTCATGATCTTGGGACATTTTACCTCCCTGTGCAGACTTCTTCATATTTAAAGAAGGGTGTCTCTGCATTCATAGTTTGAAACCCTATGATTAGCTGTTTCCAATCTGAAGGAAGTGACTTAATTTTCTTCTTAAAAAGGAGAGTGCCTCCTTTATCCAACAGGAATTAATACCTTCTCCATGTTACCTGACATTGTGGTTCATCTTAGAAAATGAGCTAGTACCACTAAACCAAAACCTTATCACCTATTTTCTAATACAGGTTGTTTTCTTTAAAAGAGCTCCCAGTAAAGCAGATAAGCTTATAGCCAAAAATAACTTTTAATAACAATAATGTAAGGTAAAATGAAATAGGACTTTAAAGTATAAATTCAGAGTGGGTAAAGTAAAAGTCGATTGGTTTGCATTGACTTTTTTCTGTGTGCACCTTTTGCATCGATGTGCAAATGTAATGGTGGTCCTCTAGCTCAGTGCTTCCCAAAGGATCCACGGTGAAAGACCAATTTTTAAAAATGTTAATTTGTGGTGAACTTATATTTTTATAAAATCTAATAAAACTTAATTATAGAAACGTGACACAAAAACACAAAGATATACAAAATAGAAGCCTCAATATTTTCTTATGTGACTTGACAGAGATTATTCAATTACTATTCTTAAATTCTTATCTGCTGTGGATCCGAAAAAATACAGCTGTGGCTGGGATGGTCCTTGGACCCCTCTTGGATTAGCAAGGCACTTCTTGCCATCATGTGAAGAAGGGCAAGGCTTAAATTACTTGAGTAATTTAACTCAGCTTTGTGTCAAAAATGGTAGAATGAGAACAACCTTTCTGTTCTGTACAAAAATATCCTCATTCTGACTCTTACATTATTTTTAAACTTTTACTTTCATTTTTCATTTACTTTTCATTTATTATTTTTAAAAATAGTATTTATGTTTCTGACACCCGAAATACGTATACCCTTAGCAGCAAATGAGGGGGTCTTAAAATAATGTCCAAGTCTGTCCATTACTTACTTTTTAAACTATTATTTTAAAACTGGCCGCATTTTGCACTACATTGTGTCCATGATTCAGTTTCCCAAAGTCAGTGAAGCAATGTAATGGATTTCTTTAATTATTTCATCTTTTGCCAAAATGTTGGGATTAATTTTGAAGAACTGGTCACTAGGTAAATGGATCTCATTAAAGGAGCCAAAAACATACAATGGAGAAAAGACAGCCTCTTCAATAAATGGTGCTGGGAGAATTGGACAGCCACGTGCAAAAGAATGAAACTGGACTGCTATCTGTCACCATGTACCACAATTAAATCAAAATGGATCAAAGACCTAAACATAAGACCTGAAACAATAAACTGCATAGAAGAAAACATAGGTACTACTCTTATGGACCTTGGGTTCAAAGATGATTTTATGAATTTAACCTCAAAGGCAAGGGAAATAAAAGCTAAAATAAATGTTCGGGACTACATTAAACTAAAAAGTTTCTGCACAGCAAAAGAAACCATGGACAAAATAAAGAGGCACCCAACCGAATGGAGAAGATATTTGCAAACAACACGTCTGATAAAGGGCTAATATCCAAACTGCATGAGGAACTCACAAAACTCAACAACAAAAATACAAACAATCCAATTAAAAAATGGGCAGAGGATCTGAATAGACATTTCTCCAAAGATGACATACAGATGGCCAATAGACATATGAAAAGATGCTCAACATCACTAATGATCAGAGAAATGCTAATAAAAATCACAATGAGATATCACCTCTGGTTAGAATGGCTATCATCAACAAGACAAATAAGTGTTGGAGAGGCTGTGGAGAAAAAGGAACCCTCATACACTGTTGGTGGGAATGCAAATTGCGGCAGCCATTGGTTACCTCAGGGTAAGGGGGGTGGGGGTGGTGGATGAGGGTAAATGGGGTCAAATATATGGTGATGGAAGGAGAACTGACTCTGGGTGGTGCACACACAATGTGATATAAGAGGATGTATTTGATGTATTACAGAATTGTACACTTGAAACCTATGTAATTTTATTAACCATTGCCACCCCAATGAATTTTAATTAAAAAAAGGATGATTCATTGTGGCAAGATGTTCAAATATGTTAAACCATTCCGCCCTGTCTCACCTGCTCTCGTCTGTTCATGATCGCATCTAGTAATCGAGAACAGGGGTCACAAAAGTTCTACTGGAATCACCTCAGGAGTTTTAAAAAATATTAATGCCTGGATACCACCCCCAGAGTTTCTGAGTTAATTTGCCCAGTATGGGTCTTGTGATTTTGAAAAGCTTCTCGGGTAAGTTGAATGTTGAGCCAAGGCTGAGAACCACTGCACTGGAGCAAACTGAATTTCTAGATGAGTGCTCTGAGTTCTACAAAGCACTCAAACTTTAGGAGGCTTAAGATGATTGAACGTACTGCTTTCTATAAGTAGAGAGTTCTACCCAAGCAGACAGTATCTTTCTTTTGAAATATGTTTTTGTTGCTTGTAGCTCTGATATGTTTCCTTCACTTGAAAAATATTAATTGAGCATTAATTGTGGGCAGGCCTTGGAACACACTGGAGAATGAATCCAAGTCATCTTCAACTTTTCCCTTTCCTGCCATCCCTGCATCCATAAGATGCCCAGTGTTAATTCTATTAGAGCTTGCTTCTGGATCTGGCATATCTTCTTTCTTCTCGACTGCTGCATTTGGTCAGGTCCTTGTTATGTGGTAACTGTTCTGCTCTCCACGCTTACCATGTCTCCTCATTCTAGGTCATCTTCTTCACCATGACCAAAGAGATTGCCCTGAAAAGTTCATCTGATTGTCACTCCACTCAGACTCATTGCTAGCCAATAGGAAAAACATCTCCTCGGGTGGATGGTTTGGAAAAGAGCTCCTCCTCTGGGGTGTGTGGTGAATTACAGAACAGATCCTCTTTGTCCCACTGAAGCAGTCACAGAGTGGGGTGAATGGCCTGGTACGCAGAGCTTGGCCTGGAGTTCAGCCCCCAGGGAAAAGCCTCAGTGCAGGGTACAACCTGCTCAACTGTGGCTATATGGGGCTCCCCTGTCTGAGAACTTTTGCTGGTTCCAGGTCTCTTCTGCCCAAACATCTTAGGCTCTTCACAATCCGGCCTAATGTATGGCCACCTTGATTTTATGCTGCTCTTCTCTGTGCAAGGTATGCTCCAGTTACACTGAAATTCTTGCTGTTCCCCTTTGCCTCACCTTTACACATGTGATTCTCTTTTTTCTAGAATTTATTAGCCTCCCTGTTTCCAAACTACTCCTGTGCTCTCCTGCTTCCCTTTTCCCATTCAACATCTAGCTTAACAGATCTAGCTTGTGTTTCTGATACAACCTCTTATCTTTCCAGCTTAGTTGTTCTCTATTTCAACCTCTAGTCCTTTGATACTTCCAGTATCAAAGCCTTGTTTTAGCCTAAGAATCTACCTTAGATCATGTATTGATCAACTGGATCACTATTTCACCAACACCCTCAGCTCCCTAGCCTGTCTCCTGTTTCACTCTCTTGGCAAAACCCCAGCTCTGGAAAAACACCATAATTCATCTTCTCTGTTACTATCCCAGGGTACTGAGTGATACTAGAAAATAAAAACTCACAAATGTGCAGATTAGTGACTATAAATTCATAGTCTTTGTTGGTTCTCAACATTGCCGCACAATCCTGTTATTTGTTATTGCTCAATTTACTCCCACAGGGACTGTTGCCAACCTTTACCACTTGCCTCAAACCTCTTAATCAACAACTACTCCCATTATGGGACACCTTACATCTTACTTCATTGAAATAACTGGAATTCTTTAGACCACCAAACATGAAACAGGCCAAATTCTTGTTCTCTTTTGTCCCTTACTTACTATATCCATACTTTTCTCCTTGCTGAAACTTGCTCCTGGGTCCCATCTCCTCTAGGATGCTACAGCATGTTATTCCGTGACTAATTCCTTCCATTTCCTGTACCCCCTTTTTTTTACCTCTTCTTCTTCCCTTTCAATGTATAAACATAGTCAAGTCTTTTCCACTACTAAAACAAAAGGAAAATAGGGTCTTTCAATCCTATGTCTTCCTTTACCTGCTACCCAATCTTTCTCATTCCCTTTGGGGTTGTTTCTAGTCTATAGGTGTAGTCTCCAGTTCTCATTCCTGTTCCAGGCACAACACAGAGACTTCCACCCCTATACTCCAATGAAACTGCTCTTGCCAAAGAAATAGCACCCTCTATACTGTCAAATCTAATGAACACATGTCTTACTGGGCTTCTCTCCTGTGTTAGATGTGCTCTTTCTGGAAACTCTGTATTGTTTCCAAGTCATCATTCTCACAGGATTCTGTCCATAGTTTTCCAACCTTTCTACTTTATAGACTTCTTTGTGGAATTTTCTTCTATCTACCCCGTAAATGTCAGTGTTCTCTGGAGTTGGCCCCTTGGCCTAGTTAGCTCTTTAATCTCTACCCTTTCTTCTTGGGGGCTATTACTTACTCACATGGGTTTAAGTGTCACTTCGATGCCCATAACCTTCCAAATACATATTCCTAGTCTTAATCTCTCTCCTAAATTTCAGAATCATATATCTAATTTCCTTCCAGAAATGTCCACTTAGCAATCTTACAGGAAAGCACCATGTCCAAAATGGAGGCAATTATTTTCTACTCCAAACTTGTTTGTTTTTCTGTAGAGCCAGTTTCCAGTTAATGCCACAACCATCTTCCTGTCACAAAAGCCCAACTCTTGGATTTTATCCAAGCCTTCTTCTGTTCTTTCATCATCTCTACTTATCCCCTTTTCTCTCTCCTTACTCTGACCCATGGCCCACACCATCTCTGACCTGATCTCCTGAAATTGCCTCCTAACCCTGTGGCTGCCTGCTACTAGTCTTATCCTTTTAAGCCCACCCTCCAAATGGCAACTAGAACAATCTATCCAAAACTGCAGAATTAGTCAAAACCACCACCCTACTTAAAACCTTTCAATTACTCTCCAAATGAAATCCATATTTGTTAATATTACATACAACCTCCACTGTGTAACACACAAACCCTTTACCACCTGGCATATTGATTCTTATTTATCTTTCAAGACTCAGGTAGGCTGTCATCTCCTCTAGGAAACCTTCTCAAAACTCTAACTTTAGTGTAAGTGATTTGCTCTCTGTCCTCCCGTATCACCCTACACATTTAATAACATCATATTGAAATGATATGTTTGTATGTTTCTCTCTCACAGCAGGCTGTAACTTCTCATGATTGGTAGCCACTTTTTTCATTATAGTACTCCTAGTGTCTAGCCAAGTCTTGCCATATAGAAGTTACTCAGTGGATGTGGAACTGAGTAACTGCCTCCTTCCTATGAGTGAGCAGATGATCTTACCCAATCCATAAAAAAATAATAATAATAATAATGTTTCACCTCAAATGGCTACACTGTTCCTAAGTGTGTGAGGTCTGTAACCCTTCTGGTATAAAACACTTTGAAAAACAAAACCCACTTTGTGTTGTGCCCACCTTCCACAATGATTTTTGCTCACAATGAGGGTAGTGGTTTCTCTTTTCAGTCAATTCTATTTACTTTCTGTCTTAGGGATCCCTCAAAGATTCTCTTCCGTTGAAAGGTCCCCTTCTACCCCCATGCTCAAGCACCTCTATGCTGCTGCTACTGCTTATCCTACTTCTCCTCTCCTCCCCCCATCCTCTCCTAACTTCTTTTCCTCTTCCTCCTTCTTTTTCTTCTTCTTCCTCTTTCCTGTTCTTTCCTTCTACTTTTCCTTTTCTTTTCTTGTTCCTGCTAAAATATCTTTCCTAACATTTCCACGGATTTGTTGTGGGAGGGATGAGTGCAGTAGGTATTTAGTCCACCATCTTAAAATGCAGCCATATTGTCTATGTTTGAGACTTGGTACATGAGTCAGTGAACAAAGAGGTCATTTCTTATAGTGTGACTATTAAACAACATAGGAAAACAAAACAAAAAAATGGTCTTTGATCTCTGCCATAGTTGAAGACAAATATTTTCTTCTTTAGCACAGTACAATTCCTATTTCTTCTAAGTACAATCATTTAAAATCCGTCTTGGGAGATCCAGTAGCATTTAGCTTTCTGCCAGATACCTTTGTTAACAATGGATCCAGGCTGGAGCCATTCCAGCACTTTTTAATTGATCACTTTTCAAATATGCTTCTAAAGATAAGCCGTGAACTTCAAAAGGAAAGGTGCAGGCTTGAGTAGCATTTTATGATAATATGAATAATGTTATTTCCAAATACTTTTCTCATGTTATTGTTTTTAATTCCAAAACAATGTATCTTTGAAAAATATTTTTTTACTGAAGTATAACATATATGGGAATAAATCCTGACTGTCTAACCTAATGAATTTTCAGTGTGAATCAGCATAAATCAAGAAATAGAATATAGTTATCACCTTCAAAACCCCCTCATGTTCTCTTCCATTCATGACTACCTGCAAAAGGAACCAGTCTGCTTACTTCTATTACTGTACATTAGTTTTGTTTGTTTTTGTTCTTTCTATAAATGGAATCATATAATTCATAGTTGTTTTTTTGTAAGATTTTATTTTTTGAGCAGTTTTAGGTCCACAGCAAAATTGACAGGAAGCTACAGAGATTTCCCATATACTCTTTTCCCCCACACATACACAGCCTCCCCCATTATCAATGTCACCCACTAGAATGGGACATTTGTTACAACTGATGAACCTACTGACACATCATAATCACCCAAAGTCTGTAGTTTACATTAGGGTTCACTCTTGGTGTTGTACATTCTATGGGTTTGTACAAATGTATATTGACATGTATCCACTATTACAGTGTTACACAGAGTAGAGCACACCCTAAAACTCCTGTGCTCTACCTATTCGTCCCTCTTCTTCCCTCCACCTCCACCCCCCCCCCAGGAATAACTTAACTTTTTACTGTCTCTGTAGTTTTGCCTTTTCTGAAATGTTATATACTATATACTTGGAATCATACAGTATATAGCCTTTTCAGATTGGCTTCTTTCACTTAGTAACACAGAGCATTATTTTTATGAGACTGATCCATGTATTGCATGTGCAATACTTTATTTCCTCTCAATGCAATATATTATTTCATTTTACTGTTATACCACAATTTATTTATCCATTCAACTGTTGCACTGAATATTTAGGTTCTCTTCAGTTGGTGACTATTATAATAGTACTGCTAGAGCACTTTTTAAAAACTTTTATTTATTTAAGTGTGTTTTTCCAGGACCCATCAGCTCCAAGTCAAGTACTTGTTTCAATCTAGTTGTGGAGGGTGCAGCTCACAGTGGCTCGTGGGGATCGAACCAGCAACCTTGTTGTTAAGAGCACTGTGCGCTAACCAACTGAGCTAACCGGCCACCCTCAGGCATTCTTAAATATGTTTTTTGTTGAACATATCTATGTATGCATTTCTGTTGGGTATATCTCTAGGAGTATGATTGCTGGGTCTGGGTGCATATACAGTAAGCTTTACTATTAGAATCCTGCCAAATAGTTTTCTATAGTGGTTGTATTGGTTCATACTTCCACCCGTAGTGTATCAGAATCCAATTGTTTTAGATCCAATTGTTTCCATTTGTCATCACCAAAATTGGTATTATTTTTCTTTTAAATATTAGTCATTTTGACTAAATGTACAATGGTATCTCATTGTGCTTTTAATCTGCATTTTCCTATGTCTAAGAGAGTTGAGTATCTTTTCATATGACTTTTGGCCATCAGGATACCCTTTTTTACAAAGTCCCAGGAGAATAGTTTATCTTACTTGATGACCTTCAAATTTAAAGTAAAACTTACTTGTAACTAGTGAAACCATAATTAATATATAAAGAACAAGCTAATAATATCCTCATTCTTCTCTTCATATTGTTAGTCTTCCAGAGGTTTCAAATGTACTCTTTAAAATGGCTGATAGTGTAATAAAGAATGTGTATTCTGGAGCTATTCAGCATTAGTTCAAATCCTGGCTATGTTATTTCTGAGCTGAAAACCTTTAGCAAGTTATTTAACATCTCTGTGCCTCAGTTACCTAAACTGTGAAATGGAGATGGTAATAAAAGTATCTGCTTTATAGAATTGTTGTAAGAAATAATTTAACTAATATATGTAAAGTACTTAAAGTAGTCCCTGGCACATTATAAATACTACATATTTTGCTATCATCTTTATTATAACAAGGTCTCCTAATGTTTTTACAAAATAAAAGTGTTACCTATACAGACATACCAACTGTAGAGAATTACTAGCTTATTGATGTTCATGGTTATCTTGAAAAACCTTTTTAAAATTACAGAATAATTTAAAAAATCTTTAGAAATAGCTAGCTTATGTACTATTGGTCCCTTTACTTTATTAATATTAATTTTTGAATGGAAGCTTTGAAAAGACAGAGCCTCAAAGCAAAGCTCATTTGAAAAAATTTACATTATCATTCTAATCTCCTAGATGGAAATAGTTAATGTGACTGGGCATTCAGCTGCCTTATTTATATTATGTCAATAACAAGAGAAGAGGCAGAGGTTATTTGTGGGGAGATTGCATATCTAAAAACCTCATGTACTTAGAGCATACCCCAAAATAGAGAAATAAGCAAGCAGGCAACAAAACAAAACAAAAACAAACAAAGAAAAAAATTACTACAACAAACCAAACCCTTTTGAACAGTCAGAATCAGAAACCCACAAAGTCAGTCCTGAATGTTTATACACTTTTCTCAGAGAACTAGGTCCCAATCAGAAGAGAAATAGTCTTCATTTGGGCAATCTTGGTAGTTTTTTTGTTTTGTTTTGTTTTGAAACCCGTAGCAGCAAGTTACCAGTGGGAGATAGACTCATAGAGGCTGGCAATGATGTGGGAAAGCAGATTTAGGAACTAATGTCATCATCATCATGATCAAATGCATAGGTCTTTGATTATTTAGTAATATTTCTTGATATTTCAAAAGCTTTCAATCAATTTGGAACCAATTTTCCCCCCAAGATAGATAGTGCTTTCTATATTCTAAAGGACTAATGCAATTCCTAAAAATCATCAGAAAAGTTTAAGTATCTAGGAATACCATAAGGTTCTATCTCTTCTGCCTTTCTCTATTCTCTGTGAACAATTTCTGGCCTTGAACTTGATCCTGTGCCACAGATCTGTATTTCTAACAGCTCCGTTTTTTAACTTCTCCATGTGGTTAATCGACCAGTCACCTAAAAGGCAACACATTTCAAGTTGTACTCATTATTTTCTCCCTTTTCCCCAAATCAGCTTTTCCCTTTGTATTTCTTCATCTTGATTAATGCATTTGCGTTCCTTCAAGCTAGAAACTTTAGGTTTACTTTTTTTTTTTTAATATCATCCTATCATTCATCTCCACTGTCCTCTAAATGGTCATTAGTCCTATTGATTATGTTTCTGGAATAATTATAACTAACCTTTATCTGTACCAAATAATAATAACTTACATACACCCCCCCCACACACAGACACAGACACACACACACACACACACACACACACACACACACACACATGAATCTTCAGATAATAACACATTTTATAGATAAAGCAGCAGAGGCATGTAGAATTTTAGCCTTCCAAGGGTGACACTAGCAGAAAGTGGCAGAGCCAGGGTCTGAACCAGGTCCATCTGACTCCACAGCTTATGGGACTAGCCCCTTTGCAGCTATACTGCATATTGGAATCCATGTTTTAATTTCCATTTTTTGCTGCCATAGCTTAAATTTAGATCTTAATATTTGCTTGACCTTTTTCACTCCTCAGAAGTACAATGCATGTAAGGAGGTGCCTCAGGGCAAGTCTCTCCACTTTTCTGAGCCTGTTTACACCTTTGTGGCATTTCTGGCTGCTCTTACCTCTTGGCCAGCCCCTTTAGAGTGACCCTATTCAGACCCCCTCTCTTGACCATCAACTCTATTTCCACTTAGCCTTTTGGCGCCATCTTTTGGGGTGTCCCCCCATTCCAGAATTCCAGTTGAAATCCTGGGCTCCCACTTATCTGGGAGGGGGAGGTCAACAACTGCAATGGGCTTTGAATGGTTCTCTCTGCCTTCATTCATTCCCCCTTCGTAGTCCATCTGGAGTTAACGTTTTTCCTAAAGACTGAAAGAGGTAGAATTTTATGTTGGACTTCCTTTTTTCTTTTAACAACAAAGACCTCCATTTTGGAGGGTCTAGAACTTTACAGGTTACAAAGCATTTTCACATCCTCAAATTCTTCCCAATTTGTGTTAGGGATGCAGAAATGTCAGAACATAATTTACACTAGATTCCCAAGAAACCTAGTGGAAAAAAAATTTTGTCTCCGTGTGAGATATTTGAACATACATATTTGCACAGTCCTAAGACTGTGCTATAATTCACAATACTGATGTTCACTTGAGTAGTAGATTGAAAAACCCCAAAAAACTGGCTTTGGAATTAGAACAGGGTTTCTCAACATGGAACCTATTGACATTTTGGGCTGGAGGATTCTTTGTTGTGCATTCATGGTAGAGCGTGAACAGCATTCCTGGTCTTCCCACTAGATGCCAGTAGCATCTCCCCAATACCCAGTTGTGACAACCAAGAATTTTTCTAGACTATTATGGGCTGAATTGTCTCCCCTACCCCCCCCCCACCAGTTTTATTTGTATGTTGAAGTCCTTACCTTTAATAACTCAGAATGTGATTGTATTTGGAGCTAGGGTCTTTAAAGTGATAATTAAGGTAAAGTGAGGTTATTAGGGTGAACCCTATTTTGATATGGCTGGTGTCTTTATAAGAAGAGGAAATCTGTACATGGATAGGGACTGAGGGAAGACTATGTGAAGACACAGGAAGAAGATAGCCATCTACACACCTAGGAGAGAGGCCTCAGGAAAAAACCAACCATGCTGACACCTTGTGCTTGGACAGCTAGCCTCCAGCACTGTGATAAACTGCTGTTATCTAAGCCACCCAGTTTGCGGTGCTTTATTGTGGCAAACTAATGCACTGACATTGCCAAGTAAATGTCCTTTAGGGTCAAATTGCCTGTGGTTGAGAATCACTGAACTAGTACTTATGAATTACACATAGGAAACTATTAATTTTGCCTTTTGAGATGAAAAAGTAAGTTTCCAATGATTGTTTTTAAATTCAAAAGAGGGAATTTAGAAGGACCTCCCTCCCCACTCCTCTTTCACACCATAAATACCTTTGAGCAGATAGTTTCATTACTTTATTATTGGGCAACGAAAAAGCAGAGCAAAAGCTCTAAGATATCGTGCTTATATAATCGAGGGAGTGAGACTGTGGGGCTGTGTCACTGAGTCTCAGATAATTCTGGGCCTGGTGGCTGCACATAGTGAATCCATAATTACACAGAAAAGACCTTGAAGACAATATTTCAAAGAAAATCTTCCAAAAGCTTTCATTAAATGAAGTAGATCTATTTTATTTCACCCAGGCAGAAATTCCCATTGTTTTCCCTGCCCTGTGCAATAAGCAAGATGCTGAAATGTCTTGCAGTTAACATGGTGTGACTATGGGTCCCTTCCATGCCAAAACAGTGAAATCTTTCTCTCCCACCCACGTTCTACCTAATACCCCAAAGCACCTGCAAAGGTACTGAGTTAATTTTAAAAACAGCAGATCTGATCCATCATCTTACCCTATTCCCATGGTTTCAAAAGCCACTTGTTGGTTGCCCATCACTTGCAGAATGAAGCCTATATGTTGTTATCTAGCTGTGGTATGAGGAAAGGATTTGGAAAAGAGGCCGGGTCTCAAATGACAGTGATGTCACTAAGTCACTGTTAGACTTTTTCACATTTATGCTTTTGTGGCCTTGACTTCGTAAGATTGTATTGTAACCCCTATTTCACGGTGCCATGGTGAAGAGTAAAGGAAATAATGTAGGTGCCTGCCTTTAGCTCAGTGTCTGGCTCTGACAAGGGCTTCATCGGTTGTTGGCTGAAGTCTCCCGGTCACATCCTAATTCACTAGACTAGGTTTGCCTCTCTCTAAACCTTTCCAAACCTCTCTAAACCTTTCCACATAGTCTATATTCCGGTCATACCAAACTGTCTTATAGTTTGCTTTTTAGTTTGACACAAGAAGTATATTTCCAGCGAACTTTCTGTTGAAGAAAAGGGATTTGGAAGAAACTTGTCCTGTGGTTTCCTGCTCCTAGTCTTTGCTAGAACTGACTAGAAAAACTGCATGTCAAGTGCCTGGCACAAGGCCTCATCCTGAGGAAGCAGTCATCATCTCCTCCTGGTCACATCTGCCTGCCTCCGTAGACCCCACTCATTCCTCACTCCTAAGTGCTCTACCACTTCCTGCTTCCCCCCTCCATAGATGCTCCACATGGCGGCCAAACTTAGCTTTTCAAAACAGAATTAGAGAACTACCTAGCACTGTCTGAAATCCTCCAATGGATTCCTAAGAGCAAACACTCTTAGGTTAAATCCAAATGCCTTTGTGTGGCTGACAAGGCCCTGAATGATCTGGCCCCTGTCTAACCCTCCATCTTCATCCTGACTCACTGTCCTTCCACTCACTTCTCTTTGGTTCTATGTCATGCAGTGCCTCTCACACCCTAAGTGCTTTTCCTTCTCAGGTTCTTTCTCTGCATTTTTTCTATGCCCACAATGCTACTCTACACCTCACCCTCCCTTCCGAAGGCTAGCTCCTCTCCATTCTTAAATATCACTTTTTTTTAGAGAAGTCCTCTTGAATTTCCAATCCAGAATAGGTCTTTTCCCACCTTTCCTTGCTCTTCTTCCTTCTCCCCTCACTCCAACCCCCCCCCCCAACCTCCCACCACCATTCTTTTCACTTAAAACAGTTTGTGGTCCCATTTTTATTTACTTTCCTATCTTCCTTTCTTGAATGCCATGAGGGCAGGGATGTGCTAAGTCACCAGCTTTCAGCACAGATTCTGGCACATGGATGACAATCAATAAATAACTTGTTGAGTGACGGACTAGCTAAATGAATGCTGCATTCTCTGGCATTATTCCCTTCCTTTCTTATTTCTGGGGGGATTATTTTTACTAAGTATGTTTTTGTGGGTCTCAGAGGGTAGTATAGCAAGAAGATGAAAGAATACTGTGTTTTCCTTTAAATAATGGGCTAAAATATACGTTAAAAAATAATTCTGCTATACATGCTAATCTGTCAAAAAGATACTCATGAACAATGGATAGAAAAAAATAAAAAGGAATCTAATAAATCTCACTGACTAAGTTTTGAGTTAGTTTCTAGTTGAATATGGAAGATGTAGAAACATGATTGCGTTTCAAAATCAAATAGAGAGGGCATAGATTCTATTCCTATTTTTCTATTGAGTAGTATGTGTGCCTGCATAGATACGTAAACTTCCCCCTAAATTGACTTTTTTTCTCTCCCATTAAATGGAGGCATCATTACTATTCTTTTCTCAGTGATCTGGGGTATGTGAATTCAATATTTATAAAGCATGGTCTGAGATTCTTTCAAGGGCCTACAATATACTTAATGAGCTATTGTTATTTTTGCAGTGCTTTTAAGCATTTTAAACTCAGAGTAGTAAAAACAGAAATATAATTATCCAAAAGAACAAAATGCTACAAGATGGACTCTGAATTGAATTCAACTACCCAAGAGTTTGATTCAACATTCCTTTTCTTTAAACTGAAATAATCCCATGAGTACTGGCTTGTAGTAGAAAGACGAGAGACAAGAAATCTCTCTATGTTGCACTAGCACTTTTTAATTATGTTGTGGAAATAATTTTCTAGCTTAATGTTTGACTTTATTTCAGTCCAGAGCTGATAGACTCTCTAAAGAGACACTATTCAATTTTAGATAAACTGTTTTTCCATTCAATTTAACCGAGATTCCAGTAGAGGGAGCAGAGTCAACAATTAAAGAGAGATTTTAAAACTCAGACACTCAACAGTGAAAAGACCAAATCCTGAATTAATTTGAGAAATACATATTTTTAGCTACCAATAACGTGCTTTATTTATTTATCTTCCAAAGTATTGCTGACATAAAGGCAATTGTCTGCCTTTTCTTAACATCTGCTGTGAAACTTTCAGTTATATGATTATAAATGCCTCAAGAGCCAATAAGTCACTGATGAACTTTTAAAAACAACCAAAGGAGTAATCATGCATTGTTATTGGTTAATGAGTTACAAAGCTTTAAGGAAATGTAAAAACAAGTATAACATTCAGAGTCTTTTAGAACAACTCTGAAGACACATATAATCAGAAATTTAAAATGTCTCTGTAAGCTACATCAACTATATAATTATTAACTGAGAAAAGATGGAAGAGAAAAGAAATGGAAATATCTCAGAAAAGGGTAAACCCCATGTATCTTTACACTGAATCTTGTTAAAAGAAATGAGTCACGTGTGGGAACTCAACAAGTGCCTATCGATGATTAAGATAAAAGAGTAACAAAGGCAAGAAGTTGTACCAGTCATGAAGAAGCGAATTTACAAACCTTACTACAAATTAAACAGTAAGAAATAGAGCTCTAACACTCATGGAAATTTACCATTAGTTGTCACATTGCCAATTCCAGCTGCCCTGGAGTGGGTCATGCACAACTTGTGTGGCTATATGTGGCAGTCCTACTTACTATGTCCTTGGAAGTTCAGTGTCATAAAAGGAGGTCATTATTAAAAAAAAAAAAAATCCCAGGGCAGCTGGTAGAATAAACTATCAGTGACAAGATCAGGATTTTATCCATTAATACAATAGCATGTAGTTTTAAATGTTTTCATGAATACAAAACTTTTAATTTTTATTTTACCTTTCAAAATTAAAATGAAATTTTCTTTTAGGACAAAGTAATTATGTATGTGTTTTACAATTAAAATATATATACATATACAAATATAGTATATAATATATAGATAAAGTATACATATATACTCTATATAGCATATGTATTATATGTAATATATACATATGTATATTATATATACATATATATATACCTGGGGTGCCAAAAAAAAGGTGTACAAGTGGATACTTTGGTCAAGGTTGCTCAAGCAGTAGTTCACCATAATCAGAATTGTCTGGAGGCTGATGGTAACCACTTTGAGCACCTCTTGTAATTGCAGAAGTCAAACATGGCTTGTATTCATCTTTTGTTATCAGTATATGTTATTACAATTTTAATACAGTTTTCCTTTTTTAAAATGTGTATACTTTTTTGGGGCACCCTCTGTGTGTGTGTGTGTGTGTGTGTGTGTGTGTGTTATTATAACATAGTATAATATAGTATAATATGGTAATATATATAAAAAACTATAAGCCTTATAATGAAAAAAACAAATACATAAACAAAAACAACAATACAAAACAAATACAAATAAAAACAAATACAAAAACAAGGTCCCTGTCCCACCCCTTCCATTTCAGATTCCCACTTCCCAGAGACAACCATTTACACCACTTAGTCCAGAGTTTCTCATGGGTCACCCTCTTCAGACTGCAGCTTGCTAGTCTTCTACCAGGGATATTGTTTGTGGTGGGAGTTTGGGTGGTGAGGAGGCAGTTGTCTGGCTGTGTGAGCTCAGGGAGATATTTAACTGTTTATTATTAAGACTTTCAATGAATCTATTTTCAATGAATGTATTTTCAATGAATCTATTTTCTACTTTCAACAATACTTGGACCTTCAAAAGTACCCTTTTCTAGAGTTTTACACAGGAATTGGTTTGCTTTTTGACTTATCCCATGCCATTTATCTGCTAAGTCATTCCACAAATTTGTTAACACATCCTGTCTGTTATAATTATCTCTCCTATTCTCTTTGTAGGTTTCTGTCTTTTAAATTACTTTTCTGCCCCCTGAGATAAACATGTGTTTAATCTGCTATGTGTTTCTGATATTTTTCTTAAGCTGAAATCACATACCAATTACTCAAGTATCTACTTGTTTTAGGTATAATGTTTTATTTTTCCAATCCATACAAGTCTGATTAAAAATAGCCGCAAGATATTATTTACATGGCTTTGTTCCTAGTCACACTTAGGAATTTTAGTCCACAATAAATTTCTTTCCCAAATTATTCTGGAAGTTTCAGCCTTGGCTGGGGTGACTCACCTGCATGTGAAAAACTCGTTCTTTTTTTTTTTTTTAAATTAATTAGATTTATTGGGGTGACAATTGTTAGTAAATTTACATAGATTTCAGGTATACAATTCTGTATTATATCATCTATAAATCCCATTGTGTGTTCACCACCCAGAGTCAGTTCTCCTTCCATCACCATATATTTGATCCCCCTTACCCTCATCACCCACCCCCCACCCCCTTACCCTCTGGTAACCACTAAATTACTGTCTGTGGAAGAACTCGTTCTTTTGACCATAGTATGATATTTGCTCTTGACCTCTTCTTCTGCCCTGACCTGCCATTGTGGTGTTAAGATGCTATCAGTGATCAGTCAATCATGCCCCAGAGGCTCAGCCCAGGCCTTTTCACCTGAGACTAAAATGTATCCAGGACTCTGCTGCCAGCATCACCAATGCCGTCACCATCACCAAAGCCAATGCTTCTTGACCCCAACTTTTGTAGTTGGGCACAATTCCTTTTAAATATTTCCTAAGAGGGTCCTGGGTCCTCCATGTAAATAAACCCTCCCTCAGTCATGCTTGAATCCCAGAATAGAGACAGCTTGGGTGCAAGTTAAGTAGTTTACCTAGAGTGATCCCACTTATAAATCTGTATTCCTCCAAAGAACATGTCTTTTAAATACTCCAAGTCCAGAAAGATGTCAACACATTTTCCATTAGTTGGGGAGGGCATCTTGAAGGAGATGAGATTTCAGGAGCTTTTTTTAGTGTCAAAGAAGATAAGGTAGGTGTTCAGAGGGAGTGGTTAGAATTCCATCTGGTGGGTTTGGGGAACTTTGCTGTTCACCTACTGATCTGGCTGGTGACAGTGTCCTATTTTTCCCTCATTAATATACCAGTCCCCTCTGACCTTCTGCTCCAGGAGAACAACCTTTCTAAAGAGAGGAACCCTGTATTTCAATCATTGGCATAACGGCAATTTTTCTATCCTATTAGCATCTTCAAGTTAACTCTCAGTGTCCCAAGGTGGGAATAAAACAACCAAGGAGGAAAAGAGATGTACAGAATAAAAGTCTTCATTTTTTAAACAAGGTAAAAATGGTAAAATTTTCTTAGTCTTATGAGATCTCACATAAGACGAATCTTCCCATAACAATCCCTCCCAGATCTTAGCTGTTTAGGAGTTAATCTCTTCCTCCACCAAACTCTCAAAGAACGTTCTTTTTACTTACGTTAAATAGTTAATCACAATGTTTTAACTATCACAGTGTTCTAAGAGGCATCTCACACTTAAACTGAGTCTTCAAGACACATGTTGGCTAAGCTAAAGGAAAGGATGAAAGAGGGAAGAGCATTTCTGGTAGCAGAACAACATGTACAAAGCATCAGGGCATAAGAGAGCAGGCTGTTCTCCAGACACTACAAATAGGTTGGCAAAATTGAATGGGAAGTGCTTGTGTTGCAACATGACCCAACACAAGTCCGGAAAAGCATCAAGGGCCAGAACCAGACCAAGCTGGCCTCGTATGTCATGTTGAGAAGATCGGACTATCCTGGAGGCTCTGAGAGCCACTGCAGGATTTTAAGCAGAGATATGACATCATCTTTGGATTTAGTAAATCTCTTGGGTGTTAGTTCTTTTACTTAAAGACTTAAGAAGGGAGTGATGTATTATTTTTGGACATTGTACTGTATACATTAGTTTATTTTCCCTCTTTCTTAATAGCAGGCGTTGCATTTTTGGTCATTTTTGTGCATATTCCATATCAATTTTGATTTAGACACACTAACAGGCTTAAATCAGAACAATTCTTCACATGTTCTTTCTTTTGTGGTCCAGCAATCTTCCTAGATGCATTTATAGGAGACTTACATGTCTGCTAGCCTCAGACTGGCTGTAAGAATCTTCTTGAACCCTTCTTGCAATTCCAATTAGTCATAGATCAAAACAGTAATGTGGACAGATTAAAGCAGAAGCCCTCATGCTTTATTTCCTAATATCATCTGTCTTTGCTTTGAAAAGCACACCAACGGAATCTTCTGCATCTGTACACCCCCAAGGCAATTTAATCTCTCTTGGCCAACATTAAAGCTTTAAAGTAACTCTATGCTATGATGTATTTCTCCTCCTTTTCCAAGTTCAAGCATTGTATAATTCACTTTTTATCAGCCTCATTCTTGTAGATGGTCAGTAGCCACATTATTTAGTATTTAACATCATCTACAAGAAACCTTACATGCTTAAAATAAAGTAAATTGATTTTTCCACACACTGTCATGTGAAACTGACCATAAATCCAGAGTCTAATAACATGTTTCTTTGTAATATTTTTACTCATCTAGTATTTTAAAAGATTTTGGAAGTAAACTACTCATGAAAATCTTAAATGCAAAAATGAACAATTTCTCCTCATTTACTGGATTTATTTTAGAATAGATAGTCCATACATGTGGGTTTCCAAGCTAAGTTCAATGTTTAAAATGCCTAAATCTTTTCAATGTTAAAATTTCATACAGAAATCTTAAAAAAAATTTATTTTATATGTGAATGCCTTTTCAAAAACAATGAAACATTTTCTTGGTTATTTATGGTGGCCATCATGAAACCATTACTACCTATGATGGAACTATTAAGTGAGGTCTGGTAGGGTTCTTTATCTGCACACCAAATGAAGGCACATAGCCTTGTTTTATTTTGGGGGTCTAATTTGGGATTCCTTTCTCCTTTGCAATGATTGGGTTATCAGTTCATAAATCCTGCAGTCATCAATAACAAGTGAAAGACTTCTGGATGTGTAGCTTTTATGTAATTACAGTTTATATTCAACATGCATTCAGAAGCTAAATAATCAAGCTTATCAAGATTATATATAAAAGAAAACAACTAGGATGTGAAAGAGAGTCAAAGGCTTCTTTTTAAAGAGGCTTTAGTGTATGGGATTTGTACAGTAATATTTGACACGCAGAGTCCTATTACATTTTTTGGCTCTGTTTTAAGAGGCTGAAGTTGCTAGGAGACTGACTGTGGCAAAAGTGAGGTGTTACTCATCTGCCGAGTATGACACCAGCATCTGACGCCTAGGTCAGTGCCCTTGCCAGTATACCAGGCTTTCCCTTGTGCAACTGTGCCCATCTGTTTAACGCCTGCAGATGAAGGCCAAGTGTATCACTCTGAGGTCTGAATATATAACTCTTTTATTATTTCATCTGTTTTATATAATAATGCCAGTAATCTGGAAAATTAATCAAATTCTGAAAGTTAAGAATGACTTAGCTTATCACCCTAAATTTACCCTTCTTTTTAAATCAAGTCTTAAAAACATTTTTAAGTGAATTAAACAGATCGGACAGTGGAAATTAATAAAAACCTTATTCGTTTTTCAGTCTCATTCTGCAAGCTCAGCTTGTTATATTAATTCATTTACAGTCCATTCATTCGTCATGTAAAAATGAATAAGAAACATTTGTAAAAGTGTTAACTAAATGTTAATTTCTAAACATGTTATGTAATTTCCCCTCAAGCCATAATTCACTCACTCATCCACTCGTTTATTGATGCCTTCACCATTTATTGAGAACCTTCTATGTGCCAGATTCGTGAAAACTACTAGGAGTGCAAAATCCATTAAGACATGGACAGTGTTGAAATCTGTCAGACTAAATTGTAATCACTTTGAGGGAAGAAATTTAGTGAGAATTAAAGACTCAAATATGATTAAGCTCAGATATGAATTCTTTATAATATAGTACATGTGGGCTGAAGCTTCGACCAATGGATTCACTGAATACTCTTGGAGAGAAAGAATTTAACCTGAAACCATGACGTTTGCTCCCAAATGTTCCAAGTGAATTCTGCTCTCCCCATAGGATTAGTTTTGCATTGTCCTTTTTGATCATGGGATGTGCCTCATACAATCAACTCGTGCTGTGGTATGTGTATGCCATGTGTAACACATTTTTTGCTACTGACTACAATGATTGAAGTCAGATGTTCTAAGCACTCTTTCAGCCAGTATTCTTAATAGTGTCATAATGCTGCTGTTGAGAGACAAGGATCACACCGTGTGGTACGGACCCGCAGGCCTGTCCTTTCTGAGGTTATATTTGTTTAACAGCATTCTCCAGACAAAGGCGCTGCCTATTTTCCATTTCAAAAGAATATTTCTCATTGTAAAATCTCAGACAAGACAGGAAGGCCTGTTGTGACAGTTTGATGTGTATGTGAGAGGTGTGTTTAAATAAGGAAAGAAATGTGGAGCCCGTCATATCCAATCAGGTGATTGGATATGGACGATTGCCTTATTTGTTGGGCCTGTATAGGTGGGTACAGGTGCACATGGGAAAGTCTGG
The DNA here is from genome assembly GCF_964194185.1 of Rhinolophus hipposideros. NCBI lineage: Eukaryota > Metazoa > Chordata > Mammalia > Chiroptera > Rhinolophidae > Rhinolophus > Rhinolophus hipposideros. Next base: position 67,489,338 of record NC_138055.1, on the reverse strand, counting down.
TGTACTAGCAAGGACAGTGACCCGGGGGTCAGATGCCTTCCATTCTGCCACTCACAAGGCACGGAAACTGGCGCTCGTTACTCTCTCTGTCTATCCTTTTTTTCTCGCTATAAAACAGGGATAATAACAGTTAATAGGGTTGTTCTGAAGATTGAATTGTAACATAATGTGTTTATATATACGCATTTTATTATGAATTGTCCATAGTATATACAGGATGACTTATTAACCAAGATTGTACACGTGTATGCTATAGGCATATCGTTTGTGGAAGAACTAAGTTCATATTACAAGTATATTAACATATGGCCTATTTTTCCTCATGGTTCAGAATATACTACATAATCTTTTAGTAATAATGACAGCTAATATTTTTGGAGTGCTCCTATTTCACAGGCATGTGCTAGATGTAGCCAATCTCTACAATGATCATTTGTGGTGGGCACTGTTATTATCTCTGTTTTTCAGAGGAGTAACTGAATCACGGAGACGCTAAATATTTTGCCCATGATGACTAGCTGGCACATTTCAGATGATTTAAAGCCAGGCAATCTGACTTAGAGGCCTCACTTAAAAAAAAAAAAGCTATTGAGATATAATTCATATACCATACAATTCACCCATTTAAATTGTACAATTTGATGATGTTTAGTATATCTACAAAATTGTGCAACATTCACAACAATCTAATTTTAGAACATTTTCATCACCAGGAAAAGAAACCCTGTGCCCATTAGCAGTCACTAACCAATACCCTTCCACCTTCTTAACCCTAGGCAACCAATAATTTACTGCCTGTCTCCATAGACTTGCCAATTCTGGACATTTCACAGACAGGGTTTATTTCTGTTGTAGTATGTATCAGTATTCCATTCCTTTTTATTACCAAATAATATTCCATTGTGTGGATATACTACATTGTACTCATCCATCAGTTGATGGACATTTGGGTTGTTTTCTTATTTTGGCAGAGCCCTCAGCCTTACCAACTAAGGTAGACTGCATTATTTATATATCATTTACTGTACTATTATTAAGGTTTTGGTTATTAGATATCTTCCTTGTTTGCCTTCCAGATAAAAAGAATGTGTTAACTCATTAAACATTTATTGAACAAGTGCTGTATTCCAGACAGGTGTGCCATAGACTGAAACAAACCTCCTGTCCTCATGGGTTTTATCGAATAGGAAGAGAGAGAAATAATTTAAGAGGTTCAGAAGAGATAGAGCTCTAATAAAGATGGAACTGGGACGCTGTGAAAGCTCAATGGTGGAGACTCTAGTTCAGCAAAGAGGAGCATGAGAAGGGTCGGTAAAATAATGGGACAGAAAGGCCTTCTTGAGGAGTAGCGTACTGCTGACACTTGAGGGGTGAACAGGAATGATCAAGATGGAGAAGACCAATGGAGACGATCGAGGCAGTAGGGACAGCACAGGCTCTGCAAGGGAGTGTAGCGTGTTCTATGCCTGGCTTGCTACGGTTTGTTACACGGTGTACACGAAGCAGTGGAGGGAGCTGAACCTGCCTGAAGATAGGACTGGGGCAAAGATTATAGCGGGATTTCTAGGCCATGTAAATCCAAAGCTTGGATTTTATTTCAAAGCTCTGTGTTTCCCAAACAACTCAACTCATTATTTTGCCATATAAGGGCAGTAACTGAACTATTACTTGATATTCTTTTGTGTATTTACATATATACATATATATACATATACACATATATGTATATACGTGCATATACTTGTAGCTATATAGATGTATATTAATTGATTCAAATTACCTATGTAAGTCAATAAAAATGGAAATTTCTATCACTCTGTAAGTAGAAAACCAGTATCACTTGTCATAAATAGAAGGAAACTCTTAAAGTATATACAAAGAAAACCAGATGACATTAAATTCTAGTTAGATTCCAAGTTAAACTGAGCCTGAAGCCTGTCTTCGCTTAAATAAGAAGGGAGTTTAGTGGGTATAAGAGAGGTGTTGAAGACAAACTAGCCCTCACTGAGACTTTCTCATTGATGAAACCAGAAGGGTTGAAAGGGGCTTGAAAAGGGAATAACTCACCCACTGTGTGATGAGATGTTTTAGATGCCATAACCAATTACCAATACTCAGCTACTGCTGGTGGTATGAATACCCCGGGAGTCACTGTAGGCTTTTTGGTAGAAGCATGTATGGTATTAGAATGACATTTCCAGAAAGATGGCCCTGGTGGTAACCTGGAGAATGAATGGTGGGGACAGTCAGCCAAGAGGGGACCATTCCATGAATCCAGGTGAGAAACGAGAAATAAAAGTGAGTTGCTTTTGCTTGTATGTGTGTCATTTAATGCTACTCTGGTTATGGATGAGCCTTCATTAGGTTTTAATTTTTAAAAGAAAGATCAGGAAAGTCACTATGAGGTAGCTGCTGCTGAGAGGGATTTGAAGCTCCTGTGTCCCAACCCTTCCTTCAGGCCACTGGGCCTTTAATTGTTACCAAGGCAGTTAAGTGGCAGTGTTTCTTCCTGGGTTTGGGGGAGGTGTGGCTGACTGAAGCAGCCGAGAAACCAGCTCTAAGCCTTCATGTGTTGGTCCTCTCAGCTTCCACTTCACTGGATTTTCTCAGTTTCTCCGCTTTGACCTCATCCCTATCTCCTGCCCCTCTTGGCTGCTCTGTGTCAGTGTCGCTTTCTGTCAGATCACTGTCAGCAACCCAGGGAAATAGGAAAACAAGGCCCGAGCATGCTGCCCCTGACCCGCTGGCACCCAGGACAACACGACAGGGCAGTTAGGGTCCGACAGGCTACGTCCAGCACAAAGCGACTCATACACCAGTCCAGGTCTCTGGGGGTCAGTTGAGAGGATAGAAGGAGTCAGCCTGTTTATGAAATCACCTCAAGATTTCACTGAAGTGAGTAGAAAAAGGATGACAAAAAGTGAAGTGGGGCCAATTCTAAGCCCTATTGTGATTGGGTACTATTTCAAAATTGCATTCAGATTTTTACCTTCTGAAGAAATGTTTTGCATATAATCTCTTTGGAAATGTGTTACTCTTCAGGCTGAATAAAATTTAACCTGGGCCCAAAACCAATGGCAAAATGCACAGAAGCATGAATATGGAAGGAAAATGATGCCCGTGTTCACTAAAATCTGATTTGGAATGTACATGTGGCTGTGACATTCTAGAAGTCTAGCATAATATATTGACATAAAAACTGAAAGAAAAAAAAGAAAAGAAAGAAGAAAACCCCAAACACCTTTAAAAAGCATTGCTCTCATATTTGAATAGTGTTACACTAAACTTTCTGTATTGAGGGAGTATTTACAGCCCCTATATTAACAGAAAGGTAGTTGAGAAAGATGCTCTAGATGCACAATTGTCTGGCAAGAGTTGGTTTAGTTCTCACTGACAAAAGTATATAGGGCCATTCTGAACATAGAAATCTATTAGAGGAAGGTTACTGTCTTCTTTTTCTGAGCCACATGTTTTAGAAATTCAGCAAAGATATGGGAGAAAACCGGCAGGAAAGAGGAAAAACTCAACAACATGTCCGCACACCTAAAAAGCAGAGGCTACCACAGACATCCTTCTTTAGTGGGAGGATTTCCTTTAAATCCTTTTCAAAAGCATATGGCTGGCTTTGAAAGCTTAAATGGCATTTGTCAGCCATCAGTAAATCTTTAAAATTGTTTCTGCAAATAGGCCATCAGTTTCGGCTTTTCCCATTAATCTTTAGGTAAGACCACTGAAGACTTTTTCAGAGCCTAGAGAATGCCTTGATTAAAAGGCTCATTCAAGAGGGAAGGCTTTAGCATTCACCTTGGGTACATAGTCAAGTCATTTCTCCAGGGTATTCATGGGTTGTTATTTCAACTCTGCAATTGTGCCCCAAACAAGACATTTTTTGCCGTAAAGCTTTGAGTAGAGACATTCTTTAGTGAATTACTGAAATCTTGCCCTTCGGTTTGTCACAGCTTGTTATTTTTTTTTTAACATCAAGTGTAATCATTTCAAATAGGAGCCTTAGACTGACAACTTTACAATTGTTACTATTTAAAACAGACATTTTGTTTTATTTTTCCAAGTGTACTAGGAGTCCTGATCAAACTACATGCAGCTGTCTTGGGTGCTGTCTTACCTACCTGTTCATCATTTACAGCACAGCTTCTGGCATTAACACGTAGAAACAAAACAGATGAAGGGTAAAGCATTAAAACTACTGGATTGCCATTTTTAACTTTCACAGTGTGTAATGAAATGAATCTGCTTATCTCACATTAATTTTGCAAATATTGGTCCATACAATATTTTTAAGAGCATTTATCTCAACTTTATAGAAATACTGTGAGAATTAGTAAGAATTCAGATAAGGCTCTGGGAAATCTTTGGATGTAGTCATGCGATATTAAGTTTAAACAATAAAATACTCCTTTGGATTTTTATGAGGTTAAAGTACACCTACTTAGGGATTTCACCTGAGAGTCAGCTCTAGTTCGTACAGCATTTTTGTGGAAATGACACGAACAGAACAATTAGTTTCTAGGCACAGTATCCAGAATTATGGCAACTGAAATTACTGTCCATGTTGTTTTCATGCAACCTGCCAAACTGACATCAATTATTCTAGTCTTTCAGGTCCAATGCAAAATATCAGCTTTGATCTCTACCATCATTCCCAGATGGTTTTTGTTGCTACTAATTATCACTGAAGTTACATGCAAATTACTCTCTCCTTTCGGAAGCAACACTATTAACTGGCAAACAATCAAACAAAAAAACCCACTTTGATTACCCCAAGAAAGAGCATGGTAATCAGATGCAGTTAAAATGACAGCCAGCCATTCCTGATGCAGATGTTAAAAATGACAAATGGGGACTGTCCAGTATCTTCAGTACTGAATCCCTGGGCATTTACTGTGTCTCTAGTTCTTTAGGCCAAGTTCACTCCAAAGGTACTTCCACACCAGTGAAATCTTGAGTAATTCTCTCAGTTATACAATTAACTTCAGCACCTTTAAAAGTAACTTTTTATTAATTAAAACTCCATCCTTCTGAAAGCAAGTTAAAATAGTCATCACAGCTGATATTAAGACAAAGTTCACATTTGGAAATTCTTCTTGGCGTCCTGGGGAAAGTATAGATTTTGGAATCAGACTTCTTTTCAAATCCTCTCTCTCCATGATTTACTAGGTTTGTGACCTTGGTTAATTCCTTAACTTCTCTGATAATCTTTATTTATAGACGAGAAATAACAAATCTCACTGGTTTGATATCAGGAGCAAATAAGATAACATATGGGAAGTCTGGCACCTCATAAACGGGGGCTATTTTTGTTAAAAAAAAAAAAAAAAGACAACAAAATCTGGTCTATATTATTTCCCTTTTTGCCTTCCTCATCCTCCAAGTATTCAGACCCTGCCTCGTATAGCTATTTTGGTAACTCTCATTATCACTCCACATTCACTGCAATGTTAAAATCAGTTGCATTCTTATTTTCAAGGAGGACACGTTGCCAATTTCACTAAATAATAGCTCCCCAAAGAGCTATTGTTATGTTCCTATCTCCTCAGTTTCCTTAAAGTTGGAAAATCTGAAAATGACAACCAGACCTAGATACCCAAGAAAGTCTTTTAATTTTTTTTAATTCCTTACAATTTGCCAGATCTTCCTTAGATACTATTCATAAAAGGCCAGAGCAGAATAGGAAATTATTAATCACATGTAGCATCCATTTTGTTTTTTTGGGCAGGTAACACAAATGCAAAATAGTATCATTATGAAGAATCATAGATGCAGAACATCGTTTTGTTACTTTCTTTTTATCCCCAAAATAAATGGATGATTTTTAAAATTTAATCTGCTATATTCACTTTCCATTTCTTCATTATATTCCTGTTCAGTTTAAAGGTGTTAATGCAAGATGATTTTTTTTCACATGATACCCTTGTTTTCATATCATCTAATATTTTACTAAGCAAGAAGTCCTGAATTACTGCAAGCTTAGTAAGAACACCTAAATTAAAAAAAAAATTATTTAATAAAAGAAAATCGTCACTAAAATGAAAGGAAGGAATGTTAAGCCCTTTCAGAGTTGATGATACAGAAGTAACATAATTTCATAATCCTCCTTGCTCCTTCAATTCTCCTCTTGATTCATAAAGAAGGATTATACCAGTATATTTTGTCCTCATTAAAAAAATACAAACAAAACACTGTTCTATTCAATGGATAATCCTCATAGCAGTCTGTCTAGATGCTTTAATTCATGACTTTCTACTTCTACATAAAGGCTCAGGAATCACTCAAGTACACCAGCCATCTAGTTGGTGGCAGCTTGCCAGTCTTCCCAGGTGCAGGGTTGGATAAAAAATTATCTCATTCTATTGAGTTCTAACAGTGTGCTAGACATTGTTCAATGGAAAGGAGCACAGAACAGGTGTGCTTACTGCCTTTCAAGAGTTGATAGTTGAAGACCAACAAAACATCTTTGCTGCTGTTGTTTCACTGAATTATTTTTATTTAGATTTTTGTTAGGAAGTGGCCATTTGATAACCTCTATGCTGTGGATTACCACAGACTGCTTGTTTTCTCATTTCCAGTTCATCCGTTTATGTTACCTGAAAAGGGAGTTTTGAGGTAAGTTTCTAATGGAGGAATTGAAAAACATACTTCTTCCAGGTGTTACATGGCAGGAGGCTTACCCAGTGGATCAGGAGAATATAAATATAGGAAGAGAGGAAGTTTATGCAGCTGGTTGGGAGATGAAGTTGAGCTAGTATGGTAGTATTCTGAGGCTCTTCTGTAACTCCCTGAGGAATCCTAGGAGACAGAGTTTTGTTTAAAAGACAAGTGGAGGAAAGCCAAAGAGCATAAACATTCTTTGGGACAGTAGAAATGCACAAACATATACATATGATTAAGACAGGAAAGGAACTGGCTAGAAAATTAAATGAACCTATGGAACAGAAGACAAAGAAAATGGAGGAGATGGAGGATTCAAGTCTGAAATAATTTTCAGGATCCTAGTGAGGGTTGCTCATTCTCAGAGCAGCACTGTCTCATTGTGGTAAGCCAGCTCTGATGATTTTCCTAAGAAACATGGCAGCCTGGCCTGTTCTACCATCTTCCAGATTAAATTGTAGGGGATGTTATGGCATTGAAGAACACACACACACACACACACACACACACACACACACACACACACACAATTCAGGATTGAATTGCCCATCTGCACAGCTAGCTAGGGCTCCAGCTGAGTTGCCCTGATGAGCAATTAAAGGGAGCCTCCATGCTCAAGGTCACACTCCTGGGGAGCAGAGTGGTGGAAAGGGGGAGACCTATCCCCCATACCTGGTCAGTGTGAGGCATGAAGAGCCACTCAATCGTAGAGTTCCCTGTAGGATTGGCTGAGGACTTTGCTGCAATGTCATCTCAGTTCAGCTTCTCCATCTGCCCTGTCCTGCCTCCTTCAGAAAAGAGGGCACACTCCAGGAAACTGTCTGTATAGTAGTACCCCCTTATTTGTAGTTTTGTTTTCTGTGGTTTCAGTCACCCATCGCCAACCATGGTCCAAAAATATTAAAGTGAAAATTCCAGAAATAAAAAAATTGTAAGTTTTAGATTGTACCCTGTTCTGAGTAGTATTATGAAACCTTGCACCATCCTTCTCCATCCCACCCAGGATGTGAATCTTCCCTTTGTCTAACGTCTCCACTTTGTATATGCTTCCCAACTTCAGTCACTGGCTAGCTGTCTCTGTTATCAGATCCATTGTCCTGGTATCGGCAGTGTTTGTGTTCAAATTACTTAACAATGTGGTGATTCTGGTAATTTGGATACGTCAAAGAGAAGCCATAGGTGCTTTCTTTAGTGAAAAGGTGAAAGTTTTCGACATAAGGAAAGAAAAATTGAGGTTGCTACTATTTATGGTAAAACAAATCTTTTATCCATGAAATTGCCTAATTTAAAAATTCAACTTTATCATAGGCATGTATGTGTAGGAAAAACAGTATCGATCTATCTATCTACCTATCTATCTATGTGGTTCAGTACTATCTGTAGTTTCAGGCATTCATTTGGGGTCTTGGAACATATGCTTTTCAGGCGAGGGGACACTGTATTCAAATGTCCAACTTTGAGCCTTCTCCCTAGGAAAACTTTTCTTTTCTAACCTACACTCCTGTTTTCTGAACATAAAAATTTCATGCCAATTTTTTTTTTAAAGATTTTATTGGGGAAGGGGAACAGGACTTTATTGGGGAACAGTGTGTACTTCCAGGACTTTTTTCCAAGTTAAGTTGTTGTCCTTTCAATCTTAGTTGTGGAGGGCGCAGCTCAGCTCCAGGTCCAGTTGCCGTTGCTAGTTGCAGGGGGCACAGCCCACCATCCCTTGTGGGAGTCGAACTGGCAACCTTGTGGTTGAGAGGAGGCGCTCCAACCAACTGAGCCATCCAAGAGGCAGCTCAGCTCAAGGTGCCGTGTTCAATCTTAGTTTCAGGGGACGCTGCCCACCATCCCTTGTGGGATTCCAGGAGTTGAACTGGCAACCTTGTGGTTGAGAGCCCACTGGCCCATGTGGGAATCGAACCGGCAGCCTTCGGAGTTAGGAGCATGGAGTTCTAACCGCCTGAGACAATGGGCCGGCCCCATGCCAATTTTTAATGTTCAAAGAATTTCAAGTTAAATATAATACTAGAACACATCAAAATAATTATGATATTGAACATACTTATTCAAACAACATACATATCCTCACACTGTCTGGCCTGTTGAAACTCACTCTAATATGGACTTAGGACTATTTCCCTTCTGTCTCCTCCAAGGCTATAATTGTAGCTTTTGTGATATAATTCTGATTTTTCTTAACTTGGTTGTTCATTTTTCTGGCTCTTTCACTCCATCTTCTGGCTCACTTTGGAGCCCTATCTCTCCTCTATTTATGTTAACCCCTCTGGATACTCATCATCTTCCTAAAACATTTACTGTGTGCACTGGATGGTGCATATTTCTGAATATGTCACATACCCCCTATTAGATTGTAAACTTTGGTGGGTTGTGGTTGTCTTAGTCTTTTTTTATACTTCACATGTAGTTCAAAATTTATTCAGTGCATGGCTCCTGTTTCTGTGATAAATATGTGGGAGTCCATAGATTCACTCCTCCCTTTCTCCCATTTTCCTTTCTTCCTCTTAACAGATATTTACTTACTACATGGCAGGTACTATGCTAGGATCAATTCTAGCGTAAACAGCACAGACATAGTTCCTCTCTTTCTAGGGTCTTACATTGAGATATTTGTCATGAAAACAGACATTAAATAATTATTTGCATCATGAAACTAATCATGATGCAAATAATTATTTAATTATAATTTTAAGTGTTGTGAAGAAAAATAAGGTATTTTGATACAGTAAACATAATTTAAGTAAATTTTTTTAAACTAGCATTTATATCCACTATATAGTAATGTATTTTACTAGAGGCTTCTATATCACTTTGGCCAAAGATTGACACATCAAAGGTCCATCAAGTTTCCTCTGAAACATTGCTTTGTTTTTGAAACATTGCTTTGTTTTCAAGCCAACAAAGGCCTCCAAACACTTTTGGCTTAAAAGCCAGAGAAGGTCAGTAACTTTTATATGATTACTTGATGTATTGAAGAACACACACACACACACACACACACACACACACACACACGTATATGTATATTACATATAAAATATTACAATTCATATATGCTAAAATTTATTCTAATAACCTATAGTGAAATAATCAGAAATACAACAGAGATAGTAATCTTTACATGTAGAGTGAACAATTAACTTGAGTTAATATTTCCCTTAGTACTACGTAAATTTGTTTTGAAGCTACTCGGCCAATCAGGAATTTGAAGAGAGGGACTTAATCATTATTGTTATCATAATAGTTGACATTTATTGATTACTTGCTATGTGTTAGTTGCCATCCTGAGTACTTTGTAGTCTTGATCTAATTTTATCTTTCTCTACAGTGAGGACTGTCACTGTCCCATTTTATAGATGCATAAACTAAGGTTTAGAGAGAGAATTTTCTCAAAGACACACCTCTAATAAATGACAAAGCTAAGAGCCAAACCCAAATGTTTCTGATGCTAAAGTTTGGGTGAAGCTCTTGACTGAGGTTATGGGACTACGCAATCAGAATCTTCTCTAAGCTGCTGCTTACAGCTCTGTGCACTGTGTAATTCTTAGAGTTGTGTGATCCAGCAATCTTGATCACCTGTGACATTGTTCAAATAAGATGCCCAGGTTTATTTCCAGATCTGCCAAGTCAGAATCTCTGGGATGATATCCAGGAATGTGTACTGTAAAAAAATCTCCATGAGTGATTCTGATTTTTGCCCCAGTTATGAACTATTAGAGTATAAATGCACTAACTCTTTATGGAATTTTACCTAATCTATTAAGTGGCTAAATGTGCTACAACCATAACACCGTAACCAGATTTTTAAACAAAGTATATTACATAATATATAACAGTTGAAGTTTTTAAATAAAGGTATGAGTTTGCTTATTTGCTGATTTTATGCTAACTTATAAATGCATTATCCTAGTACATGACACAATTAATAGTAAAAATTCCAGGCCCTTATAGCCCATTGGCTTCCATGTATGACCTTGACTACGTTAGCTTAAGTTTGCCCTGAAGAATGGATGACAGACGAGAGGACTGAAATTATCTGGAACATTTTAGTGAAGTGTTTTGAAGCTTTGGGTAAAGGTGTTGGATTTGAGGTGCTGGACAATGTTAAGGCATGGCGGATTATTAAGAAAGGGGTGGCATAGCCAAAGTGGGCACGAGGAAGACAGATTTGGCCAAACTACAAATATAAGCCAGTAGGAAAGGGGGAGGAGACAATTTCAGTGGTCTAAATGGGATTAACCTAATGTGAATGCACCCTAAAGGGGATGATTGGCATCCAGTGGGTGGGACAATTACTCCTGGTTATGGAAGAGGAGATGAGGAGGCAGGATTTGTGCACGTGGAGATTGAAAAGAGGGACTCTGGTAAGAGCAGAGGTATAGAGGCAGGAAAGCAAGGAGCAAGTTAGGGAAATGGGGTCCAGTCCAATTTGCCTGAATAGAAAAATTGAAGGGAAAGTGTCGAAAAAGAAGGCGAAGTGGTAAAAAATCATAGAATTTTAGAGCTAAGAGGAGATTTAGCTTTAGTCTAATGCTTTAATTTGCTAGTGAAGACACTAGAGGTAAAGAGATACTATATGACAACTAGTCAGAGGCCAAGCTGACCCCAGGGAACAATCTCCAGATTCTCAGTCCTGCAGGATTCCTACTTTGGTTGCAGCACAGCGGGGCACGGTTTGAGCCGACTGTGGAGACCTCATGGGCGAGGACACAGACTTGGAGCTTTCCGATCCCTGGGGGTAGTTGAAGCTTTCTGAACAAGGAAATGACATGATCATTATGAAGTTTAGAAAGATTAATTTGGCAGCGGTGCATGTGTGAGATGAGAGCAAGGTAAGGAGAGCAATTAGGAGGCTGACCGTGTGTGTGCCAAACATAGATAATAGGCTTTATTAGCCCCATTTCATAGATAAGGAAACTGAGCTTTGGACTGTGGCCAAACCCAGGCCTGGCAGATTCGGTGAAGCGTGCAGTCTGAGGCTGGAACTACGGAGCACTCACTCTGCTTAGGGTGGGAGGAGGGGGTGTCATGCTGAAAAGTGGTCCAGGATGATCGAGGGCTGAGGCCAAATTTGGATTTGGCAGTAGGAGGTCATTGATGGTGTTTAAGAGAGAGTGATTTCAGTTGAATGGCAGGGGTGGCAGGCTGATTTCAAAAGGAATGAAAGGGTGTGAATGCACCGTAATGAAATGATGGCGGTGAAAATAGCCTCCTGTTTCAAGAGTTTTGGCAGTGAGAGACAGGAGAAAGAGGGGAAAAGCGTCTGAGGAAATTGCAGAACAGAGGAAGGAATTCCTCATTCCACCCACTGAAAATATTTCTATAACACATATATGCCAGGTACTGTGCTAGGTAGTGGGGAACAGGACGATACATAGACTGAAGAGGGAGAAATAGAGGATGCTGTGGGAATAATTATCTTTAAATGGAAGATAACATACCAGGTATGTTTAAATGCCAGGTAACATACCAGGTGACCCAACTTAATACAGTAGGGAATGATATCAACCTTTTAGATTTCAAACTTCTAGAAGAAAATGAACTGATACTGTCTTCAGCTTTGTGTCTTCCTATGGTACTCTGTATAGCACACGCTCAGTAAAAGTTTGCTGAATGAATAAACCATGGGTCCCAGGAGATAAAAGGAAGATGCTAGATGGGGGGGGTAGCTTTGAAAAAGGCAGGACATGTCCCTCCTGAGACATAAGGGAAGGGGCGGGGGAGTGGGGAGGACTCATAGGTCATTAGGGGCCTGGTGGCCTAGATAAAGGCTAAACTGTGGATTCCAGCTGCAGTGCTTCTGACCAGAAAATGAGCAAGAGTTGAGATTATGGCCCCAAATGGGAGAATGGATAAAGAGCAGTTCCTGGGGAAGATCTGTCATGATCCTGTTTTCAGCAGAGACAATGATTGCCAAAGGCCCTGGTAAGTGCGTGGGATTGAGTTTCAAGATACAGCAGAGTTGAGAGTGCCACCCGGAAATCATTCATTTATTCATTCTTGTTTTGGGGCATGAGAAAGGATGTGGTGAACAAAGAAAATGAACCCTTTTTGCTATTGGAAATGGAAGTGGGCTCTAAGGCAGATTGGAATGGAAGCCACTACGTCAGGGAGGAGGAGGAATTGGAGCTCGATGACTCCTGAGAAAACAAGCTGATTAGGAAGGAAGCCTCCAGTCTGATTTCACTTCCACTTTTCCACTGGTTTATGGACATGCAATGCTTGTACATTATACATGGCTGGGGGCATTAATTTGCAAGTCAAGCATTCTTGCCGTATATAAAATTAATCCAGGGTAATATTTGCACTAAATGGACCCTGGTTGGATTCTTTCATTTAGCAGATGACAAAACAGTTCAGAAAGGGTAAATATTATCCTACAGTCATAAAATTAATCAATTGCAGGGTAAGATGAAAACTTTTGGTCTACTGTGGAGGACCCAGTCATTTGAAGGAAAACCTGAATAAAGCCCTAAGACTTTGGCAGGCATCAGTCCTGATTCGAATTGCACTTTAGCAAGTTTCTCCACACTCAGTCTCTTCTCATGAGAGTCTTGCAGCCATTCGGGTGCTTTCCGTATTCTTTCTTCAGAGCTCTCATTTCCCGTCACTATTCCCTCATGTTCAGCAAATCTGAACATTTCCTTCCATGAGCTTCCACACTCCTGTGCCTCTGCTGTTGTAGTGGCTGCTGCATTCTGAAGGACGTGCCCCATAGAGAAATCCTCCCCATCCTTTAAGAGCAGGGAAAACATGACCCCCTCCGAGAAGTACTTTCAATTCCAGGTGGAGTCAATGGTTGCCTTCTCTCTGTTTCCACAGGACTTTATACCCACCTCTATTAAAAATAATAGCTAACCTTACCTTGTATTTAAATACCACCTTCTAGGCACTGTTCTAAGTGCCCTGCAAACAATAACCCTCATCAACAACCGTATGAGAAATGTTCTGTTTTACAGCTGAGGAAACTGAAGCCACAGAGGAATTAAATTCACTCTAGGTAACATGTGACTGTGTCAGGATTCCAACAAAGAGTGTCTGATCCTAGAATGAGGCTCTGAATCACTATACTGCTTTGGTTTACTTCTCTTTCTTCCTCAGCTGAACTGTGGCCATCAGACAGCAGAGGCTGTTCTTTGATTCATCTTTTTTCTTGGGCTTAGTCTAGAACCTGCCTGCTGGCTAGTGCTGAGTAAATGTTAGGTGAATAATTGAAAGAATGAATAAATGTGTACCCTTAGGTCTGACCAGTTCCCCCTTATGAACAAAAATTGGATGAGTTTACTGGGAATGAGAGAAGGACAGAGGGAAAAATCTTGCCTTCTACTTCTTGGCTCCCCTTCTAATCCAAGGAAAACATATAGGCCCATATAACAATTAGCACTTCCTCTTTTCTGGTTATTATGAGGGGTCCAAATAAATAAATTCATAATTTTGTTTCAGAAGGACTGAAGATGAATTTGGTATGCCCAGTAAAACCATAAGCTAGAGAAGCAGAAGGTACACGTATGAAACCAGAACACAACTGCAGGGCCCCTTGCCATACAGATCTTTGAGAGGGTTCCTAGTAATGACAGGTCACCTCTCAAAGGAGTATCCTGCCTCGTAGGGGTAACTGTGTTAAGACCTCCCGTAGTACTGATACCATGCTAACATCCTGCTCCCTGCTGCTTGAAAAAGCTAAAGATTGAGAGACAAGGTTGGTGGAAAGAAAAGGTTTATTCAGAATGCCGACACTCTGGGAGGATGGCGGACTCCTGTCCAAAGGCCATCTCCATTTCTAGAATGGGCAGAAGGTTTTATAGGTGCATAAAAACAAAGGAAACGGAGAGTCGGTCAGGCAGGTCTGAGGGCTGACATCCCTTCCTGGGGTCTGATCTGTTTTAAGATTATGTTATCTCCGGACTCTGGACTGGCCATAGCGGCCTGGGGCTTTATGTCACCAGTAAAAACGCAAGGGAGTTGCAAAATGGATTCCCTGTCTGGGTGCCTGAGGATTAAGGAATTGTTCTTTTCCAGGTTAGAATTTTGTTAGTTAAATGGATTAATGAGGTATGGTAGTCAAAGAAAGGGAACAAAACAGTGTTCTTAAGTTAATCAGTAAGGGGAGAAACAAAGAAAACAGCTGAATATCATGGTGGATCAACTGATGAGTGACTAGATAATGAGCTCTGTCGTAAGTCAACCTGCAAAGGAGCTACGTCTCATTACATTATTGATTTACCGAATTTCACCCTCCCAGTACCAGGTATGTAAGGACCCTGGCATCATGCTGGATGTGACAGTTGCAGAATACATAGAGGAGAATTCAACCAATGCTCAGACTTAAATGGGAAATCTGTCTAGCATCCTCTTTCCTTCTCCTTCGTCTGGCTACCACCAACTGTTCTCCAAGTTTCAGATTAAGTATCACTTCCTACAGGAAGTCTCCCCTGATGACCAAGACCAGGCAGGTTCTCTTTTAGTGCACCCCCTCTTCTCCATCAGCACCCTTTCATAATCTTAATAACAAATTTAAATAAGCATTTGCTTAATGTCTACAAAGGCAAGGACTGTGTCCGCTTGTACATTGCTATACTTTGAGCATCTAACACAAAGTAGACAATTAATAAACATAATTGTGTGGATGAATGAATATGTGGGACATGAAGTCAACTCTATTAAAAATCTCCATAGCCATAGACTGAATTGTTATTCCTAAGAGTTGCCATCTTTTCCAGACCTTATGACAGTGAGTGAGGAAGTGAAAACAGACTTATTTGCATTTGTAAACACTGCTATTCCTAAGAACTTTTCAAACAATGATAAAAGAGTTAAACTGTTTGTTGACTGTAGCTTTCCAAAAAGATGAGAAAAACATGAGAAAAAAATACTGGTCTTAAACTCCTATTTTCTAGTTTCCTTTGAAATTATTCTATGGTAATAGTTTCTGTATAACCTTGAAACTTAGTGAACTCCAACCTCACAGAGAGATCCTTTTAAAAGATCCATTTATTTTATGGGACACATTGAGTCTGACATGAAATGCACACTTCGGTATCTAAGAACCCCAGCAAAGGAGATTAGTAGCCAAAAAAGCAATTAAGTTTACAGTAGGATTACAGATACCATATCTAGTACAACAGCTTAAAAAAGGAAGTAACGCAAAGTTCATATCAACAAGAAAAAAGTTAACACTAAGTAGCAGATTTTTTTTTTTGAAGAAACAAAATCCCATATTCCAAAATCTTTCCTTCTCACCTAATAACTACATGTGTTTGGGTGTTTAGAAAAAACCAGAGAGGAGGACGCGGCATTACTGAAGTGGGTACCTGGCACAAAACCCGGTGAACCAAGCTGTGAAATTCAAGCATCTGTGGAGTCAGGTTCCTGATTAGCTTTTTCAGTTTGATCTCACATCCCACTCTAGTAGTTCCAGGATTGTAGTATCCCAAACTGGCTGTGTCTGAGAGCTTTAGGGGTGCACAACTGAGGGTTCAAGTAAACACATCCAACTACCCCAGCAACTTAAATAGAACAACTGAAATGCAAAGCTTCTGGAAAAACCAACGCTGTTGTAGGACTTGGCAATAATCACACCTTTTCACATGAAGGTAAAGGTGTCCCCCCAAAAGAATAGGGCTGCATGATACAGACACCAATTATAAATCACCCTTTCTTTGGTAATTCTGTTTAGTTACATAGCAGTGTGGGTCCCAGGATTTACAATAGTTGTGCAGTCCACGAAACTATCTTTAACCAGAGTTCTTCTTCTGTATCAGTATCCTATTTTGAGCTAACAATGCTCTCAGATGAGCCGAAAAGACTATTTAACTCCCACCATTACAATTTCTGATCCTCTTTACTTTAGTTCTTTTGAAATAACATGAAAGCTTTGGCTTGCTAATTACTTTTATCCAGCCCATAGAAAAATTAGTTTATCTTCCTGATCAAAGCAAATTAGGCAGATCATGGCTGATTAGAATGCAACAGTAAAATCACCATACTTTCTCTTCCATCCCCTTTCTCTCAGAAATAGGGCCTGTGTCAAATATGTAGGTATTTCCCACGGCCAGGCCGGACTCTGTTTCCAACAGGGACTGCAGCTTGGACAATGGTTCTTACACAGACACTAAAGTTCTTTAGTTCAGTCATTGTGTTCGAAAAGAACTAGTAACCCCTTAGCTAGCATTTGATGAAACATCTAGATTTACATATTTCCTTAATTGCATTTTTGAATGTGAGTGAGATTTATCTGACCAGAGTTAAATGCCTCCTTTATTCCCCTACCCAAGGCAAAATTCAACTCCATGCTCTTAAAAAAAAAAAGTGAGGTAGGAGTGTATGGAATCTTACTCTATTCCGATCTGAGCAAATTTTAGGGTTTCAATAAAGTGGGGCGAGGGAGTTCCATTACCAAAGACAGGAAAGATATGCCTTTACCTTTCAAAGTGGAAATGTCAGTTTCTAAAGGTTTGGCTTACTCAGCTCTTTCAAAAAGGCTATTTTGATTTTAATAATGAATGCTATTCCTTATTGCCAAATTCCCCAAATCAGTTGCTAAAAAGCTCCAAAATTATTGTCCTTAATAATTTCTCACTAAAATTTCTGTTATGTGACTGTAAAAACTTAAGAGTTAGGTTTTATTTTCTTTATATATTTACTATAAATTAACAGTAAATCTTGTATTTAGCTCCATTTAAACCTCCCTCTGCAGCTGCCCATTTGAAAAATAAAATGGTTGCCTTCTTTCACTTCAGTGGGCACAATACAAAACATCCATTGAGCGTTCCCTTTATTGCAGCTGCCAATGCCCAGCCGACTTTTAACAAACCAACCAAGCGGAATCACAATGCAGCTGCAACATTTTATGGTATTTCTGTTGGTTCTCTTTTGAGACTGAAGGTGTTAATTAGGAATCAAAGAACACAACCCTGCCAGCTTTCTTTCACAAACCATACCCTGGTCACTGCAGTTTTCAGAAGAAAAATAAATCTAATAAAGGGATAAAAATGTTGTTTG
Organism: Rhinolophus hipposideros; assembly: GCF_964194185.1. Taxonomy (NCBI): domain Eukaryota; kingdom Metazoa; phylum Chordata; class Mammalia; order Chiroptera; family Rhinolophidae; genus Rhinolophus; species Rhinolophus hipposideros. The sequence continues at coordinate 67,471,665 of NC_138055.1, read as the reverse complement.
TCACACCAGTAAAGTGTACTTAAGACCCTTTGATCAAAAGCTTTTTATGTAGTCTTGTCAGATGGGCTGGAAATATTCTATTTTTCCCTTTTCTCTCTCTTCTTCTCTGAATTTTGAATTTAAGACTGGAAGAAAAAAGTATAAGCATAGTCATATGTAGTATTCTTTATAGGCGATAACTGGTCTCATGAGTAGAATCATTTTGCTTCTCAGAAAATTATTCATATCCAATAGTCCGTTGTGTTACAGCTTCATACAAAAGTGGGCCTTCTATTAACATATATACACTATTCTAACCACAGGTTCTCATACTTACACTTTACATATGAATCTGTCAATACTCTATTTGGTGTAATGATTATTACATAAATCTCTCTCAGTGCTTTAGAGGATCCTTTTTTATATATACAGAATTGAGTATTTTCATAAGCGTAAAATCGTATACACACACAAACATATATAATGTTAGTTTATCAAATAGTTGGTCACTTTTGTATAGTTATTTTTTTATACATCTTGAGTATCATGCATTCAAATGAAGCAGCGTGAAGTCATTACCTTTAATCTTCAGTCAAAGTTAAAAGCTTAAAGTTTATGAAGTTAGCACTGCTGGGAATTAGTCAAGCCTGCTAGCTTTCTCAGCACGAGGTTTTGCTGCTAGATGCACAAATCATGCCAAAATCCATTAATCCTGCTTGAGAGAGGCAGAAAGAAGGCCTGCTTGTTGATTTAATGTTAATGAAATGAATGGGCTCCTGAGGCTTACCTACAGAGGCCCTCTAAACTGTAAAACAAATAAAGTCATTTTAAGTAATGCTCACTGCAGGAGAGTAAGCAATGCTCCCCGATTTGCTGCACAAAATGGTGTGGGTGTGTAGGTGCCGCCTTTGCTACAGTCCTGTTACACCTGTCCTATGACAATCCTCGCAAATATCAAGCTGATAGATTCACAGAATTGTTGAATTAGGAGAGACTTCTGAGCATGTGCTCACCTCTTCTTTTACAGATGTGAAAGTTGAGGCAGGGAGGTTATGCATTTTGCCAGAGATTATAAGGCTGGCTAGTGGGGAAGCTAGGTCTAGCTCAGTGATTCTCAAACTTGACTGCACATTGAATTTGCCGTGGGAGTGAAAAATCATTCAGATGCCTACCGTCTTCCACCAGAGATTCTGATTTAGTTGGTTTGGTGTGTGACCAGAGCCTTAAGGTGGTTGGAGCTAAGGTGCGGACACGTTTGAGTCCCATGAATCTAGATGCACCTCTCCTCAGAATATTTTTGTTTTGTTTTGTTTTCCTGCACCAGTGTTATTTCCCAACTCCTGTAGGTGTGCCAGTTGCCTTACCATCCGATGGATAGAGTAGGTAGATTTATGGATTTTGAGATTTTGAGGTTGTTTCCAAAATGAGTTTCCTTTTCTCCCATGTGTAAATGCAGAGATGTGTGTGTGTGTGTGTGTGTGTGTGTGTGTGTGTGTGTGTGTGTGTGTAGACTCTTTGAAGGACTGATCTCTACCTATTGGATGAGGCAACCCCACAGCAGAGAATAGTAGCCACATTTGTCCCTTTGCCTCACTCTTGTCTCTCTCCTAGAGCTCACCTCATCTTTCCCTTTTGACACTTTCTAATTTTTTCCTTATTTGCCACAGTCTCCTCTGGGCTGGTGCTTTCCTCTGACCCCACCTCTCCACCTGGAGAACTCACTTTGCCTGACAGAGACCTTTGTGGCCCTTCATTTGAAACTGTCCAACTTTTGCTGCCTTCTGATCCTTCTTGGTTAAGTGATTATTTAAACTGCTTCATAAAGCTGGGCTGACAGATCCCATTCTCCAATTTGTGCTGCTGGATAACACATAATAGATGTCTGCCTGAAAATTCCTCCTATTTTGGCTTTAGGGCTGTAAAATAACTCAGCTTCCTACTTTAGTAATTTGGTAGGCACTTGAGAATTCCAGAATCATCTTTCTAAATGTAGTAAGACATTAAAGTTCTGCTACTAAGAGGAGATATCCCTGGTTCTTTTCAGACTTGCTTTCTTGATTTCATTGATGATGGGCGATGCAGCTGGCCTCTTCTGTAGAGGGGTGTGGAGAATGTATGGAAATGGTGACACAGGGCTCATCCAGCAGGATTAAAAGACTGTCCAGTCCAAGAACCGCCCATCCATCTCTCCACTCTGCTGGGGGTCACTGGGCTTCGTTCCAGAGGCCCCTGCTCAAATCCAAGCCCAAGTAGTACTTTGACTCCATCTTTAACTCTGAATTCCACCCCCTCACAGATTCAAACCACTGGTACCTATTGTTCCCCAGGCGATAATTTTAGCCTTGTCATCACTGACTGCAAAGATTCTTCCTCAAATTGCATTGAACCAACTGCTTCTTTATCAAACATGGCTACTACAAAGAAATTCCTCATGAAAATTCAACTCTTTTGAATGTATTTCCAGATAGACATAAGCCTACTCTTTAAGTCAGTTTTTCCCTGGGAGTAGAATTATTTTTTCCGTTGTTAACACAAAAAATAACTAAACCCATTTTTTTGTGTGTGTGTTGAAACCTTGATTTTTCCTGAGTGCCTCTTGGCGCTGAGGAAAGCTTGGATTGCTTATCTCCTCTCAGTCCCCTTAAACCCATCATCTCTCACCTGATGCGAGAGCAAGTCAGCTGCTGAGATTAGAGCTTCTAAAAGCCTAAGAACTTACCCAACTGAATTTTTCCTACACACTCAGGAAAAATTGTGGGGATGGATGAGATAAAAAATGAGAGAATAAAACCAATTCAAGTCCAGGATCACAAAATGTGGGCCATGTATTAAATTGTGTGTGAGGAGCGGACTCCTAACATTGGGCCACCAGCCCACAGTCTGTGACAAAGTGTTTACTCAGGAGTCAGCTACCCTGGAGATCTGTGCAGTGTCTACACAATGCTATACCCCAGACAAAAACTATAAAACTTCATTCAATACATAGAATACTTTTTCTATTTGATACCAAGGATCGGAGATGAAAGTTAGAATACTTTGACTTAAACAAACGCCAAGGGATGCCCTACTCATCTGAAGTTGCCCCCTTTTGCCTCCTCTGCTCCTTTACCCAGTAGGCACCTCTCTGCTGTTCTCTACTTGTTTTTAACGTTCAAAAATTTTGTTTAATGAAAATTATGTTTGCACTTGTAAAACTTCAGGATAATTACTTTAGCTATTTTGGGGAACAACAATAAAAGGCAATACTGCGTGTCTGAAAAGCATGGATTTCGTGTTAAAGCAACTGTAACATCATCACCAACACACAAGAGCACCTAACATTGAATGCAAGCTCCACGTGTGAGGTCCTGTGCAAAGTGTTTTAGGTGCGTTATCTTACCAATCTTCACAACAATCCAGAGAGGTCGATGTCATTATTATGGACATTTTACAGACGAGAAAACTGAGGAACAGAGCACCTACCAAGCGCACTCAAGATAGGGCTGCAATCTTTGTCAAGAAATGTCCTCATCCCCCAACTAAGGATAATAAGAACTATATTACTATTTGTTATGAAGCTCAAATGAGAAACCAGATTAGTAGTGTTAAAAGCACTCTCTGAATTTTTTTCTTTGTCATGGAAGTTTACAAACAATGCAGTCTGCCGAGTTTAGAGGGAAGAACCTCTCTACCTCTATATTGTAAGATTATACCAGGGATTATATCAGTTCATCTCCTTTGTCACACATTTGGTGGCCAGAAAAATGACACCTTATATCTGAGTGGATAAAGTGCGAGCCTGAAGTAGAGATCAGGGGAACATAAGTGTGCCCCCTGGAAAAGAAAACTGGTTCTCATTCCCCCTCAAGTGTGCCCTGGCCATATCCTCTTTTGAAGTTGCGCAGGCACGGGTATGCGTGAGCACAGAGTGTTTTAAAATGTAGGTTTTAGTATTATCCAGGTATAGTATGGCCAATAGATCAGAAGGCAGTTGCTGTTGAAAAGACAGTTTGTTTCTCACAGTTCCCCAGAGTAGGGGGCAGAGCAAGCCAAGCGGGGCCACATGGGGAAGCACCTGGATCAGTCAGGTGGCTGAACGGGTGGGAGGAAAGCGTGGGCAAGAGCCTTTACTGTGGCTTCCATGGGAAGAAATAGACCAGGTCAACAGGTTTAGAATTGGCTAGTGTGAGTAATTTCAGCAGACAGTGGGGTGTAGGAGCTGTCCTGTGTTGTCCGGTACCTGGCCCTGGGGTGACCAGGCATATTGACCTAGAGTGTAAGAGTCCTGCAAGAGCCTGATAAAGAAGATGGTTAGGAGAGTGGACTTTGGTTGGTTGGTTTGCATACAAAAGGCATGCTTCCAGAGGAGACATTGCTATCTCTAGGAATTAGCTAGCCCTGAGAGGGGCATTATCTCCTAGGTCAGCAAGGCCCCAAGATAGCAAAGCATTGTAAAATACAAAAAATGAAAAACATGATTAATACATAGGGATTCTGTGTTTTGATCTAAATCCCAGGGAGACTTCTTTCTTCTTTGGTCCAAGGAACTCTACAATTCAAGAGACATATAGTCCAATCGCAGGAACCGAGGAGTAAATCAAGTACGGTGATCAAGTGTGGTGAGCGCTGTGACAGGTTGGGTCAGCATGAGGTGGGAGCATCAAAAACAGGTTTCTCAAATGGTGGGTCCCATAAAGCTTTCCAGGGGAGATGATGTTTGGACTGAGTATAGAAAGACTCACAGAAGTTAGAAAGATGAAAAAGAAGAAAAGCATTTCACGCAGAGACCAACACATGTGAGTTTGCATACCTGGAGGTATGAAACAGAGAAATTGTAGGAGGTGGTTTGATACAGCTGGAAAGAAGAGAGCCTGGGGAAGCAGGGAGAGGGAACTGGCAGCAGGGTTTGCAAGAGAAGTTGCATCTGTGGGTTCAATTGAAGAGGTAAACTGTATAATGAAAGCCACAGGAAAGCACTGAAGGATTAGATATAAAAGCGACATGACCAGAGTTGTGCCTTGGACAAACTTGTGGGGAAGTAGGGAGGGCGTGTGTCTTGGGGGTCTATTCAAACCAAGAGAGTAGATTGCCACAGTTATCCAGCGAAAAGGGAGGAGAGCCTGAACTAATGCAATTTCATTGCTAGAGGAGAAAGGGAACAGACACAAGAGACATTAATGTGACCTAAATTTGGTCAAATTAAGGTACAAATGAAATTTAAATGACACTACGGCATGTTTAACTCTGATGAATAAATTTGGGGATTTATTTATTCCTCAAACTCAATTTGATTGTTCTTTTCTGCTCTACAGATTTTGAGGTGATTGAGTATCTATGAGGGGTCTAAAAAAGATAAGGTTACAATTCAGGCACATATTAGATATGAACATATGTAACACGCAAAAGCAACAGGATATTTGGAAACATCTAGAAAAGTAACTGGGAGTTCTAGAATTCATTTGCATATATGGCATTGGAGCGAAAAGTTCACAGACAGGAGCACTCGACTGGGGTTTTTAGGACACCTGGGTTCCAACTGCAGTTTTGCCAACTATGTGATATCAGGAATATCATTTACCTCTGCTAAGCATGAATTCTATCATCTGTGAAATGACGGTGTTCGATTAGGTGACTGGCAAGGTCCTTTCCATTCTAAATCCCCTGGGTAGACAGAGCTTTTGACTCTCAAAAACCTCTGCAATGTATCTAAGTGATTTTAATTCTGTTTATTTGGGCGATTAGGGCAATGCTCTAGCAATCATGATTAAATTTCAGTCTTGCTCTGTGTAATGTGACCTTAGGTATACAGCTTAGTCATTCTGCTAATTTGTGGATAAAAGAGTATCCTTTGAGTCCTTTACAGTAGAACTTATTCTAAATGTAGTTAGCTATTAGCTCAAGCTCTGAATTGGTTTTATTGTAATGAACATAAATCTACCAAAATTAACCTTTCCTTCCCAATGTACAACTCACTATGTTGTGAGGCGTTTCCACAGCGAAGGCAAAGGGAGGGTCAAATCATTAGGTGGGTGCAACAGTAATTGCGGTTGCAAAGGTTAAAAATAATTGCAAAAACCGCAATTACTTTTGCACCCACCTAATACTATGTACTAGTCATTCGGGACCAGACCACGTCCACCCAAAACTAGTCATGATTATAAGAGCCTGGGGAAGTAGACTTGATGCTGGAAGGCCAGCAGCTGTAAGGTGGAAGGTGGATACTTGCTGTCAGTTAATCATGTTGCTACAACTTTTGAGATCTTTAAATGAGATATGCTTATACCCTGGGAGAATCTGGTTTAACTAGGATTTCCTTTTGCTACTCGAGCTTGAAGACTCAATGAAAAAAAGATCTTGAACTTCCTCCTGTACCCTGTTGCGCTGAGCTCCAGAGACCAACAGCTGCTGGGAAACGGGGGCTGCAGTCAGTTAAGATCTCCCACCATAAGGAGAGTGATGTGGCTTCTCCAAGTGAAAATCAAAGACCCCAATTTCTGTGCACTTAGAGTTGATACTTTAATCCCAAAGATGCTTCTTTCTGAACTTCCTTTCATCTTGTAGTTTGAAGCCCTGGGGAGAATGTGTCTGAGATAAGGAAAATGCATTCTTCCAGTCCTCCTCTGATGCTGTTTAGAAGTGTGGGATGGAGAAGGATAAAGTGAAACACAAGAGAAGTGAATCATCTGGGGACGGGGGTGTCCACTGGCGGTCTCACAGTCTCTCAGTTCTGGCTGCTGTCTTCCTTGGGTAGCAGATTCCCTCCGTATCCTTACCACCTCTCGTGACATTTTCTTCTTCTCCCAGGCTTTACTGCATTGGGCAGTTGACATTATAACAATAATAGAGTAGAACTATGGCCAAATGCAGGTATGTCTGCTAAGGGTCCCATCAGAACAGGAAGGATGAAGAAAAAATAAAGAGGAAATTTTCTTACTCAGTCTCTACTAGAAGACTCCAAACTCATTCTGTAGATTCATTCAACAAACATTGAGAAAACCAATGCTTATTGCAAAAGTCTCAATATATATACATACAAAGTAGATGCTTAATGTAACTTCTTCCATGGAAATTTTTATAACCAAATAATCCTTACTGTACATGCATACAAAAAGTGAAAGCTCATTTTTTTGTGTTGATAGATTTAAAGACCAATTGATTACGTAACACAGTTCTTTCAAGTAAGTGCCTCACAAGAAAATTTATAACCTAAAAACTTCAAGTGCCATGCAGTGTTTTGTGTGTCAAACCAATAAACTCATTAAAATAACACTGGGTAAACCCAAACACAACACAATGAAAGTTCTAACACAGCCCACATTAATCAACCAAGTTTAAAATAATATCTTTGTTATGTACTAAGGTTAAATATTCAGCAAATTCTTTATATTTTTTCCACTTGAGATCATGTGTGGTTTTCTACTTTCCTGAGAACTACACTTTTGTGGCTTTTTTTGATCAAAGGAAGGTTATTTCTGCAAATAGATTGTAGAGGTCCCTGTTCTACTTAATCAAGATTTCAAGAAAAAAAGAAGCACAAAGTATTTACTAGTTTTTTAGTAAAACATAAAAATTCTTAGGTTTTCTTATTGTAGACTTTGGGAAGGAAGGTATGCATGTAAGTTTAGCCATCACAGTTTGTGTGTGTGTGTGTGTGTGTGTGTGTGAGAGAGAGAGAGAGAGAGAGAGAGAGAGAGAGAGAGAGAGAGAGAGAGAGAGAGAGAGAGAGAGAGAGAGAGAGAGAGAGAGAGAAGGAGGTAGAGGAGGAAATAAAGGAATTTGGCTGCAAAATTGAGTAACAGTTTGAAACACTTGGCTTCCAGTTGTGAAAGATGAGCAACACTGGGGAAAAGGCTGGGCTAACAAGGGACCACTTGAGGAAAGCTTAATCTCAGCTGGCAGGCTGACGAGGAAGGTCAGCTCGGTGCACGCGTTCTCAGCTGGAGTTGGGCTCCCTTTGCCAGGACAATTGTCTTCTGCATTTCATCTTCTGAACCGAACTGAGGGTGCCTTCACAGAGCCAGCTCAAAAGGGTTGGCTCTCCACTGTCAAGCCATGTCAATGTTATGTATCATTTCCACTGTGCAAATGGCACAAAGGAAATTGTTTCTGATTGGGGTGTTGGTGTGTGTGTTAGTGTGTGCGTGAGATTGCTTTCTTCCTCCTTGACCACCACAGTTCTTATTAGAAGATGAAACAAAACTTCTTTGAAGGCAAAGAAGATAAAATAAATATGGACATAATGTGCATATCTCAAAAAAGGAGACACTTGAAAATTAGGGATTGCTGAACAATTTTAAATTATTAATGTTAATAGAAAACAAGAGTTGAGAGTGCTGTTTTAAGAAATTTTAGAGATTATATCTCAATGTCTCCTAAATGTTCTAAACATCAGTTCTTACTTGATGAGGAGCTTTTTACACTAAACATAATTTATAATTAATTGGCACTTATTTGTTTTTCATGGTAACTTTGTAATAGAAGTGATTAGAACATATTAGGTTTATAGCAGCAAATGAATTGAAGGACTTAAATGAAATGAATAGTTCAGGAAACGTTCTTCTTTGACTTATCTAGATTTCTAATTTGCAAAGAAATCTGTATCACTGACATAACTGTTATACTATGCATAGTTTATATAATATATATAAATCACAGTATGGAGAATACATTCGTGACATCATTTCATTTCATCTCATCAGTTATAAAGGTGAATATAAACTCAAATAACATTAAACTGTTAAGAAAATTCATGTCTCCTCTGAATTGAGAAATAATTCCAAAGAATGCAACTGCTTTACTTGACAAATAGATCTGGTCATAGAAAATAGTAGTTTTATTCTTGACTTGGAAGTTATCAGACAATTGATCACTCTTTATAATACTTGAGCAGCTACTACAATTTATCTTTGACCTGGAGACGAGAAAAAAATGTTTCTGTAGTAGTAAGTAAATAGATATACGAAAAGGTATTTACTAAAATGAAAATCTGGGCCCCTAAGCTATATATTTCTCATTTTATTGAAAATTAAAAACTGCATTGCCCAGGAATCCCTGAAGAAATGTTTCTGGTATTAGAGCTTCATAAATTGTATTCCTGAAAAGAAAAATGTGCTGAAATATTTCAGCACCAATTACAATTACTATGAGGCTTAACTATACATTAGAAGGCTGGTTTTTCTTGTGTTTCTGGTAAACTGGCCCTGAAGATAACTTTAAAGAGGTCCAAAAATATTTTGAGCAATGGAAATATCCTTGGAATAAGTTTATAGGCCCCCAAGTTAGGTATTACGATAACAGAACCTGTGTCATTAAGGTTGTTGTGAGATATATGATTAAGTAAAGTACTTAGCATAATGCCTGGCATTCAGGAAGAACAATATGGCAGCTGTTATTATTATTGTTATTAAAGTAATAAAGCAATTTCGATATGTAATTCTGGTGTGTTTTGAAAATAAACAACTCATTGCATCATTTAAGCTGAACATAATTTAATTGTATTTCAAATGGGGCTGGGCCATAATTGTGGGATACTAGCAGCCTTGTATTGTGCTGTTACTTGCAGATAAGTAGTTTTCATCTATCTTTCTCTCACCTCCTTGAGCCACTGGGATTTCAGCAGCTGATTCAGTCAATTCTATTCAATTCCTCATTACAAATATTATTGACTATCCCTTAAGTACCAGGCACTGGTGTGGGCAGTGGGATATAAGGTGGAAATTTCCTACGTTGGCATCTATGACTGAATAAAAATGTGGATTGAAGCTGACGGATGTGGGAATGAAAGAGTTGTAGAAGGTTTGAATTCATGAGTAGATTTAACAAATAAGATTTTACTAAGACATAGTAAAAATAGCAACAGGAGTAGATAAGCAGCTTGCTTTCTTTGGTATGTAATATGTCAGTTGTGTTCTAATGCCAGTCGGATTCATTTCTCTACTACGAAATCAAACTATAAAGGAAAACATTGCAATAGGAGTGAGGAAGTTGAATCTCAAAGGAAAGAATTTGTCTTCTCACGAAGAATTCAATTTACCAGAAATATCCGTTTGTCGGGTGTTTACAAGGAAATGTACTATTTAGCATTTTTCTAAATTTATATAAATAACTGAACCAAACCCCAAAAAATTATTTCACAAAATTGCTCAGTGAAGAACTCACTACTGTTTTTCATTTCTATCTTATGGCATATGATTTGAATTAATTGGAAACATACATAAATTTATAGCCCAAATGACTTAAATGTAAGAATTTAATAGAAGAAATATAAAAATGCTTTCCTAAGGTAGGTAGATATATTAGGTATCAGTTATGAAACTACAAATATTCTGCAGTGTCTTTAATTTTAAACGATAGCTTTATTGGGTTAATTGCTTACTTGGATATAATTCCTATGCCTTTGAGTTATATGTTTTGAAAATAAAAACAATCAAATAGTTCAGATAAAAAAACTGAACTATGAGAGATCATAGACCAGTTTTATGATTCCGAACTTATTTAAATATATCCAAATGGGAATGGTTCTATTACCAAAAAATAACTTTATTTTACTAAAAATGTTACTTTCTTATTCCAATCTTCTAACTCGTTTGTGATTATTACTTTTTGATACTAATCAGAACTCCTTTGCTTTGAAGAAAACGCATAAGGAGGAAAAAGATTGAAGGTCTGATTGAAAATCGTATTTATTGCACGTAAAAATTTAATCTTGTTACACAAACTCTGCCATGCAGATATGGAACATATTCAGTAAAATATTTTTTCTAAATCTACGCTCCAAATTTGTTTGGATCAGAACCACTACTTAAAACAAAACTCATTCAGACTAATTTAGTCAATTAGTTTCAATAATTGGCCCTACAACAAAAAACTACTGAAAAATCCCTGGGAATCCTGGAGAAAAAGAAAGAACTTGATTAAAATGCAAAGAAGTCTTTGGCATCATTATACAGAGGGTGCCAAAAAAATGTATACACATTTTACGATAACATCTCAAAATGTGTATACTTTTTTTTTTTGGCAGCCCCCCCCCACCCCACCCCAGTGTTTTAAGTCTAGGTTGTAGAGCAAACTGTATAATTTTGCCACTGATCTAAATTTTAAGACTGTTAAAACAGTTAAGGCTTTTGTAACCATTGCTAAAAGTACAAACATTTCCCTTTATTTGAAATACTTTTCTCTGCTTGAAGGGAATCGGAAATATATGAAACCATTTTCAAAGAAGATTTTAAAAATGTTTTTAAATTTTGAAACTGCATTTTAAATGCTTGAAACACATGTGTGACTCCAGGGCCATACTTAATTAAACTAACTGAGGTTTTTGATCCGTTCTTATTAACACCAGTTTTACTAATTAGGTGTAAAAATAATTTTGTTCCGAAGTTACATATGGAAAAGTAACCAAACTACATTAAATTAAAAAAAAAAATCTTTCTCCCAGTTCCTTTGGTTCATGTGACATAAATTTGCTTGTGGATGAAATGTTCATGTCTTTAAGCAACAGCAAGGAAAAACTCCGTTTTCATTTCAAAATAAAATGGCTGTACTAGATAAATAAAGTATCATTACTATATTAGGATGTTCATTAAAATTTAGTTTTCTATTTGTATGCCACTCAAACTGGATGAGAGGACGCATTAAAGTAGCATAAGGGAGCTTACTTTCAAGACCCTAATAGCAAAAACCATTCATATTTGGTTCATTAAAATAACTTACCTATAATAAGATTAGAAGCTAGAACTACTTTAGTTCTGACAGATCGTTAAATTGAGATGCATTAAACATTGTCCACGATTATCGTCTGCCTTTATGTCTCAACCTTGGTGTTTTCCTTATTTTCTGCTAAGTGAGTTTTATTAGCCCGTGTTGTAATATCAGAACCCATAACCACTAGAAGAGAGAAAGAAAGAGAGAGCTTAAGATTGAGATTTTCCAGTGTTTCCACCATGTTCCATGGCCCAATTACAGAGCTACTGGGGAATGTCGTTCAGTAAGAAAAGAGAGTTAATATTAATGTTTGAACTGGCTTCAGATTTAGCTTTTCTGGGGAAGAAAGATTATAAAACTGCATAGAAAGAGCTCTAGCCTTCTGTGAAGAGAGTTAGGAAACTTTCTTTACCTAAGAGTCTGACAAGCCAGCTCTCAGATTGTGGCAAATCTATTTGCCAAATGTGTACAGCTGGAACTTGCCATCATCAATCTGTTTGAAGAAAATGAAATGCTTGTTCTTTTGTGGGGAAGGGAGGAAGATTAAGAGATAACATTTTGACTCAAATAAATGGTGATAACCTACTACAAACAAAAAAAGATAGTCTGGCCTTTTACCCACAGCAGTCTTTGCACACTGCAACTCTCTCATCAAAGCTTAATTACCACTGGGCCCCAGTGGAGTAGGGCTGTGCCTTAGTGTTTCCTTTCAAGAGCAAAGGGAAGTTATTTCTTAAAATAAGAAAACCAGTAAGATACGTGCTTATTTATTTGAATATGAATAAATAAAAATTCCTCTTTTAGGTTATGAGTACACAAATGAAGGCAGAAATGGTCAGATAATTCTAGGTGTAACCAAAAGAGGGCACCATCTACCCTTAATGTTTGCACAGATTTTCTGTGGTGGTAAAAACAAAAAACAAAAGACCCCAAAATCCCCAACTCATGAAGGAAGGGCATGCCATGGCCCCTGGTATTTTGTACTCTATAAGGATACGAAATTCTGAAATCACATATTATGAAGGATGTCAGTTTGATTATTTACTTCAGGACTGATTTCTACATTTTGCACTCATCCTCCCTGAAATGTTAACCATTGGAAGCAAGTATTTAACATTCACTGTGACATTTTTTTCAGAGATACTCTGAATTTAATATTTTATAGGGCACTGAGAATATTTCCCCTTAGGCCAGGGTATAAACTGTCATCAAATAGCATGAGAAAAAGATGACAATTAATTTCCTAATGGTATTTTAACTCCAAGGGGTTATCTATAATGATAGATAGACAGGGAACAATGGCAGTAAGGTCTCCTGAGCACATGGAAGATGCAGTTAAATGCATTTGAGGTATGTGGGCAACGATTTGAATCAGCATTTCATGCCACATTTTATTAACAGAAGCCTAACAACGTTCATTCTTTCAAGTGGAAAAAAAAAGCGTCCTGACAATAATCATAAATTGATTTTCTGTATTCTTAAACATGTTTTAAAACGAGGGTATGATTTAAATAGGTAAGAAGGGGGACTGCATACTTCTCTTGTATATAGTCAGTTTCTTCAGGGTGATGGGGAAGAATAAATAGTTCTTGGCTCTTAAATGACATTGCCACACTATTCTCAGCAATTCACTATACAGGAGAACACATGATTCTTGAAACATTGAGTTTAGCAGTTAACCAGAGAGATTGGGGATGAGCATTCCACTGTGTAGTACAAACAGCTGTTTAGGAGGACGAAATGTGAATTCTCAGAGAATTAGTTAGGAGAGTATATTTCTCTCATTGTAATAATATCACTGCCACAGGTAATGCGTGTGATTGAAGGAAGACCTGGTGGGGAAATAGATAATTTCGTAATTCTTTTAGGTAAAGAAAGCAGTCAAAATAGTTTTATGGCAGATGAGGAGGGGACTGTCATCTACTACAAAAATCTAGCAGGATAGTCCCTCTTTTTGAACATAATATTAAAGCAAATAAAAAAAAAATTTTTCTTCCTCAGTCTGTCTCCAGAAAAAGAATCACTATTTAGTGGAAAGCATTGTGCAAGCCTTTTCGTGTTCCTTCCATACAGAAAACAACTAGACAGAGGAAAGCACGAGTTCACAAACATCCCAACTAGCTCCTGCCAAGGTACATCAGAGAAGCCGAAACAGGGATTGCGTGGGCTTGGGGTGGGCTCGCCGCAGTGCCTCGAATTAAAAACTAAACGTATCACTTTGTGGTCATCAGTGCCTCTTTTCCGGAGTGACCTCGACTCTGGTCTCTGCCAGAAGGAGCCGAGCCCCAGATTCTCCTTAGGGGGAGGGAGAGTAGTCGCCTTAGCCACCTCATCCTGAGTCACCTCATCCACCCAACCACCTGTTACCCTCTGGGCCTGGGCTTTCCAGAGACAAAATTATGAAACGAGCCGCTGCCTCGTCTGCCTCTCGGGTTGGGGCTTTGGAGGTTGGGGGGCGGGGTGCAGAAGGGGTGTGAGAATCTCCGAGGGATGACAGAGCACTTCAGATCTCCTCTGGGATGTTGGCGCCACTGTTTACCGGCCCCGCCGCCTTCAGCCCACTTCCCTTTTCCTCCCGGGAGGAGGAGATGGTTAAAGATTACACCGTGGCGGCCGGCACTTCAAAGGGCGGCTCGGGCAGCCAAAGGTAAAGATAACGTTCTGGCAGCTCTAATCGGGGTTTGTGGTTGCCACATTTTAATCACTTCATTTAAAAAAAAGGGGGGGGGATGAAAGAAAGAAAAGAAAAAGGTTACATTACGCGACCGTGCAAGGATGCAGAGTAAGTTCTTTTAGCGCTCAGCAAGCTGGAGTTCTCCTTTGTGGAAATTTTTTACGGCCCATCTTTTGGTGGACCGCGACAGGACGCGAAGCGGAGGGGAGGTCGGGGCAAGGACCAACCCGACACCCCGCTCTTGGGTTCCAGGCTCAGAAGCACGACTGCCCACACTTCAGGCAAATGCCTACACTCGGAGGAATTCGCCTTGCGACCTGCCCGGACCCCTCCCGGAGGCTGAGGCGCACCGCGCTTTCCCGGGGGTGCACTGGAAGCCGTTTCTCTGCGGGCCCAGAAAGCGCGGTCGTGCTGCCCGCTGAGACACGTGCGTTTCCCTGCGCCCCAAACACTTGGGGCCGAGACGCCCTTTGCAAACTGGTCCACCCTTTCCAGCGCAGGCGGGAGCCGGGGAGCTTCCAACCTGGTCTGGGCTGTCCTCCCTTCCCTTCTCTCCCCCGTCGGAGTGGAGTGGGGGCACACTTACAGGTAGGAGGTGAAGACGCTGAGGTTGGAGGGCAGCTCCGACAGCCCCAGGTCCGAGCAGTCCGCCCTGAGCAGCATCCTCCCGTCCGGCTCGCACTGACAGTGCGCGGGGCACCCCCGAAGCAGCGCGCCGGGCCGCGGCGAGCTGCCCCCGGCCGCCAGCTGCAGAAGGATAGGCAAGGACAAGAGCACGGCGACCGAGGAGGTGTCCATGGTGCCCGTGCAGCGGGCCGCCAGCGGGACGCGGTCGCAGGGCAGCGTCCGGGTTGCAGCGGACGGTGGCGCGTCCCACGCGGCTCCGCCGGCTCGTGCGGCTCAGCGGGCGCCTGCAGCGCTGGGCGCCGCGCTCCTGCCCCGGCGGGGGCACCGAGGAGGACAGCGGCGGGGCCCGGCCGTGCCCGCGGCCGCCACCCGGACCTCCGGAGTAGCCCTGGCTGCAGCCGCGGCAGGGGCGGTGAGCGCTGCTGCTGCTGCGGGCCGCCTGCTGTACGAGGAGCAGCATCTCCGCTCGCACGCTCGTTGTTTTAAAGCGCTCCAGCCCGAATTGCGCGCCCAGTGACGTCAGCGCAGCCTGGCTTCCCAGGCACCCCCCTCCCCCCCAGCCCAGCCCCACTTTCCCTCCTCCGGCCCCCTCCTTCCTTTCCCGAGTCCCGGACGGAGGAGCTGCTGGCGGCGCCGGGAGTATGCGGGTGCTCGGCGCTCTGGCTGCGCCTGGGGAGGGCGGGTTCCCGCGCTCGGCACCGCCTCAGCGGCCGGGGACCCCCACCCTCACTCACCCCGGCGTCCTGGCGACCCGGATCCGAGAGCCAAAGGAACCCTGCTTCGGAGGGACAGACACAGACGCGCAGAGATTAAAGGACGCACCGTGCTTCCTCCAAGCTCATTTCAAATAATGGATGAAATACATGGAGAGCTTAAAAACACAAAAAAAGACTAAATTCCAATCTGGACAAATAGTTCCATGCTCAGGGTACGGAGGCGGGCATCCCCAGGTGAACGACGGGTGGTCGTGTTCATCCTTAACTCACGCCTCACTGTCTGGCTCACTTCGGCCCTAAAATCAAAGTGCTGGGTTAATGGCTACATACAGTTAGCTCGTGAGCAAGCACTCCAATGCTGCTTTCCTAACTCATGGGGTGAGAAGTTCAAGTGACTATTTTTTCAGTATTTTTGGATCACCTGGAAGTCAGCTTCACTAAAACAATGCAGGAAAGACAGACAGATGGCTGTTTGCTTTTTTTTTTTGGGGGGGGGCCTTTTTATCCTAGGTGTCCCCGGATTCTCTAAGTGCAGTCCCACCCAGGTGAGAGGCACTGCGCTCCGAGAACCATTGCCACGCGCAGGCCAGTGCAAAATGCATGTTCATACACACTTCGGTGTCCTGAAGCGAACCTTCCTGCGAAAGAAGGAAAAGGGCTCAGCGAGGAACAGTCACTATCTCCAGACCGAGTGACTGGCTGAAAGCGGTGATGGCCCAAGCGTGTCACATCAGCTCACAATTTTCAGTTCTTGCTCCATGGCAGGGAAGCCTTTTTGGCTTTTAAGGCCTCTCTTAATCTTCCACTTAGCCTGTCTGGCTGACTTTCCCATAGGTGGGGCACTTCTGAATTTTATAGTTGGGCAGATTTTCTTCCCCCCTTTTGTGTGAGATAATGTTTGCCCTCCTTCATTTATGAAGTAATCCTCAAATCTGTCTGATCACCTTTGGAACTTATAAAAATATATCCATTCCTGGACCTTAATCAGTATTCTGAACATGCTCTTTTCTGGAGTGAATCCTATAATTAGCAAGTTTGTGATTCTCTGGATTAGATGGAGGGAGAGAGAGGGTAAGATTTATGGATTCCATCCTTCTCATTTTGCAAATAAAGGAAGTTTGGTCCAGAGGTTTTGGAAAATTTGACAGTGATTGCTGAAAGCTGTGAGTTCACACTGGTTTCTGGATACCAGTTCTGGCCTTTTCCTTCTCTTGTCCGTAGGCACACCACATCCGCTGCCATGCTTTTGCTTATTCTCGCATTCTTCTTGCTTCTCCCAGCCATTCCTTCCACATTTACACAATGTCTACTAATTACCTATTTTCCTTAAAAAAAAAAAAAAAAACACCAAAAACCTATCCCCAGATTACTCAGTTCGTAAGTGCAACTCAAGACTTATTCTTTCTGTGAAACCTCCAATGATCACAGTGTGCATTCACCATCAAGAAACGATATTCGTAAAACAACTAAAGTCGTGATGCAGCAGAGACCTTGGGAGGCAAGTTAGCTCTCCTCGTGGAGCTCCCACTCTAACGGAGATGACAGACTCTGAACAGCAATCTCAAGGACGATGAATCTCACTGAAGGGTATGTTATAAATACCACACAGTTTAGCTCTACAGGTTTCCTGATTGTATATGAGTTTTGTTTCCTAACTGCAACTTTATTGATGACTTTGGAGGCAGGGACTAGGTCACTTACTTGTCTGGTCTTTATGTGCAGGATTCATACTATGGGCTCATGGTAGTGGGGACTTAATAAATATTTATTGACTGATTTATTTATCAGTGCAGGCATGGTTGTGTCCACCACCTGTCTAAGAACTTTTGGCAACACTTTCTTTGACTTGGGGGTTGCTACAAAAAGTGTGACTTTGGCGGCGGGATGAATCAAGCAGAACTAGATTTGAATCTAGATTCTGCCAGTTTCTGGCTGTTTGATCAGAGACACAGAGTGAGCCTGTCTAAGTCTCAGTTACCGTCTCTGTAAAAGAGGGATATTATATACCTACATGGTTCTAAATATTAAAATGTCTGGAACTTGGCCTATAGCAGAGTAGATTTTCAACCTGTGTTGGTGCCTTTCTTTTCAGGAATTGAAGCTTGTTAATAAATTTATGTAGGGCAGACAGATTTCTGATTCAATAAAATGGTGGGCAGACAGCTATGCTTGAGGAAGCCAGGTTTAATGAACATCTGTTACTTTTTCTTTTTGAATGCCCAACGTATCTCCTCTCTCCTTTTGGTAAGAGCACTCTACACATTGGGGAACTACCTCCTATATTTTAAGGAGATTGTAGGTAAGGCTATCATTTCTGTGGCCCCACCTCCCTACTCCTGGGTGGGTACCTGTATGACCCAAGCAGAGCAATTTGAATCTGGGGGATGGTCATGGGCCCTGGAGTGGAAGGTCTTTTCCTCTGCCTTCATGAGCTCTAAGGAAAAGGAATTTGGGAGTTCAGGAGGCTTGCCATTTTGCCTTGGGGAGAAAGTTCGCCAGTCACTGAACATTAGCATTAGCAAGGAGAGAAGCAAAATTCTAGTCACCTTTTAAACACCTGGATCTAAGCCATTTCTACTCCATCACCTCCAATTGGGTGAACGAATCAGTTTTGTTTTGTAGCTTGCAGTAGTGAATGAGGATTTAGCTGTGATTATTTGCATTTAAGAATGCTCAGTAAAAACCTGAAAGCACAGGAAGCATGAACATTTAAGAATGAGCTGATGAATGCTCAAGGTCTTGTAGACCTTAAAACATAGAAAATCATATGGGTTGAAAATAAGAATGGTTCGGCTAATGGTGATTTTATTATCTGCATGCATGTATGTTAATCACTTTATCTATCATACCTAATAAAGGTGAAAACACAGCAAACCTAATTTCTGGCATGCACACACATACACACACACACACAGTTAGTTCTAGTAAGGCCACTGAGTAGGGCTCTCTGTGTTTTGTGACAAATACCATTATATTTATAAGATCATGTTCTCTGATTGCATAATGACCATCAGCATTGACTCGGCCCATTACACGTTCACATATTCTCACTGGGTCCTCATAACAACCTTCTAAGGTAGATATTATTCTTATCCCAAGTTTAAGGGTAAGAAATGCCAGTGGTTTTCCTAAGGGTGACCAGCAAGTCAGTGATGGAACCAATAATCTAACCTGAGTCTTCTGACTTTAAGCTCTATACTCTTCCCCGAATCCCTTGGGAATTCTAGCCACATATAGACTTAAACTGGATAGGCCCTTGGGCTTACTATCATTTTATTGAAAAACAAATTCACATATTTCTGTAAAGAAAAGCGTAGTCTTTTTGGACGACAGTTGGAACAGAGAATAGTGATTTTTTAATGTGGACAATAGGGACAAGTATACACATATTGAACCTTCCCTTAATTATAGGTATTTCTAGTTTCTCTTAGCAACCGTTTGCTCACAGGAATATATGCTGGTGAGATGTCAGAAAAACAGCACCCTTACATGTGATAGTAAGATTAAGGCTAACGTAGATTCACTTAATATTTTGTCTGGGTGAGATGTTCTTATTTATGATTTTTGGAAGGTATCTCAATGTTAATGAGCTGTTGTGTAATGGAATATCTCATGCCAGGGTTGAAATCACTTTTTACTTCTTAGACTCTTAGATTGCAACTTCCTAAAATCAATTCTGGTAAAGTGCAGTCTGGTACGTGTCTACTTTCTGGGCTTGCTAAACGGATGATTTCCTAATTCTTTAATCTTTGATAAAAGTCCAAATTTAAAAACATTCATGTACACCACAAGAATTACTAATAAGCTTAGTTGAAGCATGCCAGGATAATTTTAGTTAACAGGTAAGTCAATATTTCTTTTACAAGTATAGTGAAATAGTGTTTACACAACTGGTGGGCTATTATGGGCTTATTTAACTTGTTTAAAAGAGTATAGAGCCCATTATTTGCCCTGCTCATTTTACATTCATGATATAATCAGGCTTATGCTGAATTTCTTAACTTCCTTTCACCAACAAAGTCTAATTAATTGAGAAGGGAGAAGGATTTAAGAATAGAGATCTACTTTCTTTCAGAATTATTTATTTTGCAAGAAAGCATTAGTTCAGCTAATTCATTACTTTGAAATAGGCTATTATATAAAATCAATTGGCTCTGTCTTTGATATTATCCAACATAAAGGAAACCTTTAAATATATCCATATGTTCACAACATGCTAAAAGAAAAGATAGTGGTATATGATATTATCAATTCTTTAGCGCATTTTGATCCTCTTGTCTTATTTCATGTATGATAATAAACATGGTTCTACTGGTACGCAACTTGCTTCCTGAGAACACTCGTCCAATCAGACTCACCTGAAAGCCATGGGTAGGTTTTCTTTTCAAACTAGAAATAAAATTAATGAAACAAAAAGGAGGAAAATACTTGAAATTAAATGAGCTTTCTTCTTATTCACATGCTTTATTTCATTCTGCCAATTATTTCCTTTGTATCCAGACAAACCCTTCCATATGCCCAGTGTGATGGACCTTTTTCTGGTCTCTTTAGAATTACACTTTTAGAATTTTTAACCTTCTCCTATGTCCACATGCTCACATTTAAATGTCAGGGCTTAGAGCATGCTCCTTGCTCCAAAACGATGAGGGGCTAACAGGTTTCTGTTTGCAGAGCTGCTTCTCCTAGGCCTGTCTCTAGAGTATATACAGAACCACAATCCCTCATCTGCAATTCAGAAATCCTTAGAGCTCTGAAAAGGGAAAGGTTTTTTTGAAACAAATTTGGTGGTGCAATCAGAACTGAACAGATGTGAGTCTGTTTATAGTCTTTCTCTCACTTCATGTTAATATTCACTCAGTTTGCTGCAGAAATGTTGATGTGTTTGATTGTAGGGTGCTTCCCCAGACTCCCATGAGGTTTTTATATAATATACAGGATAGCATTCTCACTATGTTCTATTTGTAAAATTCTCCAAAATTCTGCGTTCTGCAATATCTGTGACCCTAGTGTTTTGGCAAAGGGATTATGGATCTGTAAAATCAACAAACCTTGGAATATTTATCTCATAAACAATATTTGGAAGAAAAAGAAAAAAGTGGAGCATTAGAACTCATTGGATGAGGAAAGTGTGGAAGTACCATCGAGAGCAAAACCCAGAGAGAGAGCAGAAAGGAAGTGGTCTGCTCAGGTGAGGGAGTGGCCATTGCTGGACATGTTCCCTTTTGCAGAGTCCAGGGCAGAACTTCCTGTCTCTTACTCTGGGTATATACTGGGGGTGACAAAAAAATGTATACATATAACTCGTATTCATCTTTTGTTATCGGTATACATTGAGTGTTACAATTTTAATATGGTTTCTTCCTTTCTTAAAATGTGCATACATTTTTTTGGCACCCTCTGTATTTGTAAAATGGCTAGTAGAAAACATTCTGCGTTAGGAGTTAGCTCTCACAAACACTAGAGAATAAATAACAATTGATAAGCATATTTCAGAAAAGAACAAACAGAGTTAATGAGCAGAAATAGTAAAAATAAGGAGAAGGAATTGCACAGCTCACCTAGAAGAACAAATTTATGGATTTTATTTCATGGACATACAGGATTTGTAAAGTAAAATAAACAAATAAAGAACACACTATTTACCAAAATGCTTTATTTTGATAAGTCTGGTATATTTTACTTGAGTATGCATAGTAGCATTTCACTGCAATTACAATCTCATAAAGCAGGGCAAAATATATTGCACAAACATTGTGCCTCAAGTCAATGAGTCATAATAAAACATTGTCCAGATTGCTGCAATTAAAATTTACAGAAACCTTTTGTTGAGTGTTGTTAGGTTTGTGGATTAATAAAATAAGCCTGTTTGTTTTAGTTTTTCTTTAATAAGGACCAACATTTTGATTTTAAGTTTCATAGATTTTTATTTTCTTTTGCATAGATTTGAGATTGATACTTGGCAGAAATAAATCTAATTGGCAGCTTCAAAAAAATACATGCTAAACACATTTTCTAATAGGCAAACCCCTTCATTTCCTTACCAACCTCCACTCTTCTTTTTTCATATTTTCTTTGTTTTTCCCACTCCTATTTTCTTCCTGACTTCCCATCCGGATTGCTGGGAGTGGGTTAAGTAGCATGAGGGTTATTGGCTGGTCACCTGTGAGAAGCACAGCATGGCATAGTATACTATAGTCTTGGGTCCTCTCAGACCAGAGTTCAAATCTCGCTCTGTCATTTACAAGCTGTGGGACTTGGAGCACCTCATCTCTGAGGCCCAGTTTCTTCATTTGCAAGGTGAGATAATTGTACCAAGTTTACAGAATGAGAGCTAATATGTTTCAGGGTTTTTGCAGTAAGTGCATTTTGTTTTGTAGCAATAAGGGGAGTTTCCGTTTTTTTAAAAATATTTTTTTCCCCTTTAAAAGTCTATTCAACTTCATAGGGATAGGGGAACTGAACCAGGCAATGTTTCACTTGTTTTTGTTTGCTAGTGGCATGGGTACTTTGAACATTTACTGTGGTTTCACATGAAAGTAGAATGTGTCATGAAATTTTGAGATCATCTTAGTTGTGAACATTTGCTAGTAAGAGTCTGAGTTACATGTGGCAGGCCTCAGTTTCCAGTTTTAGTAAAGTCTTAATTCTCAGTTTTAATTAGAATGTATTTATTCATTGACAATGTAGTGACAAATACATATTGTTACCAGCGTGAACCCGGTCCGAGTGCCCAGTAGTTACCAGTCAAAAGACAACTCTGAGATGATTTTATGAGAAGGAACTATATTGCTAGCCAGCAAGCGAGGACACATACCTTTATTAGGGGAAATCATAAGTAAACATCGAGATAGACTTCCTCATTGCATGTTTATGTGGGGACATTCCAGCACACATGAAATCAGAAAACATGGCTATATGTACATGAAATGTTCAAAAATGGTGGAAAATCTCCTCCTCCCACCTGGTATACTAGGTAGATGGTTATTATTTAACTACAAAAAATTGTTACCATTTTTGAGCCCTTATTTTTGCCAGGTGTTGTGCTAAGTCACTTAAACACATTTAAAAAAAAATTATTCCTCTCAACAACCCAATTAGGGTATATATAATCATCTTCTTTTTCACAAATAAGAAAAACGAGGCTCAGAGAAATTAAGTAACTTTTCCGAAGTCCACTTTTCCACTTATTGGCAGGGTTGACCTTGAATATGAATATCAAAGCCTGCGTTTAAGTTCTTAAAGAGGCTTTGAAAATAAGGTAGTAAATTTAAGTTGGGACATGTTGAGTTTGCAGTTGAGAAGTTTCCAACCTCATGAAGGGTGCTGTCTATAACATGTACCTTTGTAGCTTCAAATCTTTCTTGATGTAGATTCTTTGATTTGAGCCAACAAATTCATGATCATATGCTCAACGCAGTGGCCTCTCTGGGTTCCTCTCTCCCAATGGGAGACCAGATACACGGCTCTATCAACCCCACAAGCAGGAGCTGTGTCAGTGTCCTACTCAACTATCAGAGCAAATATTTTTGGAAAGTGATTTCTAAGCTTCTTTATTCTTCTTGAGCGTTTTTCAGTCATATGGCTGAAATTTGGTGCATTTTGAAGACATACATGTCTCTTCCCACTTTTCTTTCTTTTTTTTTTCTTGATGGTACTGAGCTTCATATATTACCTTAGGAGATTTAAAAAATGTTTCTTTTTATAAACTTTTTTTCTTAATACTTTTTGTATCATTAGCCCATATCGTTTCTGAAGGAATTCTATAAATGTTTGTTTTATGAGTCAGTTACAAGAGGAATACAAGCCAATTGTAGAAACATTGGAAAATAAGCATAGAACGAAACAAAAATCACACACAAAGCCACCACTTGAAGATAGAAGCGGTTAACATGTTATCTAATTCCTTTCAGTCTTTTTAGTGTGCCTATATTTTTACCTAATTGTGATAATTTTCCACTTATAATGAGAAAAATATTATCCCTCATCATTAAACATCTTTATAAATCCCAGTTTTGATGTTTTCATGATAGTTTATTCCACCCATCCTACAGATGAGGAAACTGAGTGTCAGAGAACTTAACAAACTTCCCTAAAGTTTGACTCTGTCCTATACACTATCTGACCTTTCAATCTGGCAAAGAATATTCAAAGTTTAGATAAACAACCATATAAGAGTGTAGCATACGGGGAATTCTGTAGGGGAAGTTCAAAAGGCTATAGGAGTTTGGAGGCATGGAGGGTTTTACGGAACAGGTTGCATCTGAGATGGGTTTTAAAGGATGGGAAACAATTTGATATTGGAGAAAGACATTTAAGAGCAGGGTAAAGTCTGAGCAAAGGGATGATGGCAGAAAAACTGAGAACCTATTTAGGAAATTGTGATTAATTCAATTTGGTAGGCTTTTGGGCTTTTAAGAAGTTCTGGTGAGGGATAAAGCTATAAAATTGAAGGTCAGGACAAGATTGAATTAAAGTTTAGATGCTTTGTAGATGGATGAGGGGGAAAGGCACTGAACCTTAGGAAGCTCACTCTGGAAGCAGGGTGAGGGGCTGATTGAAGGGAAAAGGTAACAGAAAGACCACGGATTCAGTGTATACTTACTGAGCATTATTATGTGCTGGATGTACCAGCTGGACTACAATAGTTTCAAGTCTGATTGGTTGGGAGAAAGATGGTACTATGAATGAGAGATTTGGGGAGGAAGAGTTCAGATTTGGATGTGTTGAGTTTGAGTGGCCAAGGACTCAGGTGAGTCTTCAGGCTGGTGCTTCAGAGAGAGGGCAGGGATAGATGTCCTTACATTTGGGCATTTGGTTGATGAGGTGGTCATGGTCGATATTGATATTGAAAGGTGATGGACATAGGTGTGAGAATTGATGAGATTGTGGAGGAACAGACAGTAGAGAAATATCTTACATTTTTGGAGCACTAACTACTAATCAAGTACTGTTCTAAGCATTGTACAGGTATTACTTCACTTAATCCTCACAACAACCCCATAAGATAGTACAATTAACACGTCCAGTTTATAGATACCCCCATTTTATAGATGAAGAAACTGAGGTCCAAGCTCACACAGCTAGAAAATGTTAGATCTGGGATTTAGTCTCAAGCAAGCTGACTCCTGTTAGGCCCTACTTTATGCTGCTTTTCAGACAGAAGAGAAGAAGAGAGAAGACAAATTGGAGAAATATCAACACTTAGAGGAGAAATCAGGAAGAGGAGTTAGCAGAGACCAAAATGAAATACAAAAGAGCATTGGAAAGAAGCCTAGAAAGGCTGTGGCCAGAAGAATGGGGAGGCACAGTATCAAATACTCCAGGCATTTTGTGTCCGTTGAAAGGAAATCGTTGTTAGTATGAAGCAGGTGTCAGTGGAAACTAAGGCTGCAGCTACATAGTTTGAAACAAGGTTTTCTTTAGCTACTTAGGAAGAATATTCAGAAGATATGGTTATTAAGCAACTAGTACCTGATTTGTTGATAGTCTTTTGTATCTACATTTAAATATTCTTAGTTTTTTAACACCAAGATTAATTACTAATCAATGGAAATTTGATATAAGCACACCCTCTAATATTTTAAAATAGCTGGGGGACTAATTCATTCGAGGGAGACAAAAGTCTGATCCACATGCTTTTTGCTGAAAAGAATATGTTTACTAACTTGGAGTGTGAACAAAAAAGAAAACTACAACTGGAATTGGGTTTAACAAAGCTGTGTCAAATTAAGCACATGTCGCTGTTTTAGTGAGAAGGGTACCGTTGCACCCAGCTTTGAGAACGTTAGACTTTGTTTTAAAACAAGCAAAAATAATAGGTGTAGTCCAGAGTATTTTTAGGGCAATAACATTACTGTGTATGATATTATAAAAAAAAATTAAGCACATGTCTAAAGGAATAGCTGCAAATGTCTTACAATTATTATTTTAGTGGTTTATTAAATGAATTTGTAATTCCAAAATTACTTCCCTCCCAACTATCCTCTTAAGGCAAGTCAATGAGAATTTACTGACCACTATTATAGATGTAAGCTGTGCTAGGCACAGAGGGTTATAAAAGGGACATTTACTTATTTGTTGAATAAATATTTATTGAGAACTTACTCTGGGCTTGGTGAAAAAAATGGAAATGGTTCCTGACCTCCTGGAGCTTCTGGTCTATTGGGAGTGGCAGACACTGATTGAAAACAGACACACACAAATATATTTATATTTTTACAAACTTATCTGAGTGCCATGAATGATCTTTTCAGGCAACAAAATTTACCACTGAGAGAATAAAATAAAATTGCATGCAAACTTAAAATGGCTTTTTATACCATGAATGTGTTTAGCAATCCCTCTTTTCATATATATAGTAAAAACTATTCCAGACACTAATAAATTATTATCCTTTTTAATTAGTGGGAGTACAGTTTTACTTTTCATCTGCCTTTTTTCTTTAGGCCTCTCTCTCTCTCTCTCTCTCTCTCTCTCTCTCTCTCCCTCTCTCTCATTTTTCCTTTGCTTGTAAAGCTGTATAATTGTGGTGGTGGTTTGCTGATTGCAGCTTTATTCTAGTGGCAAGTGGACAAAAAAAAAAAAAAAGCAGGAATGAATCATATTAAAAAAATGAGGCTTTAACACCTCAATTTTAAGGCTGATTTGAGTGTTGTAAATGGTGTGTGCAATCTCCATCGTGGGGATAGGTGGGTATATTAAGTAGCTAAGCTTCCTTTTGAAGCTTATTAAATTGAAGTATTTTAAGTTCAAGATCAATGTTTTCTACAGTGTTAAAAATCGGAGTGACTATTCCAGTGCCAAGTCACTGTGGACAGTTAAATTATTAATCAACACTAACGTTGACTTCTAATGTTGGTTTGTCTACATATGAGATGTCAGAAGAGGTTGTAGTTTTCCATGAAATTGAAAACGTTTGACAACTTGCTATTTATTTCATTTCCAAATACTTTTCAACCTTCACACTGAGAGCCCGTACTCGTAGCCCAGGACACAACATGTGGCAAAAATCTGGCAAGTCTTTTTCAGAGGAAAAGGTGTATTAGTTACAAAGAAAGAAAGAGTGAATATCACAGACTTTGGAAATGGAGAAAAATTCAAAAGGAGAGACCATGTTGAAAAGAAAAATAAATAACAGTTTATTCTAAGGTGTAAATGGGAAATATATATAATTTCTAAAATTGATTTTTCTTTACGAACTGTTTATAGACAACTTTTTTCACTAAAAACAATTTGAAATGTAAAATTTTTGTTTATTTTATATGATGTGGGTAAGACAAAGGAAACAAAAGAGTCAAAGAAGTATATGGCAGAAGAGTATTGAAAAGAATAGTTAATTAGGTAGTAAATTTAGAATAGTAAAGGAAAACATTTATTCTAATAATAATATTTAGTTACTATCTCTGTCTAGTAGAACATAGTTCTTATGCCAATTTACTGACCAGAGCTTTACTGACTTTTTGTAAGAATCAGAATTTCTTGAGGTACTAGAGGAGAGTAAAAATAAAAACCAAACACTAAAAAGCAAAAAATGTGGTTAATAAAAAAATTTTGATGGAATTTCCTATGCTCTCTAATTTATTTCCTTATGAGCTATTTTACCCAGGTTGTATGTTCTAGGATGAAGAAATGGATTGTTTTCATTCTATTGAACACTCTTATGAAAGAATAGGAGGGGTTCCCTGATTTCTAATTTATTTATTATTTTTTCTTTATTTCTAATTTAAATTCTTATATGCATAAACTGTAATTCCAAAACAGTGCCGCTTTGCATAATGCATATAACACATGTCCCCCAAAAGAAGCAAGAATGGAAATCCTCGAAAGAAAAAGAGTAGCATATTACTGGTTTAAATTTTAGTTTGATGTATAAACTAAACTTAGTGAGGCACTATAAAAGGAATGTGTTTGCCTAGTGGATTATATATAG
Organism: Rhinolophus hipposideros; assembly: GCF_964194185.1. Classification (NCBI taxonomy): domain Eukaryota; kingdom Metazoa; phylum Chordata; class Mammalia; order Chiroptera; family Rhinolophidae; genus Rhinolophus; species Rhinolophus hipposideros. The sequence continues at coordinate 67,444,058 of NC_138055.1, read as the reverse complement.
TTATGTATGTGTATGTATATATATGCACACAGAAAAGTATTGGATGCTAGGGGAACAACCATTATGTGTGCTATAATAGATTTTGTTTCATAAGCAAGTTTTTAAAATTTTAAAATTGATCGACTTAAATGCCAAAAGCCTTAAGGCTTTAATTATATTTAGGAGGTTAATTAACATCTATTTTTGGCCTCAGAAAACTATCCCTTCATCATTTTCACTTACTCAACAAATAGTTATTGAGTGCCTGCTAGGGCCAGATGCTGTTCTTGGTTCTGGAGACACGGCAAGCAAACAAAGCTGACAAAAATCCTTTCCCTTTACATTCCAGAGACAGTTTACATTCTAGAGAAGCAGACAAGTAACAAATAGATAACTGAAATATAGAGAATGTCATGTGATAATTAGCTCAAATAAAGCAAAGATGGGGAGGTAAGGAGCGTGAGGGCAGGAAGGGTGAATGCAGTTTTGAGTAGAGTGGCCCAGGGAGGGTTCACTCAGAGGTGACATTGGAGTGAAGACTAAAGAAAGTAGGAGAGAACGCCATGCAGGCATCTGAGGAGAGGAGCTTTCCAGGCAGGAGAAATAGCAAATGCAGAGGCCCCTGAGTGGGCAGGAGCAGGCCTGCCATGTTTGAGGGTCAGCAAGGAGGCCAGGGCAGCTAGAGGGCACTGAGGAGGGAAAGAGGATCTCAAGATGGTCATTGTAAGGACTTCAGATTTCACTCCGAGTGAAATGGGGAGTCACTGGAGGGTTTGAGCAGAGGAGACATTTGGACTAATTTTCATTTAAGAGAATGACTCTGTTTGCTAGATGGGGAAGAGATGAATTCTGAAGTGGGCTAAGAGAAAAAGCTATTATAATCTAAGTGATGGTTTGGCCAGAGTGGTAGAAGTGAAAGGGACGGCAAGTGGCTGGATTAAGGGTTGGATTCTGGACATGTTCTGAAAATAGAGCTGACAGAATTTGCTGAAGGATTAGATGTGGAGTTTGTGAGAAGGAGGGAGGGAGGAATCAAGGACAAATTCAAGGTTTTTGACCTGAGTAACTGGAAGGATTGAAGTTGCATTAATTTAAATGGGAAGACTATAGGACAAAAAAGCTTTGGGGGGAAAGAAAAAAAGGTTGGAATTGGACATATTAAATTTGAGAGCATATTATATGTCTGAATAGTTAAATAAATAAATCTGGTGCTCAGAAGAGAACTCCAGGCTGGAAATTTAAATGTGATCATTGTCAGAATATAGGAGTTATCAAAAGCTGTAAGACTTTTTGAGATCATGAAGGGAGTCAGTGCAGACAGAAAAGAGAAAAACAACCCAAGAACTGAGCCCGAAATACTCTGGAGACTACCCTATAAAAAGTCAACTGCAGAGGATGGGGTACTGAAACATTTTCAGCAAAGATTAGGAAGAAGTGGCCAGCAAGGGAGGAGGAAAATCAGGAAAGAGTGATGTTCTGGAAGCCATGGGAAGAAAATATTTCAAGTGGGAATGAATGATCACCAGTAAAATATGCTCTTAATAGACTTAAGATGAAGAGGGAGAATGGTCTATTGGGTTTAGCATTGTTCAGGTCATAGTTAACCTTAACAAGAACGATTTTGATGGAGTGATGGGAACAGAGTGTACTCGGAGTGGATTCAATGAATCTATTTGAAATAGAAAGAATCTAATCTATTTGAAAATATCTGAGATAAAACACTCAAAATTATTCTCAATGCAGACTTAAAACATACTTTCAGATACTGAGATTAAAACAACTGACATGCATTCAGCACCTGCTTGTGCCAGGCACTTTGTAAAAATGTTTTACGTGCCCGATTTTATCTGACTTTCATAATAAATCTATGTATTAGGTGCTATTATCTCCATTTTATAAATGAGGAAATTGAAGTTTGCAAAGTTTAAGGAGCTTTTCTAAAATCATGTAACAAGTAAGGGCTAAAGCTGAGGTGTGGGAAACATTTCATAATACTCTTAAGCTGAGCAATTATATTGTTTCCAAGGTATAGCTTTTGCTTTTGGATGTTAATAGTCTCATTCTTGAGAAACTAACTATCATTCTTTCATTTTGTTCATTCCGTTTGTGTCATGTGCCTTCAGTTTTCCAATATCTAGTATTCATTTTTACAATTTTGAAAATTTATAACCAGTTCCTTTGATAATTATTTGCTCTTTTGTTGATGTAGAGAATTAATTACCTAAAATGATTCAATTCATTGAATAGATTAACGCGGTTAATCATCTTAAAATATTCTTAAAGAGAATGTAATTTTCTAGAATAATTTCTATCTTTTTTAAACAAGTTTACTTTGAGGAACTTGATTAAATTTTTGGAAGTACATTCTTAAACTAATGATATGGGAAGCACTGAGCATTGAACATGTTCCTTTCATGTTCACAACCTCTCTGTGAGGGGAATATTATTGTCATCTACATTTTACACGCAGGGAATGGGAGTTTGGAGAAGTTGAGTAAAGTCACAGAGCTTGTAAGTGGTGGAGTAAAGATTGACCCTGCATCCTCTGAAATTACATTCCATGCTCTTTCCACTACAACATGCATATAAATTTAGTTAATTCCAAAGCTTAGCTTGAAATATTATATCTTTCCTCATCTGTGTAAAATTGATTACTCTCATTTGATGTACCATTGTAACTCTAACAGCTGGTGCAACAGGGGTCTGCAATTTTAGGAAGCACGTATACATTTTTTAATTAGACATGTTTTCTATGGGAAACATGTCAGCGGGTTGATTCTCCGCCCTCCCTCCCCCCTCCCCTATTAAGACTGGCTCTACATAAGCCCAGAGAGGAAAAAGCAGCATTACTGTTTGCTTGGCTATGGTTTTTATAGTTGTTGTTCTTTTTGAGGATGTAGCTAGGGTGGTTGTTGGTAGAGAACTGGAATGAACACAGATTCTGGAGGCTGCCATGAAATGGGCCCAGAGAGTGTGTCATTGTCATGTAACTGAGAAGCTGAGAGGTGGAAGTAGATCCATGCGGGTTTGTTTTAAAGAGATGAATATTCATATCAGGTTTTCAGTGTGTTTGGTAGGGATAAGTAAGGATAAAACTCACTATCCTTTATTTTCTCTGAAGAAATATTCTTTTTCTGAAGACATTCTTTTCTGAAGATACATACTCGTTTTCTGCCCTCATAGGATGGATGCCTGCTTGGGAGTAGAGAATGGGTAAAGCTATTATTTGAGCTCCCTCTGCTGGTGGTGAACGATGTTTTTAGCAGAAGACAGAAGAAGAGAGTACATGTATTGCTGAAAAGACAGGAATGAAATAAACACCTCCATTGCTGCTGCACTCCCTTTGGGGAAAGGTAGAAAGTACACATGCTCTTTTGTTATCATTTTCTAACAGCCATATTGAGGTATAGTTTACATGCCATACAGTTTGCCTGTTTAAAGTTTGCAATTCAATAGTTTTCAGTATATTTATGGAGTTGCACAACCAGTGCCATAATCTAATTTCAGGACATTTTCATCACCCTACCCCAAAATCTTCCATCTATCAGCTATCACTCCTGATTCTGCTCTCCCTGGCCCCTAACCCCTGGCAACCACTAATCTTCTTCTTGTCTCTATAGATTTACTTATTTTGGACATTTAGTATAAATGGGATCATGCAATAAATATATGGTCAATATGTGACTGCCTTATTTCATTTACATTCTGTTTTTGAGTGTTACCCATATTGTAACATATGCCAATATTTCATGGCTTTTTATTGTTGAATGCTTTTTCCCATTTTTTTAATAGACTCAACACATCTCGTTTATTCATTAGTTGATGGACATTTGGGTTGTTGTTTCTCCTTTTTTGGCATTCTGAATAATGACGCTATGACCATTAGTGTATCAGTTTTTATATGTTCATGTGTTTTCAGTTCTCTTGAGTATATACTTCAGAGTGGAATTGCTACGTCATAGCTACGTTTAACATTTTAAGGAACTGCCAAATTGTTTTCCTAAGTGGGTGTACCATTTTACATTTTACCACACTTGTTCTTTTGGATAGACTTAAAAAGTAGTACTTTAGAGAAAGAGAACTTAAATTTAATAAATGTCCTTCTCACTTATTCTTCTATTTTACTTAAGTACTTTTACATTGCTTCCATTTGCTTTTATTGTTGCTCAGTCTATCACCTGTTCTTCCGTACTACTGTGAAATCACTCTACTTGTCACCCATTAAAGATGGATGATGAGATGATGTCCAAGCTCCCACTCAGTTCAAAAAATATTGGGTCAGAGTGAAAAACCAAAGTACTGTCTTGATCTCCAGCTTCCTCAATGTGATATTGCTGTAAAATTCTGTTTGGCGAAGTATACCACTGTGGCTTGGAGCGCTGACTCTGGAGTCAGACTATCTGGGTTTAGATACTTGGTTTACTACTTTTCGTTGCATAACCTTCGGCAAGGACTTAATTTTTTAAGTCTCATGTATAAAGTGGGAATAATAATAGTAATAATCTATTGTGATTGTTATGCAGACTAAATGAGAAGAAGTAATTCACACAGTTCTACGTACATACACCAGGACCTTCAAGTAAATATGGGACATTACTATGAGTCCATATTATAGTAGAGGTTGGTGCAAAAGTAATTGCAGTTTAAAAGTTTAAAAATAGTTGCAAAAACCACAATTACTTTTGCACCAACCTAATAGCTCTCCGAACCTGGTAGTGGAACTGGGCTGTAGGTATAGAGAGAGCTCCTGGAAGAGGATGGGTCTTTTATTAAATAGGGCCTCCTTTATAAGGCAGGAAGTAGAAAAGAATAGACAATCAAGATGGCTGCTATTGTACAGATATCTACATAGGCAGAATCTTCAATCTATATCTCCACCTTCAGAAGCAAAGTGGTCGAACTTGGCAAACATTTTGTGGCATTAAAAGGCTGAAAAATAGAATCAAATAAAGATTTTGAACTTCTTATTCATTTAACTCCCCTAAAACTTTCTGGGGCCCATTTAACCTATTTAAAATCTTATAAAAGCCATGGGACCTGTCTAAATAAAATGTTCATATGTGTATATGCCAAAACTTTGCATAAACTTTCAGGGTCATGTACTGATGTATTGAAGGCCATAGGAGTCCATGTTAATAAGTGCTACATTAGACATGAAGGATTATTTATTTATGCAGTCTCCCTTTAGGCATTCTGAAATTCTTTGTTTTTACTTTTAAAAGTTTTTTTCTCTTATTCTTCTCAGAAAACTTAGAAAAATGCACATTAATCACTGTGCTTGAACCATTAACATGGTCAATTCATTCTCCCCCCACCTCATAGTTTTAAAAATGATTATACTCATGGAATTTAGGGAAATATAGCATGAGTCTTAAGTTCTTGGCACAACACAGACAAAAAGAAATGATACTCAAAGAACAATGCATGGTTTCCAAGTACGTGAAGATTTTTGAGCTCATCGGTGAGGATGCTAAGCTGTATTTATGCAAGCCTTGAGCGTTTTGTACATGAAGATAGGAGGGTAGAATGGAGAACATGATGGCCTTTCCCATTGTGGAATGGATTCAACACTGAGGGGAGGACTATGGCCCCTTCTGAGGTTTTCAGAAGCTTGTTATCTGTGAATAGTCCAAAATCTTCCAGAATTTGGAGCTCTGACAGATTCTCTGAGACAATGAAGACAGAGGAGATAGAGAGCACCTATTGCTTTGAAGTTCATTCCTTGTTAGCTGAGGAGTTCCTACTTTATCTCTTGAACTTACAATGTAGCACTGAGATCAGATAATGGACAAAGGCACTGTTTAATTTTTACATAGATGTTCACAGATGAGGACAATACCTCCAGATTTCCCCTCTGCTCCAGCCGTCTCTCTGACTACCATGAGATTACCTGCTTAAGTCTTCTCTGTTTGCTTTCTACCTCCCCACGTTCCCAGCCCTGTTTGTGTGATACGAGACCTGCTGTTCCTATCTCTACCTGGGAGCTCTGGTTGGAGTCACTGTCTAGTGTTGTTCTCCAGAGATGTGGCCAACGTTTAGCTCTTCACTCTTTTACCCATAAATTTAAAATGAAACTCTGAATTCCAAATCAAGAAGCTGAATCTCCAATATGGGAGCTGACTGAAAAAGTTGTATAGTCATTTATAAATGGGAAGTTTTTTTATGGCTAAATATGTTAAATATACTCTCAAGAAATTGAAAGTTATAAACTGCAACTCTAATCTGCTACTGTGGATAAGATCATAACCAAAGATTTTATTTTATTTTTTCATGAGGGAATCTTTGGACTTGTAATGCAAGAGGCATTTCAAAGTTTGGATCACCCTTAAAAGGAAGATGCCAAGTATGTTAAATTCTGCCCTTAGTTTTCAATGTGGAGGAACAAATCCCAGATTAAATGAACTAATGCAATTCTTCAGAGCTCTGAAGTATATTTGCAATTAAGACACTGTACTTGCTTGTGCACTGGCTGATTCTTTCTCCTGGAAAGCTTTGTTTCTCTGTGAAACCGAAAATCCTGCCATTGATTTACTCACAAAACCCTGTTGATTTAAACAGGACTCCCAGAGGTGGAACAACAGCAAAACCGAGAGACTCAATTTACTGAGCTTGGGTTACAGGAAACATATTTAATAGCAGACAGTTCCTGTTTTCATTGTTTTCCATCTAAGTTCCTACAAAATCTGATTGTCTCTAAATAGACGCTGCTGCCATTGGGACAAGGTTCAGTTTCACATCCCTAAAGAAATAAAGAGTTTTGTAAAAATCCACTCTACCTTGGCCTCACATATAATGAGCCTAAGTCAAGCCAAAAGGATCAAGATGGATATCATGCTAAAACAGTGATAGAATAACACCACCGAAGATGTGAGACACATACTTTTTTTCAGACTCTTTAATGTAGCCCTCAATAACCAGGGAATAGTTAATTGCTGGTGGATGGAAGTTAAAAGGGATTTTGTTTAAGAGCAATCTCATTTTGTCTGTTTTGGAAGCACAATACAGGTTGGTCTTAAAGATTTCTGAGGAAAGAAAGGAGGGGAAGTAGTTTGAGAAAACTGTCACCTACGATTGAACTCATTGTTTGAAAGGATCCTGGGTTTGGCAGGATTCCTGGAGTTTTGCCTTGAAAGAGATGAACTCTGACCAAACAGTAATAACGCTAATGCTAATGCTAATAATAATGATGATGGCTAATATTTAAAGAGTCCATAGTATGTGTTACAGGTCCTACCTACACTGTACATCTTCTCTGTACAGTGATCTCTCTATATGATCTCCATATGATCTCATTTAATGTAATAGTTCACAATGTTTAGATTGATGGATGGCTGCATAGTGTGATGGTTAAGGGAAGGTACAAGGTTTTAGGTCCCCCCCCCCCCCCCGCCACTAATTAAGTGACTCAAGTAAGTTACCTCTACATCTTGGTTTCTTAATCTGTAAGATGGCACAATAAGGCTTCATCAGTTTTTTTGAGGATTAGATAATACAGGCCAGTAGCGGAGACAGACAAACCAGTCTACAATTCGAATACAGTGAGATGTGGATGGAGAGCGCTGGGAACAGCTCTCTGGAGGATTTTCTGCGCTCCCAGCACTTTGGGGATTAAGCGTTTTGGAGGAGCTGCCCTGTAAGTGGAGGTCTCGGGTATGGACGGGAACAAGTCAGGAGGAAGTAAGGGGAGGGTTGCTCAGTTGAACGATCAGCATGTTCTTGGGGAATTGCGTGTTACTGCACATCTGCGAAGGCAGGGAGGGGGAATATTGAGAGACAAGCTGGAGAAGTAAGCAAGTCCGGTTCCTAAATGGCGTTGGATGGCATCTGAGGAAATCTGAACTTTCTCCTGAGGTCAGAGGGGAGCCATTGAAGAGTTTTAAGTAGGAGAGTGACATAATTAGATTTGCTTTTTGTGACATTCACTCTCTGAGATTAAAGATACTGTCTGTGAACAAGAGACCTTTTCTTGACCTCACGTTTGAGCAAATCCATGACCTTGACCTCTTTGGTTTGGGAACTGTCATCAAGTGAGCTAACAGGTATTTGACTCCTGCTACTCTGATTTCTCTTATAGCCTCTTATTGCTCTGAATTGTTTCCTTATCAGAGATAAGTGGGGTGGCTCAGAGGGTGCAAAGGAGCATCTCTGTTCACGGATGGCCCATGGTGTGGGCTACACGAATACATTTTTGTCTTGAGCTGCCTGTTGTTTGTTTGTAGATTATACACTTAATATATTCAACACAGCTGAAATGAAATCTTAGGTTGCCTTTCAGTTGCTTTTTTCTGGATTGCAACCATTTACTGAGAATTGGTGAAGCAAAGCAATCATCTTCCAATGTTAATCTAAGCAAAACAATAGTAAGAAGCATTTGTAGACATCCTGTTTCTTTTTACCCCCAGCCTGGCTTCTTGTTATTTGAGCAAAACACACAATGAAATCCAATTGCATAAGCTATTATTATTTTTTTTAGGAGGGAGGGTGATTGGTGCTTCTGCTCACTTTGAATAGGAAATTGACTCTTTTATGATCACAATCTTATATTCCCTGAAGAGTCCAAAAAAAAAAAAAAAAGAAAAAAAGAAATCATTTTTTAAAATAAAATGAGATAATAATGTGTTTTCAGGTCATAGTTTATGAAATGGTTAGCAATCACTATTTTATAAAATATTTATCAGAGTATCAACACCTATCTGCATAGTTACAGATTAAAGTTAGATGTGAGGAAAAATAAAAAGTCACATCGGACTGTTTGTATTTCTGGTGAAGCAGGCATTTAACATATTGAAATCAGGTGAATGCTTATTACAGCACCATGTGTTCCAGTCTTCTGGTATGATTATAAAATTGTTAATGTATCCACAAATAATAATATGTGTAGTATCCATAAAGTAAATAATTATAGTTTAATTTTAAGAGAAAAAATTAAATGTGAAAGGATTGTGATAAAACTTTCATTGGCAAATTTTAGAATTTTTTAAGAAAGAAAAATATGTATAATGGAAATCAAATATATTTGCTTTGCGTTGTTCCTGAAGTGACTTAGCACTCTTGGAGCATTTTATGTTTTACTAAAGCTGTTAAATCCCATCTGGTGTTTGTAAAGTCTTTTACTATCCCCTGCTGGGACCGGCAGACATTGGTTTGCATGACTGTGTGTTCCCAAAATATTTTTAAAAAGTATCTAGTGGATTTATACCAACTGTAGCAGGATGATAGAAGACCACATTTCCATTATAATGCCTTTAGGAATGGAGACAAATGTCATCAGGTCACAAAAGATCCATCAGTTTTACACTGTGTGACATTTGGGGAAGAATGTGAATGATTAGTGGTTTTCAAAAGTTGTTTGGAATTCAACATCCTGTGTAGATATTACTTGAAAAATATTTATAGGTTCTGAGTCAGTGAGATGCAATTTATTCCTCCATGGAATTCATTCTAGAATGTGTGGAATATTTCCTTGAACCTTAGTCGTTCCAATATATTTCCTGGAAGTATCATTATTGTCAATAAACAGGTTGTTCTGCCTCCTTGAGTGATTTTTATTGTGTTATGATTGCTCTATAACTCTGGAAGTCAACAAGATCTTTGAGAGAAAAATAATTTAATTCAGCAAGAATTTATTGAAAAACTTCTTTGTTTAAGGTGCTCTGATAGGCACTGGAGAAAAAGGAAAAATTAGACATGATCCCTATCTTCAAACAACTTAGAGTTTAGGAGAAGAGTCAGATAAAAACAAGGTAAGCTAAGTTTCAAAAATGAAATATAATAAAGATGTCATCCTAACAGTGAGAAGAGAGGAATTAACTTGATTAGGGATGAAAACAAAGTACCATGGGGAAAGTAAAACAGGCTTTGAAAGATAAATACAATTTGAATTTAAAGGACATGGTAGAGGTCAGTGTATGTAAAGTAAGTAGTAAATTATAAAATTATTATATTCCAAGATAAACTCATGTAGTAAAAATAATTTGTGGATGGACACCTGAATTGTAATCTTGGCTCTGCAACTAAGAGTGTGAGTTTAGGCAATGCTCAACTAACATTTATTGAGTATTTATAATGTCTCAGGCACTGTTTTGGTGCTGGAGTTACATTGCTAAGTGTGACAGACAGTGTAGCTAATAACATTTTAGTGGGAGGACTTGGGAAGGAGAAAACACAAAAATGACCGAGAAAAAGAAAATAGCAGGTAGTAATTAGTCCTGTCATAAAATAAAACTGGGTAGTGTAATACAGAGATGAAAATAGGCTGCTTTCAGTTGTCATGAGAAAAGACTCATCTAAGAAGGTGACATTCCAGCTGAGACCTGAATGGCAATGAACTTTTCATGTGAAGATCTGTGTGAAGATATTTCCAGACAACAGCCTTAAAGTAGGAACAAGCTTAGAGTATTCCAGGAATAGAAATACGTCCTTACGGTTGTAGAGAGAGGAGAGATGAGATTGAAGTTAGAGTTCTTGCCAGATCATCCAGGATTTTGTCTACAAGGTAAAATAATTTTGATTATATTTTAAGTATGATGAATGATTGAGGTCTTCAAGCCAGTTTATTTTGTTGTTTATGTTTTACAAAGATCACTTTGGCTGCTGGGTTGACATGTGGAGTGAACACGTGTAGAAATAGGGAGATGAGTTAGGAGGCTCTTGTAGTAAGTAGTCCAGGTAAGAAATGATGTTTACCTTGACTGGCAAGGGGTAGTAGAGATAAAGATGTGTGTAAAATTCAAGGATGATACACAAGTTTGTTTTTGTTTGGTCAACTGGGAGGGAGACGGTGACATTTACTGAGATGAGGAAGACTGGGAGACAGGGAACCTTGGAGGATATCGCTAAGCCTGTTTTCCCAGTTATAAAACCTCAGTTATAATATCTCGCTTGCTGAGTAGTTGTAAGAATTAAATCAAATGAAGGAACAAGTTTCTGGTACAAGTAAGGGCTCAGTCAATAATTGCCAGTTACCTTTTTCTGTATATCAAATAACAGCTTTAAATAAACAGTTCCAAAAATACCCACCAAGAAATAGGAATAATTTATACATGTTTTTATTCCTCTAGACTTCAATATGTAGTGTTTAAAACAATTCTCATTTTATAGGTTTTACACAGAACTGATTTGGAACATGATGATCTTATGCCTTTTGTCGAATGTGATTACAGCCAGGCGATGTTCTGTTGAGGCAGTGACTCCTGGAAGGAAGTGTAAGTGGAGCCATGAGTGTTGCGTGTGAGAGTCTAATTATGGAGCCCAATAGTGTGGAGTGTGCGTTGTTTGTTGTGCACCTGCAAGGATATTTCCATCTGAAAACATGCTTGTAATGGTTGAATTGGACAATATTATAACGCTGACAGGACTCAATTTAACTCTGAATTACAGTGGGACACTCATGTTACTCTATTAGATGGTTCTGAGGCTTGGTCCTGCAATAGAATCATTTCTTCAGTGTTTTCTGTGTGCCATACACACTTACCAGCGGTTAGCTAGACAAGCTGGTCAGCACTTACATCTTGGAGGGCCACCCATCTTCTGGCATCATATCCACATTTATTGAAAGCAAATGGTTTTATGTAGGACTTCCAATGGTCCTCCCCACCCCCATGCCATGTCTCAAGTGTAGTGACTGCAAGCAGTGAGGGCTGAAATAATTTTATAAAGGCTTGCTGTAGAACTTTACGCATTGTAGCACGCTGGAGATGGCTGAGAGGCAGCTTTCATCTTTAGATCAATTTAACATCCAGTAATTGAAACATGGAAGGGACATCATCTAGCATGGTTTTGGCTATAATACACAGGAGTGGAAGCAGAGTGTTGGTTATAAAACAGTTCTAATAGTTAGCAAGGTGATGTTTATGAAGGATTGGATCAGAGTGGTAGCTGTGCAGTTGGTGAAAAGTAATTGGATTTGGAATATATTTTGAAGGTAAATCTAACAGCATTTGCTGTGGTTTGGGTATGGGATGTGGAAGAAAGAGAAGACTATAGATTTGGGGTCTGAGCCACAGAGTAAATGGTGGTACTATTTACTGAGATGTAGATCTCTGGGGAGGGTAATCAAGAGTCCAGTTTTACTCTTGTTACTTTTGAGAAATGCTTCAGATATCCAACTATTAATGTCAAGAAGGCAGTTGAGTATAAAACCTTGAAGTTAGGGAAGAAGTTGGGACTGGAGACAAATTTGGAAGTCATCGGTTAATGTAGGTGATATTTGATAAGATCCCCTAGAGAGGAGAAAAAGGAGCAGACCAGTTAGGTCTTCAACCCAGAGGTTGAAGTCATGAAACCCCAGTGAAAGAAGCTGTTTGAAGAAGAAGGGGGTGACCAATCTATTGAATGTCTGTAAGAAGTCTTGAGGACTGAGAGTTAACCAAGGACGTGGCAATGTAGAACTCACCAACGACCTTCACAACAGCAGATGCAAAAATCCTCTTTCCAGTCCTCATTCCCCAGATTCAAGAAGAAGAGATAGATAGGAGGATGTGAATTGGAGGGAAGGCAGAGTGATAGCCAGTTTCTAACTAAAGGAATAGTAACAGGGCTAGTGAGCCTAACCACAGGGCTGGACTGAGGGCAGGGAAGCAGGCAGAGGTAGGGTCATTGGTTGGTTAGGGAGTAAGCATGTTCAAATGGTTCTTTCATTTGTATTTTTCTGTATCTCAAGGTCTGATCAATGTTGTTTGTATGTATTTGTATGTAAATATGTATTGAACTGACTGATCTTTTGCATTCACAATGGCTCTCCCAATATCTTTTTTATTGTAATTTCATGTTAATCTGTTACCTGCCTTCAAAAAGTGGTTAATTGTTGTCACATCCGCAACACATGTTGAAGAAGCAGTTGGTTTCTCTGCTGCCTCTGACTGGGAGCGTGATTTGTGTTGATTTTTATGGACTGAAAAGAGGAATGAAATGAGTTATATGTTAAAAGCGCACTGGATAAGGAGTCAGGCACATTAAGTTTTAGGCATTCCCAGCTCTGCCAACTGCGTAACCTGGGACAAGGCATTTCATCTCTTTGGGCCTTCATTTTCTCATCTGTGAGATCAGTGAGTTGGATAATCTATATAACAGAACAGTCCGGTTTTTTTTAATATTTAGTTTTTTCAGTTAGAGTTGACATTCAACATTATATTATATTAGTTTCAGGTGTACAGCATAGTGGTTAGACATTTACATAATTTATGCAGTGATCCTCCCATTAGTCTAGTATCCACCTGGCACTATAGAGAGTTGTTATTAACTATATTTCCTATGCTGTACCTTACATCCTCGTGACTATTTTGTAATTACCAATTTGTATTTCTTAACCCCTTCACCTTTTAACCCAGTACCCCAACCCCCCTCACCCCTGGGAACCATCAGTTTGTCAAACAGTATTTTACACTAATATCCAGTCCATGGTAAGACTATGCAACCTAATTTAAAATCCTCATTTAAAATAGTCAGTGTATCAGTGGAAAGGCAAATTGGCTTTCCACTTGGCTGCAAATAATGGCTGCAAATAATAGTAGAAAACACACACTAAAAATGGCTTTAAAAATGAGGAAAATGTATTATAAGACAAAGATTTTGAGTTAGGGTGGCTCCGGGTTTGGTTCATAGTAGTTATTACCTCATATTATTATCTTGATTATCCTATGAGGTAATGAAAACATTATCCCTACATTACAGATGTATCAGCTAAGAAGCAGCAAGGTTAATTTATGTGTTCCTGGTCACAAAACCAGTAAGTGACATGCAAGGTTTTACTCTCATAGGTTGTCTGACCCTAAAACATACTCTTAGTTGCCCCGTCACCTCCTTTTGGCTGCTAAATCAAGATGCTTTCAGTTACATTGTCTGTTTGGTTTACTGATATAAAAAGTAAGTGAAAAATAAATGTTAACTAGACTTATTATGGTGATCATTTTTGCAATATATGCAAACACTGAATCATTATGTTCTATACCTGAAACTAATATAACGTTACCTGTCAATTATACCTCAATAAAAAAAAGATTAAGGGGAAAACCATATGGAAACTTGAAAAATAATAATCACCAGGTTGACTACCATGTTGTGCTAAGAAAAAACTGACTGTTGATCTTAGGACCTGAGAAAGGATTCTGTTTTTAACATGCAGTGAAAGCTTTTGGACACTAGAGGACCCTTTGCAGACAACATCCGTCGGGACACAGCACCTGCTCTTACTGGGTTAAGTGCTCAGGCAGTAAGTACCATGTTTCATGGCCTCAGGAAAGAGGGTCTTCTGACTACTGCAAAAGCTCTGTGTCATGGACTCCTAGTGGCCATGTTGGGGTTCTAACTTTGTTTCAGGGCTGCTCCGACGTTGGTGTTGTCTTTCAAATTTTAGTATGGGCTTCCTCAGCCCCTTGGGGCCTTCCCCCTTTCTCCCAAGGTACCCATTCTATGCATAATGCTCGAAATATTATGTTTTCTAATTAGACTAAATGTACCCAACTCCTCTTTGGCGCACATGTTTCAGGAAGCTGCCTATATCCTAAATTTACTTAAATTGAATTATTATTTTCATTGATTCTTCTGATTCTGCTCTTGAGTAATCATAATTATTTAACTAAAAAAATTCTGGATTGGCTAGTGTTCGCTTTGTGTTCTTCCTACAAGTCTAGGTTTGTCCTCATTGATATTTAGCACAATTGCTAAAAACAGATTTTAAAAAACTTTTTTTTTTTTTGCAAAGTCCCCAACACATATGGGTGCTTAAAATGCCACTTAATGATGAAGTTGATTAATATTCATAGTTGAAATTCAACAAGAGAAATGATAAACAAGAAATACAAAATTTTCTGGATAACAGACTTAATTTCATGTATAGGTTCAGCAATATATTTGCCATATTCATTGGGTAGAGAAAAGCAGAGTGGCAATAGAGCTCCTGGTGACACATCAGTGGTGGAGATGTGAGGTGCTGCAAAGGCAGGATGAGGAACAGTCAGGCTTTCTTCAGCCTTAAAACTGGGTCGCACTGGAGAAAGGGAATTCTCACGTTTAATGTAAGTTTTTAAAATAAAAGATCTTCCTTTTGCTAAAATTTTTAGCATAGTTGTATATTTAGAGTGATTCAAGATATGGTGTCTGTGAAATTAATTATTGGAACACTTTGTGAAGATAAAAGTATAGATTTGTATGTACTAGTTATAATTTATGAAATCTGTAGAAACCTATTACAGTAGACCTATTACAGTAGACCGTATATATTTTTTCTTTTAAATTCATTCATTAAATGGGACATTATTATACTTTAATTCTTAATTCCTTTTGTTTTCAGAAAGGCCTGAACCTTCTATTACATCTATTTACCATCTCTTGTTTGCAAGTCAACTTGTCTCTTCCCTGCACCAGACTCTTTCCTTAACTATTGTTTATAGTAAATCTGAGGATTAGGAGAAGCTTCCTGTTGCAGACACCTCACTTATATAGTTGTTTGGTAGGAGAGTTAACTTGCTGTAGGTGTAGTAGCTCATCCAGGTACAATGAATAGAGTAATCTTTGTTGCCCTAGGTGAGGGGCAGGTACCATGAAGGGATAGTAAATTACCATGAAGGGATAGTAAATGATTCCTCATTCTGTTTGACGTGATTACAGTCTTTAACCAGCATTAAATCAGATAGTTGGGTAAATCATTGCTTTTGAATTTTCTTTCATGTCTCCTGATTAGTTCAAAAGAAAGTCTTAGTTTGGTGTTAATTACATTTATAACATCTTTCCAACACTTTGAATCTCTCATTTTAAAAAGGGGGGCAGCTCTTATACTTAGGTATTTATGTAGCATTAAAGATATTTTTCTTGTTTTTTTTTTGATACCTTTGAAAGAAAAGTTCTTTTTTTTTAAAGAAGAGTTGACTTCAAAGAAACATATACATAAATAATAGCAGAAATACAGATTGTATACAAATATTTCAAACAGGTGAAATTTGTACCTGACTGATTAGTCTTATGAAATATTGATGTAATTGATAAGAACACAGGCTTTGGGTTGGAAGACTGTCTCTTCTATTTAGCCAGTGATGTGGGTGGCACGAAATCCTCTCTAAAGCTCAGTCTCCTCAACTCTAAAGTGGGATAATAACAGTACCTGTCTCATATGTTATTTTGAGGATTAAATAAAATGTAATATTAAGTTCTTAGCACATTGTAAGCATTCAATGAATGTTAGCTTCTTCTACTACTATTTTTATTACCACTGTTACTTTAATCTGTAGTTTTGGTCAATCTCATACAAATACTGAGTAGAGATTAAAAATTACAAATAATAGGGATCTAGCTTCATCACCACATTTATTTTTATGAGCACTATAAGGTCCTCTACTTCCTTTTAGATAACTTAGTGACTAAAATGTATTGAATTATGATTAATAATGTTAATGAGATCTCTGGGATAATAAGGATAAAGTATGGGGGTGAATGATGGAGCAAGAGAAATTTAAGCAGGAAAACACAAAACAGTATAACTCTCTTGGGCTGACCTAAGAGTCTAACTAATCTAGGAATCCAGAACCATTGACTTTTAATATTTTCAAATAACCAATAAGAACAAGAAAATATGCTGACATCATTGATCATCAGGAAAAGCAAATCAAGACCAAAATGAGACACTACACATTAGGATGGCTATTATTAAAGAAAAAGCAGAAATAATGTTGACAAGGATATGGAGAAATTGTGCAGCGATGGTAGGAATGTAATGTGGTAGATCTGCTATAGAAAACAATATTACAGTTCCTCAAGAAATTAAACATAGAATTACCATATAATCCAACAATTCCATTTCTGGGTATATACCCAAAAGAAATGAAGGCAGATACTGGAACAGATTTTTGTACACCCATATACTCATAGCAGCATTATTCACCATAGCTAAAATGTGGAAGTAACCCAAGTGCCCACTGATGGAAGAACGGAGAAGCAAAATGTGGTATATATATATATATATATATATATATATATATATATATATATATATATATACACACACACACATATATGTGTATATATATATACACACACATATATGTATATATATATATACATATATATATATACACAATAGAATATTATTCAGCCTTAAAAGAGAAGGAAGTTATGCAATATGTATAACATAGATGAACCTTGAGGACATTATGCTAAGTGAAATAAGCCAGTCACAAAAGAATAAACACTGTATGATTCCACTTATATAAGGTGCGTAGAATAGTCAAATTTATTGATAGAATGTCTAGATAATCCCATCCCTGTTTTTGGCTTTTATTGAGATAGCAGAGAGGGTCTGTTAGTCACATGCTTAATCTTTTCAAAGAGTTTTTTGTGAATGAATGTTCCAACCTTTTGATCTTTCCAAGGCACTAACAATACATACTACATACATATGAATACTTATTTGAGGTCTGATTTATATACAATAAAATTAATAAACACTAAGTAAACAATTTGGTGGATTTTAACATGTATATTCATCCTTATAACCACCACTCAGACCAGACTATAGAACATTTCAATTCTCAACATTTTTTTCTGCCTTTTCAGTCAATACCCTTAGCAACTTGCCAGAGGTAATGATTATTCTGATTTCTATCACCATAAATTAGATTGGTAGGTTCTTGAGCTTCACAAAAATGGAATCATACTGTATATATACTCTTTTGTGGCTAATGTCTTTGGTCCAAAGTAATATTTTGAAACTCATCTGTGTGTGTGTATGTGTGTGTGTGTACCCTTTTTAATTGCCAACTAGTATATTTCCATTGACTATATTTTGAAAGTGAAGCCAACATGTTTTTCTGATGGATTGGATATAAAATGTGAAGAAGAGAATCAAAGATGGCCCCAAGAGTTTTGGCCTAAACAATTAGAAGTTGCTAATAACTGAGATAGGGGAGACTGTGAAGGAAACATGTTGGTAAGTGGGGAGGTTAGAATATCAGGCACTCAGTTTTGGACATGTAAATCTTGAGATTATTTTAGCTGTTCAAATAGAGATGTTGAGTCAGTAGTTGCATATATGAGTTTGGAGTTCGGAACTACTGATATAAATTTGGACGTCCTCAGAATTTTGATGGTCTTTAAAGCCCTGAAAGTTGAAGTGATCAATGTGTATAGAGAAGTCTGAAAATGGAGTACTGCAATACTTCAACTAAGTGTTATGAGATCGGAAAGTTGAGAAGGAACCAGCAAAAGAGACTGGGAAGGAACAATCAGTGAGGTAAGGTGAAAACCAGGAGCGTAGCTCCTGTGAAAGCCATCTTGAAGTCTTGTGTAGCATATGACAATGCTAAACATTTATTTTGTATTTAATTTATTTTAACATAAAAATAATTTTTATGGTTCTTAAAAAGTTTATGAACAACTGCATTAATAATATTTCTAGGAATACAACTAGTGAACTGATGGCTATTACAAAATTGGTCAACAAATTGTATCACTGAAAATTTTGACATGACAAAGGATCTATTAATCAATAGTCTTTTATGATGATTGCTTACTTGGGAGGGACTTCAATTAGATTCTTGGTCTCTGTTGTCCATAAAACTGAGCTTCTCTCATAAGAAAATTGGCCATGGTAAGCTTCACAGGGAATTATAGATTATAGAACTAGAGACCCAAGAAAAATATCTCAAATCCATATAACACCAAATAAAAGGTTTTAAAAAGTCTTGTAATTCCACACAAATGAATAGACCATGTGTTTAAACATTCCTCAACTTTTAGAGAAAGTAGGGAGTTTCTCTTTAAATATTATCTGAAAAATTAGGCTTTAACTGGGAAAAACTCAAAAGATGCACTTGGATAAGCCAGGTCTGGACTAATTTCCACCCAAATATTCACTTAAAGTCAGCCAAGTGACATCCAAGTTGTTTTGAGTTTCTCCCAAGCAGTGACTGTCAGCTCTGCTCGTGTCATTGCTGGCTTTGGTTTTCTAATAAGAATAAATGATTCCTGGAACTAGGCAGCTACCATGAAATTTCTTTTTGATGTGACTGTAAGCAAATTGTGACCATAGAACCTTCTATAATTTATGATACGTTTAGGGAACTTCTGATGCTAATGATGAGAATACCATGTGTGCTAGTCTGGTGGTATAAAACTGCAAGTAGGAAATTATACACCATGTCATACTCTCGGTCTTAAAAGATTTCACAGAGCTGTTTAACACAATGGTGCTATGTGACCCTCATGCTGTCAGAGAGGAAATTATATAGAATAGGACTCTCTGCAGATTGACTGATGACTTGTTAATGATGGCAGTATAGCCTGTTCTAATGAAAGATTTGTCAACAGCATTTCAGATGGCTAACCACGTGGTGTTGTGGTCTTAGTTATAGCTCCTGGTTGGGTTGGTTGGCAAATGCTTGTTATTTTAAACTGGTTTTTGGAAGTAGGTGAAAGAAGACATTAGATTCCTTGGGAGAGCTTTCCTCCCTATTTTTTTTTTTTATTAGTTTCTGGTGTACAAAACAACATGACTAGGCATTTACACCCCTCACAAAGTGAAAACCCCAACAAGTCTACTACCCATCTGATATCATACATAACTATTATAATACCATTGACTATATTCCCTATGATGTACTTTACATCCAGTGATCACACACACACACACACACACACACATACACACACACATACACACAGACATACATATATATATATGATAGTTGACATTCAATATTATTTTATGTTAGTTTCAGGTGTACAGCACAGTGAGTAGGCACTTATATAATTTTTACAGTGATCCTCCCGAGAAGTCTAGTACCCATGTGACACAATACATAGTTTGTATATTATTCTCTATATTCCCCATACTGCATTTTACATCCCCATGACTATTTTGTAATTACCAATTTGTACTTTCTAATCCCTTCACTTTTCTCACCCATCTCCCCAAACCCCTCCCATTTAGCAATCATTAGTTTGTTCTCTGCATCTATGAGTCTATTTCTGTTTTGTTTGTTTGTTTATTCTGTTCTTTTGATTCCACATATGAATGAGATCATATGGTATTTGTGTTTCTCAGTCTGACTTAATTCATTTAGCATAATATCATCTACATCAATCCATGCTGTTGCAAATGATAAGATTTCATTATTTTTTATGGCAGAGTAATACTCCATTGTATATATGTATCCCAATTTCTTTATCCAATCATTTATTGATGGGCATTTTGGTTGTTTTCATATCTTGGCTTTTGGACTAGTGCTGCAGTAAAAATAAGGATGTATATATTTTTAAAATTTGTCTTTTGCATTTCGTTGGTTAAATACCCAGGCGTGGAATTGCTGGGTCATAAGGTAGTCCTATTTTTAATATTTTGAGGAATCTTCATACTATTTTCCACAGGGACTGCACCAATTTGCAATCCCACCAACAGTGCACAAGGGTTCCCTTTTCTCCACATCTTCGTCAACACTTGTTGTTTGTTTATTTATTGATGATAGCCATTCTGACAGGAATGAAGTGATATCTCATTGTAGTTTTTATTTGCATTTCTCTGATGATTAGTAACATTGAAAATCTTTTCATGTGTATTGACCATTTGTGTGTCCTCTTTGGATAAATGTCTATTCAGATCCCCTGCCCTTTTTCTAATTGGATTGTTTGATTTTTGGTGTTGAGTTATATGAGTTTTTTTTTTTAAATACATTTTGGATATTAACCCCTTATCATATGTATCATTGGCAAATATCTTCTCCCATTCAGTTGTATGTCTTTTTGTATTGTTGATGGTTTCCTTTGCTGTGAAAAAACTTTTTAGTTTGATATGGTCCCATTTGTTTATTTTTTCTTTCGTTTCCCTTGTCTGAGGAGATATATTAGTAAAAATATTACTAAGGGTAATGCCTGAGAGTTTACTTCCTATATTTTTTTCTAGGAGTTTTGTTTTCAGGTCTTACATTTAAGTCTTTAATCCATTTTGAGTTTATTCCTGTATATGGTGTAAGAAGGTGGTCCAGTTTTATATTTTTTGCATGTAACTGTCCCATTTTCCCAGCACTGTTTATTGACTAGAATGTCTTTACCCCAGTGTAAATTCTGGTGTCCTTTGTTATAGATTAAATGATTATATAGGCATGGATTTATTTCTGGGCTCTCTTTTCTGTTCCATGATCTATGTGCCTGTTTTTATGCCAATACCATGCTGTTTTGATTACTATGGCCTTGTAGTATTATTTGATATCAGGTAGCGTGATATCTCCAGCTTTGTTCTTTCGCAAGATTGCCATGGCTATTTGGGGTCTTTTATGTTTCCATGTAAATTTTAGGATTATTTGTCCTAGTTCTGTGCAAAATATTGTTGGTATTTTGATAGGGATTGCATTGAATCTTTAGATTTCTTTGGGTAGTATGGACATTTTAATTATATTATTTTTTCCTATCCATGAGCATGGTATATGTTTCCATTTATTTGCATCTTCTTTAATTCCTCTCTTCAATATCTTATAATTTTCTGAGTACAGGTCTTTTACTTCTTTGGTTAAATTTATTTCTAAATATTTTATTTTTTGATGCAATTGTAAATGGGATTGTTTTCTTAATTTCTCTTTATGATAGTTTGTTATTGGTATCTAAAAATGCAACTGATTTCTGAATATTAATTTTTTGTCCTGCTATTTTACTAAATTCATTTATCAGTTCTAATAGATTTTTAGTGGACTCTACATAATATCATGTCATCTGCAAATAATGATGGTTTTACTTCTTCCTTTCACTTTTGGATGGTTTTTATTTCTTTTTGTTATCTGATTGCTGTGGCTGGGACTTCTAGTACTATGCTGAATGAAAGTGGTGAAAGTGGGTATCCTTGTTTTTTCCTGACCTTAAGGGGAATGCTTTTAGCTTTATCCCATTGAGTCTGATATTAGCTGTGTGCTTGTCATATATGGCCTTTAGTATGTTGAGATATGTTCCCTCTATTCCCACTTTGCTGAGAGTTTTTATCATAAATGGGTGCTGGATTTTGTCAAATGCTTTTTCTGCGTCTATTAATATGACCATATGATTTTTATCTTTCATTTTGTTTATGTGGTGCATCATGTTAATTGATTTGTGGATGTTGAATTAACCTTGTATGCCAAAAATGAATCCCACTTGATTGTGATGTATGATCTTTATAATGTATTGCTGAACTAAGTTTGCTAATATTTTGTTGGGGATTTTTGCATCTCTGTTCATTAAGGATATTGGCCTATAGTTTTCTTTTTTTAAATGTCTTTGATTTTGGAATCAGTGTGGCCTCATAAAACGAGCTTGGGAACCTTTCCTCCTCTTGAATTTTTTGGAATAGTTTGAGAACAGGTGTTAATTCTTTTTTGAATGTTTGGTAAAATTCACCTGTGAAGACATGTGGTCCAGGACTTTTGTTTTTTGGGAGCTTGTTGATTACTGATTCAATTTCGTAGGTAGTAATTGGTCTGTTCAGATTTTCTGTTTCTTCTTGATTCAGCCTTGGAAGATTGCATGCTTCTAGGAAGCATTTCTTCCAGATTGTGCAATTTGTTGGTGTATAGTTGCTCATAGTATTTTCTTAATTTTTTTTTTTTGTATTTCTGTTGTGTCCATTGTCACTTCTCCTCTTTCATTTCTTATTTTATTTATTTGGGTCCTCTCTCTTTTTTCTTGATGAGTCTGGTTAAGGGTTTTTATAAATTTTGTTTACCTTTTCAAAAAACCAGCTCTTGGTTTCATTAATCTGATATATATTTTTTCTTTTTTAGCCTTTTTTTTCATTAATTTCAACTCTGATTGTTATTATTTCCTTCCTTGTATTCATTTTGGGCTTTATTTGTTCTTCTTTTTTCAGTGCCCTTAAGTGTAAAGTTAGATTGTTTATTTGAGAGTTTTCTTATTTCTTTAGGTAGGCCTGCATTGCTATGAATTTCCCTCTTAGGACTACTTTTGCTGTGTCCCACAGATTTTGGGTCATTGTGTTTTTATTTTTGTTTGTCTCAAGGTATTTTTAAATTTCTTCCTTGATCTCAGTGTTGACCCATTCATTATTTAGTAGTATGTTATTTAGCCTCTCTGTGTTTGTGTGTTTTTCAGTTTTTTTCTTGGAATTGATTTCTAGTTTCATACCATTGTGGTCAGAGAAGACACTTAATATGAAGTCAATCTTCTTAGATTTATTGATACTTGTTTTGTGGCCTAACGTGGTTTATCTTGGAAAATGTTCCATGTGCACTTAAAAAGAATATATATTCCACTGCTTTGGGATGAAATGCTCTAAAAATATCAATTAAATCCATCTAGTGTTTCATTTAAGGCCATTGTTTCTGTGTAGATTTTCTGTCTGGAAGATCTGTCCATTGGTGTCAGTGGAGTGTTAAAGTCCCCTACTCTGATTGTGTTACTGTTGATCTCTACCTTTATGTTGGTCAATATTTATTTTATATTTTTAGGTGCTCCTATGTTAGGTGCATAAATGTTTACCAGAGAGATCTCTTCTTGTTGGAATAATCCCTTTATTGTTATGTAATGTCCTTCTTTGTCTCTTATTATAGTCTTCTTTTTAAAGTCTATTTTGTCCGATATAAGCATTGCTACTCTAGATTTCTTTTCATTTGCATTTGTGTAAAATATCTTTTTCCATCCCTTTACTTTCAGTCTATGTGTGTCTTTTGATCTGAAGTGGGTCTCTTGTAGACAGCATATGCACGGGTCTTGTTTTCTTATCCATTCAGCTACCCTATGTTTTTTGTTTGTTTTTTTCAATTATAGTTGACATTCAATTTTATTTTATATTACTTTCAGGTGTACAGCATAATGGTTAGATATCTGTATACTTTAAGAAGTGATTCCCCCTGACTAGTCTAGTATCCAGCTGGCAATATACATAGTTATTACCATATTATTTATTATATTCCCTATGACTTTATATCCCCTTGACTATTTTGTAACTACAACTTTGTACTTCTTAATCCCTTCACCTTTTTCCCCTGCCCCTCAAACCCCTCCCATCTATCACCCCAACAAATCTAGTACCCATCTGCACCATACATAGTTATTACAATATTATTGACTATATTCCTTATGCTATATCCTATATCCCCCTAACTACTCTGAAGCACCTATTTGTACTTCTTAATTCTTTTCCCTTTTTTCACCCACCCCCAACCCCCGTCCCATCTGGCAACCATCAAAATGTTATCTGTATCTATGAGTTTGTTTCTGTTTTGTTTGTTTTGTTCTTTAGATTCCACAATATAAGCAAAATCACATTGCATCTGTATTTCTCTGTCTGACATACTCCACTCAGCACAATATCCTCCAGGTCCATCCATGACATTGTAGATGACAAGAACCCATTTCCTTCCATGTCTGAGCAATATTCCATTGTATATATGTACCATCTCCTCTTTATCCATTCTTCCAGCAACAGACACCCAGGCTGCCTCCATATCTTGGCAATTGTAAACAATGCTACAAAATATGTCGGTGCACATGTCCCCTCAAAGTAGCATTTTGGGTTTCTTCAGATAAATACTCAGAAGTGGGATTACTGGGTCCTTCCTTGTCTCTTATTATAGCCTTTGTTTTAAAGTCTACTTTGTCTGGTATAAGTATTGCTACCACAGTTTTTTTCTTTTGTTTTGTTTCCATTTTCATGAAATATCTTTTTCCCATCCCTTTACTTTCAATCTATGTGTATCTTTCAATCTGAGGTGAGTCTGTTGTAGACAGTATAGGCATGGGTCTTGTTTTCTTATCCATTCAGCTACCCTATGTCTTTTGATTGAAAAATTTAATCTATATACATTTAAAGTGATTATTGATAGGTACATAGTCATTGCCATTTCATTATTCATATATTTTTTTATTAGTTTCAGGTATATAAAACAATGTAATAGTTAGACATTTACACCTCTCACAAAGTCATAACTCTGTTCCCCCAATCTGCTACCTCTCTGACATCATATATAGCTATTACAATTCTGTTTCATCAGTTGTATTTTTGATTTTCATTTATTTGTTTTCTCCTTTTCTTCTGCTTAAAGAAGTTCTCATAACATTATTTCTATACTTGCTTGGTGCTAATGAATTCCTTTAGCTTTTTCTTGTCTGGGAAGCTCTTTATCTTTCTTTCAATCCTAAATGATAGCCTTGCTGTGTAATCTTGGTTGTAGACACTTGTTTTTCACTACTTTGAATATTTCCTGTCACTTCCTTCTGTTGAGAATTCAGCTTATAGTCTTATGGGAGCTCCCATTTAAGTAACTATTGTAGTTGTCTTTCTCTTGCTGCCTTTAGGATTTTCTCTTTGTCTTTAACTTTTGCCATTTTAATTATGACGTGTCTTGGTGTGGGCCTGTTTGGGTTAATCTTGTTTGGGACTCTCTGCACTTCCTGGGCTTGTATGTCTATTTCTTTTGCCAAGTTAGAGAAGTTTTCAGTCATTATTTCTTCAAATAGGTTCTCAATCCCTTGCTCCCTCTCTTCTCCTTCTGGTACACCTATGCTGCGAATATTGCTATGCTTACTTTTGGTTCCCAAGTTCCTTAAACTATCTCCATTTTTTTAAAAAAAATTATTTTGCTGTTCTGATTGGGTGTTTTATGCTACTTTGTCTTCTAAACTGCTGATTCAGTCATCGGCTAAATCTAATCTGCTGTTGATTCCATCTAGTATATTCTTTATTTCAGTTACTGTATTTTTTTATTTCTGACTGGTTCTTTTTTATGGTTTCTATGTCCTTCTCTATGCTTGCTATCTCTTTGTTGAAATTCTCTAAGCTCTTTAAGTATTCTTATAATCAGTGTTTTGAACTCTGTCTGTTGTAGGTTGCTTGCCTCCATTTCATTTAGTTCTATTTCTGGAGGTTTCTCTCTTTTTTTTTTTTTTTATTTATTTGGGATATGTTTCTTTGTTTCCTCATTGTGGCTTCCTCTCTGTGCTTGCTTTTATGTATTAGGTAGATCTCCTGTGTCTCTCAGTCTCTGATGGGTGGCCTTATGTAGTATGTGTCCTGTGTGGTCCAATGGCATAATCTCCCTATTGTATTGTGCTTTTAGGATTCTCTCTTTATCTTTAACTTTTGCCATTTTAATTATGATGTGTCTTGGTATGGGCCTGTTTGTATTCAAGGATTGTCCCTTGAATGTGTTGTGTGTGTTCTCCTGTTGTAGTTGAGCCTCGATAGCTTTGGGAGCATCAGTGGGGGGGATTGATTCTTAGGCTGACTGACTGTGAGGAATGGCTACTCCTACAGTGTATGAGCTGCCGTGTGAGGGCTGATCCTTCAGGGGATTTGCCCCCTTGAGCACTTCTGCTTTTTGAGACCACCCTTTGGGTGTGCTGCTGTGAGGCTAACCAGGTAGTGCTCTCGTGTGGTCTGAAGCCAGCCTCTGAGTGTGTCGTTTCTGGTGTCTCTTAGGATGGGCTTCCATGCAGGCCATTTTCAGCTTTGCCTGTGACTGGCCTGCAGCTACCTGGTAGGAGCTACAAAGCTATATGTGTTTGGCTGCTGCCTGTGCTGGACCTGGAGGTATGTGGGACTGACCTCGTTGTGAATCAAGGCCAGTTGCCAACGGTATTGGACCTTGGGCAGCTTAGTAAAAGGCCCAGGGACCTGTAGGCCTATTGCCACCTGCCTGCTGCTTGTAAAAACTCAGCCATTGAAAGAGTTTCCTTAGACCCATGGGCCAGGATGGTTTACCTGGTGTTGAGAGTGCATGCAGCGATGTAGCCCTAGCAGGGAAGGGCAGGGTCTCATGGAGTCACAAGGTATGGCCAGTGGGTTTTATAAGGTTAATACAGATTCAGTTCTTCTACCAGTGCCTGGTCTGTGATCATTTTGCAAAACACGCTGAGAACACTGCAAACAGACACTGCTTGCCTTGGGCTCACAGATCCCTGAGAGCTGGCCAAGAGAAGCTGCAGCAGAAGTTGTGGCTCTCTGCCCATCATCAAAAGTTCCCCGGGTGACCTCAGGGAATCTGCTGCTTTAAAAGGCATCTGCAGTTTGTGGGGTGGGGCTGGTTACCCAGGCGCTAATAGTCCCTCTGGCAATTCAGCTCTAGGTGGATGGGGCTGGTTCAAGGGAACTATGGGTGTGGGCGGTGGTTTTTACAAAGTTAATGAAGTTCAGTTCTTGTACCGATGCTGGGCCTATGACCTCTTCACAAAAATGCCCTGAGAACACTGCAGCCAGCCTTAGGCCTGCAGATCCCCTAGAGCCACCCAAGAGAGGCTGGCGCAGCTTGTAGCTCACTGTTCACCACCAAAAGTTCCCATCTGCTGCAGTCCATTTGCTGCTACAAAAGACTTCCTCAGCATATGGGGTGAAGCGGGCCACTTAGTATCCAAGAGTGCCACAGGCGATGCAGTACTAGCTGTGTTGGACAGGGGCCCAGGGTGTCACCAAAGTGGTGTGCACATGCAGATTTTACTCAGATTTGGCCCTTTGGGGGAGGGTTCAACATGGAAAAGATGGCACCCTCCTGGAGGCTACACATGAGGCAGGTTGTACACAAGGATAATGGCTGCTGCCCTTCCAGCCCTCATACTGAAGCCACACAAGTTAGTCCTTTTCTGTATGTCTCTGGAGCCTCTTAAGTTGCTGCCCCTCCACTGGAGAATAGGTGTTTGTAAGTGAGTGAGTTTGTGTGCATGCCCTTTAAGAGGGTTTCTGGGTTTCAGTCTCCTTCTGTCTCACTAGGACTGGTAGACAGAGTCCTCACTGATTTTCTCTGCCAGGTGTTGTGGGAACTCCTCTTCACAGCACAGGACCCCTGGGATGGGAAGCCTGGTGTAAGACTCTCTCTTCCTGGGGGGCCTCCACCATCAAGTTGTCCCTTCTGGTGTTCAACCACTATCTGTGGGTTTGGGGTCAGCATCTGTGTCTCTGCCCTTCCTACAAGTCTTGATGTGGCTTCTTCTATATATCTTTAGTTATAAGGGTTCTCCCCACTGTTTTAAAATATGATTGGAAATTATCTTTTTTTTTTTTTTAATTAATTTTATTGGGGTGACAATTGTTAGTAAATTTACATAGATTTCAGGTGTACAATTCTGTATTACATCATCTATAAATCCCATTGTGTGTTCACCACCCAGAGTCAGTTCTCCTTCCATCACCATATATTTGATCCCCTTTACCCTCATCACCCACCCCCCACCCCCTTACCCTCTGGTAACCACTAAATTATTGTCTGTGTCTATGAGTTTTTGTTTCTCATTTGTTTGTCTTGTTCTTTTTGGTTTATATACCACATATCAGTGAAATCATAGGGTTCTCTGCTTTTTCTGTCTGACTTGTTTCACTTAGCAGGAAATTATCTTTTATTGAGGAGAGTAAGGTTATGGCCAGATAAAGATCTGAGCAGTAAAATACTCAGTATCGAATTTAGATATGATTAATCAATAGATGCCATTTATTTTCTTTAGTGTTTTCTCTCTCTCTCTCTCTCTCTCTCTCTCTCTCTCTCTCTCTCTCTCTCTCTCTGTTATATACTTGTGTTTTCTGAAGAGTAGCTCTGGAGATGTGTAGAGTTGTTTTCTTTTATGAAAATATTAATGTCAAATAAGGAATTAACAAGGTGTTCATTCCATTCAAAGATGTGGAATTTCAAAATGCACTAAAGAAAAGAAAATCCATAGTAGATTCTGATTTTTGATATTACACTGTTGGTTAAAGTGCCTGGCTCAGAATAGATGAGCAATAAATATTTATTGAACTTAATTGGGGAATCAAGCTTGATATATATTCAAGGAACCAGAAAATAAAATAGAAAATTATTACAACTGGGAATATAAGTTCCAATCTCAAAATGGTGGTAAGCTCAAGCCTACCTGTAACATTTCTTTCTTTTTTTTTTTTTTTTAATTAAATTTGTTGGGGTGACAATTGTTAGTAAATTTACATAGATTTCAGGTGTACAATTCTGTATTACATCATCTATAAATCCCACTGTGTGTTCACCACCCAGAGTCAGTTCTCCTTCTATCACCATATATTTGATCCCCCTTACCTCATCACCCACCCCCCACCCCCTTACCCTCTGGTAACCACTAAATTATTATCCGTGTCTATGAGTTTGTCTTTCTCATTTGTTTGTCTTGTTCTTTTGTTGTTTTTGGTTTATATACCACATATCAGTGAAATCATAGAGTTCTCTGCTTTTTCTGTCTGACTTATTTCACTTAGCATTATACTCTCAAGATCCATCCATGTTGTCACAAATGCTCCTATATCATCTTTCCTTAATGCCGAATAGTATTCCATTGTGTATATATACCACAACTTCTTTATCCATTCATCTATCGAAGGACATTTTGGTTGTTTCCATGTCTTGGCCACTGTAAACAAAGCTGCAATGAACACTGGAGTACACGTGTCTCTATAGAGAAATGTTTTCAGATTTTTTTGGTAGATACCCAGGAAAGCGATTGCTGGGTCATATAGTAATTCTATTCGTAATTTCTTGAGGAACCTCCACACTGCCTTCCATAGCGGCTGCACCAGTCTGCATTCCCACCAACAGTGTATGAGGGTTCCTTTTTCTCCACAGCCTCTCCAACACTTGTTGCTATTTGTTGATGAAAGCCATTCTGACTGGGGTGAGGTGATATCTCATTGTGGTAACATTTCTTTAATTTTGTTTATTTACTTGTTATAGTCTTTAAAAATGACATAATAAGAATTTTATTTAATGAGACAACTTAGTTTTAAATTCCACTTCTATAATAGAAAATCTATATAGTTCCTTATGAAATTGACATGAAATCCAGAAGAGATTGGCCAGTGCTGCCTGTTGTCTTGTAGTAATTAAGGGTCTCTGAATTTGCTGTAGCACTTTCTTTACAGACAATTTATATTTTAAAACATTTAATATTGAAAATTGCAAACATGGTGGTATGTTTACCTTTCTTTTTGTCAATTTCAGAATTTCTCTTAAATTTAATGCCGAAAGTGCAACACTTTTTTAAATTAACATGTACAACTAAACAGGTGGTTGTTACTATAATCCTGATTGCTTTTGTAAAATGTTTCTAAGGCTTTGCTATAACAGCAACTATAAAAGCAATAATAACTTCATATTTTATCATAAAACATTCATTTTTCAAAAAAGATATTCAAAGTGGTTTACTAGGGAGTATAGAATTATGAGTGATTTTTTTTCTCTTCTCTAATTTTGAAGATTTTGATGTGGTTACATTAGAAGTAAAACATTCAATTTTGCTGCAAACTATAAAAATGATATAATAAACATGGCATATGCATATTTTTAATTAATGTTTAACTTTAACCATACTGAACTTTAAAAAAACATTTTTGGTTGATTTAATCCTGTCAATAGGAAGGCACTATTGACATTCTCTTCCTTCTTCTGGATTCTGTTACATTTTTTACTTATGAGAAGCTTATACATTGAAACTATGGTCCATTGTTTTCCTTCTTATTTAGTCCATTATGTAAATTAGAACTTGGTGTCATGAAGACCTAGCTTTGAATTTTAGGTTTGACATTTACAATAAGCAAAAATGATATTAAAAATATGTAATAATCTGGAGCTCATGGTCACCAACTAGTCTGTCTTTGAGCCCTTCTGCTAACCAACCTGTTAGTTGCTGAATCATGGAGAGGTAGATGGGTCCCAGGGCAGAAGCTGGAGAATGTGGGTGTTCGTGGAACTTTGGGTACTTGGGCAGTGAATCAGTGTGGAAGTAGTTCAAACTTTTAACACTTGGTAAGAACGTGTTATTGTATACCCACCTAATCTTAGCCCTGTCTGTGAATTTAATTTAACTTTCCTCATCTGTAAAATTAGTAAAAAATACATATTCACATAGACTCTGCCTGCCTCATAGAGTTGTGAGATTCAAATTCAATGTTTGTGAAATAATAAAAATAGCTTTATGTCAGGCATCATTGTAAGTGTTGTAATCACTAGAACATACAATTTTCACAAAAATATTGAGTTAAATATTATTATTATTCCCATTACAACAACCTTATAAGTTGACATGTGTATAATTCACATTTTACAGAAGGATGAAGTAAATTTAGTGACATTAAGTAACTTACCTACAATCACATAGCTAGTCAGTTCCTGGGTAGAGATGGTATTTAACACTAATCATTCTTGAAAATATGAATGTAAAAACTGAATATATGATAGTAAAAACCAATTCCATTAGTTATACACCTTATATACAGTGGTAACGGAACTTGAGTATCTGTATTTGAAACCATAAATTATTTTAGTCCTTTGACAGGTGGCTACTAATACTGCTACATTCTATTCCCCTGGTCAAAATTTGGCAAAGAGAAATGAGCAAATGTGGGAGGTAAAAGCCCAGTTAAAACTATTTTAAGTTGGGAAAATGTGTTCAAACTTTTAGTTTAGTTTGGAGCTTATTGTTATATTGGCAAGAAATTCTGTCTCTCAAAATGAGGTTTTCGATTTCTTTATTAATAAACATACTATTAGACATTGTATTGCCTAAGTGACAGATCCGGTAAAAATGTTCAAATAACATACTTAATGGAGTAACTTTAGAAGCCTTCCTTTTAAGGTCAGTGAGAAACAAGGATGCTTGCTATGACCCTTTTTGTTCAGCAAAGGAGAGGTTGTTCTGGCCAATGACATATGAGAAATAAAAGAAATAAGGGATAAGACTATAAGGAAAGAGACAAAATGGTCAGTATGTGTAGATGATTTAATTATTTACATAGAAAACCCAAGAGAATCAACACATAAGCTATAAAAGCTGAAGGCAGAGTTCAGCATGGTTGCTTGAGGACAAATCAATCAGTAAAAACCAATAGAATTCTTTTACACCAATAGCCAGTTAGAAAATGTAGTAGACCATACATGATATTTACAATAGCAAAAATGAAATAAGTATCTAGGAAGTGGCATAAAATTTTAAAAGTTATTGTGGATAATATTTTAAAATGTTACTAAAGTACATAAAAGTAGACTTGACTAGAAAGAAATACATGCTTTTGGATGAAGATTTAACATTGTAAAGATGTGAATTTGTCCCAAATTAAAACATAAATTTAATGTAGTTAAAATGAAAACAAACATATAATAAAATATTGAATCATTTTGTACACCTGAAACTAATGTAATGTATGTCAATTATACATCAATCAAAAACAAAAACGAAAACTAACAAACACATTAAAAAAAAGCCCCAAAAGAAGTGTATTGGTTCTTTATGGCTGCGTAATACTCCATTGTATAAATGTACCACAGTTTCTTAACCCAGTCATCTACTGATGGGCATTTCGGTTGTTTGCATGTCTTGGCTATTGTGTATAGGGCTGCAATAAACAAAGGGGTGCATAAATTTTTTTGAGTTAGAGTTTTGGATTTCTCCGGATAGATACCTAGGAGTAGAATTACTGGATCATAAGGTAGTTGCGTTTTCAGATTTTTGAGATACCGCTATACTGTTTTCCATAGTGGCTGCACCAATCTGCAATCCCACCAACAGTGCACAAGCATTCCCTTTTCTCCACATCCGTGCCAACATTTGTTGTTTGTTGATTTATTGATGATAGCCATTTTGATTGGGGTGAGGTGGTATCTCACTGTGGTTTTTATTTGCATTTCTCTGATGGTTAGTGAGGTTGAGCATTTCTTCATATGTCTGCTTGCCATCTGTATGTCCTTTTTAGAAAAATGTCTCTTCATGTCCTCTGCCCATTTTTTAATTGGGTTGTTTGTTTTCTTGGAGTTGAGTGAGTTTTTATAAATTTGGGATAGCTGCACAGCACTGTGAATGTAATTAGTGCCACTGAATTGTACACTTAAAAATGGTTAAAATGGCAAATTTTATCATATATGCAGTTTTAAAAAATTAATAATGTAATATACCAAAACTATTGTATTGTACACTTTAATGGGTAAGTTGTATGGTATGTGAATTATATCTCAATAAAGCTTTTTTTTTTATAAAAGCAAAAAAAAAAATAACAACAGAAAGAAGTGAATTGGGCACACACAAATCCACACATAGCTAAAATAATTATTAAAGAGTGATTCCACTTAAATTGAATAAAAGAACAGAGTAACAAAACATTGAGCCTTATTGTTGTTTTAATTTGGGATTGAATGTATCCATCAGATGTCAATAAAATCTGCTTTCTTCCTGTTTTCAAATCATGTCTACATATTAAGTATATCCTAATTGAGAAATTATACTTTAAAGGTAATCTTTTAGTTCCTATTTATGCACTGATATAGAGATAAATTTTAAGATTAGAAAGGATGTGAAACTGTATGTTTTATCCCACTCTATACCTCTGTACATATTCCTTTGACAAAATGTTCTAAAAATGGTTACAGATTCAAGAAAGGGGAATGGGAAACTAGCATTTCATAAACTTGTACAAGGATAAATTTTTTCTTATTTTCCGTTACTTAAATCTGCTTACAATAATCGTGTAACGAAGGTGTTGACTCTTCATTTTGCACAAGAGCACACTAAGACTCAGAGTCAAGTAACCTGCTCCTGAGCCTACATTCAATAGGACAGGCGCAGATAAGCAAAACCAGAGCTTTGATACTAAATACTTCCCTTGGATCCAAATGCACTTTATAGAAACAGCCTGCAATATGCCTGTTATGGGATGTCTGACCAGGAGGATAAAGCATCATTTGTTCAGAAAGTACACTTTTATTTACATTACAAGTTATTTCATGAACACAACTTAGAAAAAAAGTGCTCACCTAGTAAGTGCCATGATACTGCTTGAAAATCACTTTGACCAACTTACTCAATCCAATCACTTTGTCTGTTTCCCTTTACCTTCGTTACTTTCAAGGCTCTCTAAATAATTTGGGTAACAACTCACATGGATTTAGTTGTTTTGTTTATTTGTTTCCCAAGTTGCCCTTGTAGAATCTTCTGCTAAGATGCCATCTGATTTTTCTACTTGTGAGTACCAAGCATTGCCTCTCTTGCCTAGACAATCAATTCTGGAATTACTGACTTACTCTAACTTACAGAAATACCTATTTCTAAAATCCCAGTAAACTGATTTTCTTTCCCGTGCAATATGAATAATTTCTCCCAACTTAAACCTACATCTCATAATTAATTAAAATGGAAACCATTTTGCTTTAACCAGGCTCTAAAAAATCTAAATGTGGAAAGAATAATAAATATACCAGACACTAAAAAATCTAAATGAGGAGGTAATAATAATAATAATAATAATAATAATAATAATCAACTAACCCAACCATCACTACTACTACCAGTCTGAGCACTTAGCATACAATAGATACTGTTCAAAGAACTCTAGCATCCTCACAACATCTCTACAGAGAAAATACTGGTAGGACCCTATATTATAGATGAGAAATGAATCAAGGCCTCAGAACGTTTGGAAAACCTGCCTCCTAAAAGAGGCACAATTGCCTGCCTGTCTATCATAAACTTCTCTCAAGAAAATTAACCAGGGCAGCCTTGATGATGATTTCAGCTCTGTATGGATCTTCTTGTGCTGAACATCTCTTTTACTGTAGACTCTCTGTGGCATATTTGAGTGTCAGAGACAATTCCTACTGTAAGGACTCCCCCGATTGTACTAATTTGACACAAAATATTAGCAAAACCTATAGTTACATTTCAGTTACCCTTGAGGTGTGACCCTGACAATAATTTTGTGGCAGTTATACTAAAATATTATTATATCTTTATTTAAAAAGGAGAAGCATAATATGACCATATTTTTATTATCTTGGAAGGGAGAAAAAGGAGAATGTTACCTAAAATGTATGTATTTCCACCCTCTCTCTCAGTTTTAGTTGTAACATAATGAATCTATAATGTTGCATTGGCTCTTTCACTTAGTATTATATCAAAAGAGCCAATTCATTACTAAGTCCTGTGTTTTATCTCCTAAGTATCTTCTGCCTCTGGCCATTTTTTTCCATCTTTTCCACCACCCTCCTAATCCAAACTACTAGTTTCTGTTTCCTGGACTTTAACACTATCTTGCTAACAGGTCTACATTTTGGTCCACCTCCATTCTGCAGTTAGTATGTTCTTCTCAGAAATATGAACTGAATCCTGTTATAATTCTTAAAACCTTTCCAAAGTTTTTTACTGATCTTGAAATAAAGTCACATCTTCTACAGAGGGGCTCTTATCTGTTCTTCCATCCTCATCTTGGACCAAATTCTTCCCTTTTCTCTCAATTTGTCACATTGCTTGTATCAGTTTGTGCAGGCTACCATAAGAAAATATCACGCACTGTATAGCTTTAACAGCAATTTGTTTTCTCACAGCTCAGGAGTCTGGAAAGTACAAGATCAAGGTTTGGTAGTGAGTGGAAGCGGAGTTTGCCACTCAAAAATATGCCTTTTGGGATATTGATGATTTTAAGGTGGTTACTTTACAAAACAAAGATTCAGAAAGGACCTTTGACCTTCCCACAACTGCCTAAAAGAATTTAAATAGAGGGCCTGCTCCAGAAAGGCAGATATTATCATAGTTTAATATGAACTAGGTGTGATAGACAGGGAGGAATCTAGAAATGACCATTTGAGCAAAGTCCTCTCTGTATTCCGTTGATAAAACGGCCCAGCAAACATTTATTTACCAAATATGTGCTTCACTATATCCTTGTCAATTGTATTCCTGCCCTTTTAAGTCCCAAACCACACTCCCTTTCTCCTTAGTTCAAGATGTCATATAATCTTTAACTGCCCAATCTGTCCTTGGGTCCCACATTCTTATGGAATCCCCTGTGTGTACATGCTCATACATAAAAAATTTGGAAATTTTCTCCTGTTAATCTGTCTCATGTTAATTTTATTTTATATATACATATATATATATATATATATATATATATATATATATATATATACACACATATATGAGTGATGTGGGGAAATGTCTTACCAGATATTAATATGTTACCAAGCCATAGTAATTCAGTGTGACACTGGTATTAGAAATGCCAAATAGATGTTGAATAGACTAGACTCTAAGACAAACTGTGTATATATGGGAACCTGGTGTATTGTTAGTACATCATTGAGGACATGGTAGATTTTTTAATAAACAAAATTGTGAAAATTGTTTTTTAATAAACAATTAAAAATAGATTTATTAAAAATAGATTTTTTAATAAAAAATAGATTTTTTAATAAACAAAATTGCAAAATATTTGGAGGAAAAAACAGGGCCAAAACATACCACAAAGTAATAAAAAAATCTTCCATTGAAATAGAGATCTAAAAGTAAAAGACAAAACTATAAAAGCTATTATAATATAATGTTGGAAAATATCTTTGTAACAACAGAGTGAAAAGGACTTCTTTAATGAGGTGCAAAAAAAGCACAGACCATACAGAAAAAAATATGATGAAATTGATGACACCTTCATTAACAATTTCTATTTTGTGTAAAACAGTATAGACATAATGGGAGAAGATACATGGGATGTGAACAACCAATAAACGGTTAAAATACAAGCAAATCCTACAAATCAATAAAAAGGCAGGTAATGAAATAGAAGAACAAGCAAAGAACAGTTTAGGAGTATTTAGGAACACTGCATGTGCATAAACCCATTGTCATAGTAATTCTGTGGCTGGAAACCCCCTCACCCCCCGGCCCCAGTGGAAATCTTGCACAGGGAAACAAGGAGACATGGATGAGAATAATCTTTTGAATATTGTTTGTGATAGAATTTTCTAAACTTACTGAATCCTGACCTTTTACTCTTAGAGTATCTAGTTGGACTGGTAGTCTGTGACAAACACTTGGGAAACAGTGATGTTAGTAAATAGTTCTTAAATTTAAAGTCACATCCAGTTAGCAGGTCAATGAGTATAAGTACTTTCCTATATCACTATCAAACAAGATCAGCTTATTGGCATAACACGATCTATTTAGTGTACAATATTGTACTCAGTGAAAGTGCTCTAGACTTGTGCTCCATTTAAACCATAGCAAATGTAATTTGTCATAGTTTGAGAGTTTGCCAAGCTCTCAAACATGCTAGTAATCATAGTTTGCCATCTCGTCATACAGGGATCTTATTCAGTTGGAGATTGAATGTATCATTTACTTTTGAGAAGTTCAGGAATTATGAGGATGACTATGCGTTAGAAAGATGCTACCAAGTTGGTAATGTCTTTAAATAGACATGGAGTGTTTGTTGAACCATTTAAAACTATGTCATCTAACATTGTGATAAACAGGATCTTAGTCAA